>NW_008825162.1:1170850-1205038 GCF_000699105.1 Pygoscelis adeliae
CAGGAAAAACCTGAGCAGTTGACCACATTAAGAGCTAAGTACTAACTCGTGAAGCAAATTTTAGCTGTATATGCATAGTTGGCTTTTCTAACACACAAGAAATCGCTAAATCAAAACACAAAGCAAAACTGAAAATTGATTGGTTTATATATTCTGACTTTGAAGCTCATTCAAATGATAGGTAATCAAGAGTACACTTGTTACTCAGATTTTACTTTCTGCCTCAAATGCCCCAATTACAATCTTACTTCTCCCAAACATATTCCAAGGCTTCAGCAATCCTACCTACCATGTATCTAAACTCGGGTTTACACCAACTTCTACGGAATTAATAGTGATATAGATTGGAATGAAAATCGAAATGAGGCACGTAGGTTATTTAAAATGACACTTTAGTTAAAGCAAATGAAAATTCTGACATTGACTTCCCCTGATTTCATCTTAAATGTTTTATCTTGATTGTCTTCTTGAAACTTTTTTCCTCCAATTTTTCTCTGAAGTACTTTTAGGTAGGTTTTCTTTTTAATCATAACAAGCGGTATAACGTACAAATAGACAAAGTTGCTGGCTATGTCTTACCTACACAAAGAACAGAGGTCACAGTAATATATATTTTAATATGCTTCTACTATGAAATGTTGCATTTTTACATCAATTAGAAGTTTTATAAACCAAAGATCATGATAATGTGGAGATTTTGTTCATCTCCAGATATTTTAATATTTTAGTAGGGTTTTTCCTATTACTTTTCAAATATGTCATGCAACTTTCATATTTTTCACAGTAAAAGCATTCCTGACCTAATTTTATCTCATTATTGTATTTATTATTCCATTCCTTTATCACTATATACAATTTTCCTACGTATACACATGTATATACACATATATGTATACGTATATATGCAACTGTAATCTCTTCCACACATTCTGAATATTGTGTAGCTTAAATAAAGTTTACTGGGTCCTTTAATGGGTACTTGGATGCAATCCTGCAGCATAAAATGGAAGGCCCATTCATTCTAAAGTTTTCTCAAAAATACTATTTTGAGCTAATGTTTCAGGTGACAAGATCACAATTAAAAGGCAGTTTTAAAAAGTTTTTTAAATTCTGCATGACTTTTTTTGGGCTGTTTTTTTGCTTGGTTTTTGGTTGGGTTTTTTTATTTGTTTTGGTTTTTATGAGCATTTTTTTTGTTGGGAGGGTTGGGATGATCACCTGTTCCACTTCAGGAAAACAAAGGAGGAAGGTTTTCAAGTAAAATCTGACACCTCCCGAAGTATGTGCTCAAGTATTCTAACTAGTCTTGCAAGCTTCCATATGAAAACAGAGGTAATACAAAAGCAAAAGAAACAAAAACGTTTCTCCATCCATTAGGGAACCTGAACAAAAGCCAACTAGATTAAGAGATACTCAACAACCATTTTTAGCGGGGACTGAAGCAAGATGTATAATACCTTATTACTTAAATAGTACCAGTTATTGAGGAAGTAATAGTAGTAGTAGTAGTAGCAGCAGCAGCAGCAGCAGTAGTAGTAGTAATAATAATAACAATAATAATAGTATGCTTATATACTGGTGCCTTTATAACAAATATGGGGAATATAATTACTGCAACAATGGGTAAAGCATGCATAACCATCTGACCTACTACAGAATATCATAATACACTGCACTTCCAGTAAATCAGACTCACTGGGAAGAGTACTCTTAAAAGTATAGCATCAGTCTGGGAGCTGCAAAGTACATACAAATCCTCTTTTTTTCCTAAAGTGCAACAAGTTGTTCTGACATACTATTATGCCACGATATTATCATGTCTGCTGATCAATCAGAACAGTGTTTTTATAACATTATTTTAATGTAATTTTTGTCTATGTAGATGGAAATGCATGATGCTTCAGGAAAAAAATCCTACTTAAGCTGTAAAAATAACAGAATGTAGTACAACACTACATTATTGATACTACTTACCGACGATGA
Organism: Pygoscelis adeliae; assembly: GCF_000699105.1. Lineage (NCBI taxonomy): Eukaryota > Metazoa > Chordata > Aves > Sphenisciformes > Spheniscidae > Pygoscelis > Pygoscelis adeliae. The sequence continues at coordinate 1,172,834 of NW_008825162.1, forward strand.
GCCCAACATTGATTTTGGAGACCTTATAATTCCAGCTATTGAATGACGTATAGTGTCAAATCTTGAGACTTTGTCCTTCTTGTCCTAGGAGAAAAAGCAGTATCTCCAGTGAAAACAAGCAAATCGGTAGGATAATTGAATTACTGGAGAACATGGAATGTAGACTCCTGGATGTTATTTAAATAAAAGATAGGGGCTGAGCCTCTACTGATACAAACCAGTAAGTGTCAACATCAGTGGGATTAAGCTAACTCATATCAATTTAACTGCTGACAAATTCTATAACTCCTTAAATATTTTGTGCAATTATTTTAAGTATCACTATTGTTAACTATAAAGAGAATTTAAATTCTTTTGTGCCCAAAAAAGAAAGGACAGAATTCTCAGTTCTCCTGAAATACCTATTTTTTTAAAAGGACACTGATTTGAAACCGTATAATAAAAAAAGCCCACATAGTAAAACTCAAAAATACTTACGTACATTATCCTTACTTAATATATAGGGTTTTTTTCCCCTTTTATTAACGTGTTCTTCGCTAACAATACACTACTTGTAGATATTAGTACCAATCAGTGCAAGTTATAGGATCCACTTGTTTTCTGGCACTACAGTAAACCATAGAGGCAGCCACTATCTGGATTTTAAATTCTGTAAGAAAAGGGCTCTAACTGGAACACTGAAACAGCCTTTAAGCATCTCTAGTTCAGCATAAGTCAATGTAAATTCCAAGGTGCTCATAACTTGACTTAGTCCAAAGACTGTATATTTCTTAATCTCTGACTTACCACCAGTTCTCAAAATTAATACCAAAGAATCTTTCAAAAAATACGAAAATGTATTTTTAACACTGACAAACTGAGCTTATTTCTTGTAAATCACTCTCAGAAGCAGCCAAGATATTTTAATGAGTATTTGCAAAGTAATTAAACGTGAAGCAGAGAGACCACACATTAACAACCTCATTCTAATTAGCCATAGGTTACCTAAAGTGTAAGAAACTGATAATGGAGACAGACTACAAATGTTTGGTAGCTTTGGTTACAAAGAAAAATTGCTTCCAAGTTTTGGACGTACACCCTTGACTGAAGAAACTGAAAATCTGATAATGTAATAAATGCAGCTTCAGTTTATCCCAGGACTCTGAATAAGCAACAAAACCTATTCATTCTGTATACAGAATATACCAGTGTTTGAAAATTACTCCCAAATACAATTTAGTTTACTGGATATAGGTTGAACATTGTTTTAGTAAAATAAATTTATTTATTTGATAGCAAAATTCTGTAATGTGCCTTAATTTGTGTGCTATGAAAAAAGAGCGCAAAAACCAGTCAAACAGACAAAACACTAATAGGAAGTTTATTAGTCACTGAAATACTCGTTAACTATGTGCCCACTTACCCATCAATAACATCTTTATTCCTTGTATCAAACTCAAGTAATATTGTATGCTAACTACTATTGTTACAATAAAACACTCTTGCTGAGTCCTGATTTTTATTTTTGTAATATTGATGAATTCAACTGGCTACACAAACAAAACAAAAAAATCTCATTAACAAGCTTGCATGCTTGCTGGATGTGGAATGATCCACTCACTTCACACATCTCTTCAGAAGTGAGCCATGAGATTTAACTGCAAGTAAATGTTTACTTCTTATGTTACAGGAAAAAGTAAGTTACCAAAAGATGTATGAATTCTACTACACTTCCCCTAAACAAACTCAAGAGTTTTCTTTCTATTTTACACTAATAGCAGGCTTATCTAATGACATCAAACTACAAGTAAGGTTCTACATTCACCAGTTTCTCCTTATCGAAAAACATTTTTAACAAGAGGTTTTTTGACTCAAAGTACCGGAAAGACTCATGGACTGGGCCCCATCAGAGGACCACCGAGTGATATACGGAGGCTAATAGTCGCATTAAATAGAATGAGCATTAAAATGCAGATTTAAGGGATAAACTTTGGTTCTGTTCAAAATGTAGTGCATGCCCTATTCAAACTGTGATACATTTATAAACACTGTTTAGTATTTTCATAGCACTTCCCCTCCAACATACTGAAACTACTCTATATCTTACAGCAATGAAGACTCATAATTTGTCTGCACAGCAGGCATTATCAAACACATGAGAAACACCACTGCAGCCTGTACTGAGTTTATTTTTTCCATTTAAGTATTTTTAGGGCAACCTCAATAAAACTGAAGAGCAGCAACAGTGGTCTTTTACTGAATTTTTTGTGCCATTGCCCAGCTGCAGACCACTTTAGAAGGACCCATTAGGTCTTGCAGGAAACCAGTTTTCACTGAGAATAGTATTTTCACCAGTGTGAAAGGATTTTTTTATGCATATTAGGTATAATTTTTTTCCTAATTATAATACAACCTAATTCCTAATTCAACCCAGAACAGCCCATCTACTTTTTGTTTTTATATATATATGTGTATGGTTGTATTAGTTAAGTCAGGGTGTTATTTTAAGTCTGCTTTCCAAAATAAAAGGAAATACACATCAGAGCTGTATTTCAGTGATCTCCACCCTAGCCACATTACATTTTGAATCTCTCAGCCAAGGCCCTCACAATTCAGCAAAGGATTTAGTAGATGAAAGGATTATCTCAGGATATCAGGTTATTTAAAATTTCTGAAGGAAGCCAACAGAGAGCAGAGACTCTCTGTGTCCTCAGGAAGAAAAGTTAGTTATAATTCCACACAATATTCATTCCAACAAAAAAATCAGACATCTGACCAACCAGCACAATCATGCAGTCACCACATAACGCTTCAGACAAACTCCTAAGACATGTTGCTATTTGACTAACAAACTTGAGAAGGACACTGGAAAAGAATTAGGAGTTCTGCATCAGGGATGCTGTAGAGAGCATTATGGAGTAGTATGCTTGCTAGCATACACGATGCAGCTACTAAAACATATTAGCTGATTCAGTTTCATTTCAGTTTAAATGAATTACTTTCAGAGATATTAGCAAAATGGTAGCACGATTTGTCACTTCCTTTATTTTATACTACACCAATTTCACTAAAAAGAAAACTAATCTGTGGGCCATAATATTTTATGCAATGACTGAATTACTGCAGAATAAATTGTAGTTTACCATTAAGAAGCTAGATATGTATGAAAATATATACTGTCATTAGAGGACATTTTTAATCTATTTCTTTGACTGTGTTTAAATGTACCTGTGGCACAAGAGCACACCATACAAGGAAGTATGAAAAATGCATTGACTGATATTTCCGTTTTAGGACTAACCATATTTCTGATCACTCTCCAGAATGAATTAAAATGAATCTCCACCAGACTTGGGACTGGCACTTAGAACAGGTCATGAATTTTCTATCCATTGAACAGCTACGCCTAGCAACACTGCTAAAAATCCAACTACTTACCCTGGAATGATGCAAGACTGATGAACTTCTATATGAAATACAAACAGCCATTTCATGGATGGGACTTCTTGTCATTATCCTCTTCGGTAAATAAGGCAAAGCACTACTGGTTTTGTTTACAAATAATATAGAAAGGATTTACTAAGACAAATAACTCTTTTATTGAGAAACTGATTGACAGCAACTACTTGTAACCATCAGATTAAGAGTGCTCTGTCATATTTTACAAGCAACAGGTTTCAGATGCAGCACTGTTGTAATTCTTCTGCCACAAAACAGGGAATGCTGAAACCCTGTTCCCAGTTGTATACACCTCAGCCAGCCTTTTCATTCCAGTTCTCTTTTTCCTTCTTAATAGTCAAAACAATTACCTCAGCTCTTTTAAAGAGATGTCACAGCAGAAGACAACCACTCTGGCACTCTTAATTTTACTTTCCATTTTTCTCTTCTGACAAGATGCAGAGAGGAAAAATAAAGCATAAGAACCCCAAAAAGAAGTGCAGGATTCAGGCCAGTTGAAACATGCAAGTGAAGCACTCCCCATTTTGCTTGAGGATTTCCTCAGGTGCAACTTTACATGTGATATACAGAAAGGCGAGCTTCTGTGTTTTGTATGTTCACTTTGGGGGATTTTGTGCAACTTGAAGTGCTGTCCATTTTAATGGATTTTCCACTGAATTTAGCTTCTGTGGTCATGCACTACAACTGTTTTAGAGTCCTGTGGACAAAAATCTCCCTTTTGCCAGACATACAGTTCTGCCACTGGGTAAAATCACCGCAGATCTTAGAATGCATGAAGAATAATACAATACACCCAGAAGTGTGACACAATCAAAATGACAGGCCATAAGAGTCATATTCTCAATGGTATTTTGAATGAACGTGAGCAAGACAAAGCAACAGGGCAAGAGATTTTTCTTAAATTGAACTGCATAACGTAAAAACCCAAAAGAGCTTTTTAGCTGTATAAATCTGGAAAAATAGCTGTATCTTAGATGTTATTATAAAAGAAAAATAATCTATACTCTCTTTAGAAAAGCAAGGAATTAAGAAGCTGGAGAGAGATCTAAGATAAAGATAAAACAGAATTAATGCTTCTGAGGGACAGGCAAATAGTAACACTATCTCTACTGATCAAAAGGGGGAAGATAACAATAAGAGGGACAGGGGACTGTGGGGATAGGCAGCTCCACCACAACGACCGAGCCTTGTGCCCTCGAGGCGTGAGAAGGCACTTGGGCAGAGGATAAAGGAGGAAGCAATGAGCTGCTGAAGAGGAGAAAACAGGATGAAGGCCATGAAGGCATGTCGCGTGATGAGGAAGAACCGGCCAATCCGCTGGAGCACACACGCGCGTGAACACACGGCTGTAACCAATCCGCAAGCTGCAGACGGCGCGTGAACACTTCTGTCTGCTATAAAGAGGGCCGATAAAGAGCAACAAGGGCCTTTGGTTGCTGCCTGCCAGAGTCCATGCCGTTAATCCCCACAGCGGACAATGCAGCATATATTCAATACTGCTAAAAAAACCCTAGCCAGACATGTACATACAGGCAATATAAATAGGCCGATACTTTAATATTATTCCATTCAAAGAAAGACCGCCTAATGAGTCAGATATGAACCATCAGCATGGATACAGAAGTTGAATGTGGGCTTGCAAATGAAATTAGAGAACCTTCACAGGAAATTTAGAGGAAATATGAGGAGGACTCTCCAACTGAAAGGGAAGACACTCTCAGAATAAAAGGGGACTTCGATTAGAAGAACATAATCAGTAGTATCTAAAAGATGAGCATGATAATACTGTTTCTGAGATTTGGCTAGGGAACTGGTCTTCAGAGATTTTGATGAATATGATTTCAGTACCGTACAAGAGCTCTAAGATAAAACCAGAAGGGAGGAATTCCTGGTAGTTATTGCAAATGATATGTTCAATGAACTTACAGATAAAAAAGACATATCAGTCAGTATCTGCCAGAGCAATTGAGATACTCTCCTTTTCATAAAGTGAATGCTAGCTTCATTTCTGGTTTGAAGATACTATTTCCCTGATGAAAAAGGTGCCAGAACAACATTCATCTTAAGGCTTCAAATTTAGATAATGAGGAGAACAAGGAAGATTTTTGCTCTGAGAAGGCTGTAGAAGTCTGGCATGAGAATGCAGTTTTGTGATTTATAAGCAAGAGTTCTTCAAAGAAGCTTTAGAGAAAATAATTTTCTGAAAATGATCCTCTGCATTAGTCACTTCAGCAGTGGAAATTAAAAGTTATCGAGGACAGGCCCCAAAAACCTGTAATAAACTTAGACTATGACAGTAACTCTGGCCTGCCTATTGATGAGTGGATATACTAACCACAAAATCTGTGTGTGTCTGTTTTATAGGTATTAGCACATACTGAAGGAGATGTAAATGCTGACGCACATTAAAACATTAACATACAGTAGAACATGTCCGATGTCCCTGAAGTCTATGGTTTTATTTCAGAAATAAGACTAATCTCATACCTCGCAAAGCTTTTTTTTCCTCATCCATGACAGAACTGGGTATCTCAGAAAGACCACATGTAGAAAACCAGATAAAGAATCATGATATATTTACCAAACAAAACAGGATATTTTAAACTATTAACATGTCACTCACACAGGGAATGAGTTGCTGGCTGAATATGAGCTTATTATTTGAGCTGAACAGATCATCTAATCTTTGGAGCACCTTCCCTGGAATTATAATATACATTTTCTTAGTTTGCTATTGTAGGTATCTAGAATTGAGAGCAGCACTGTGCAGAGCCATGAAAATGTAACACAGAGTTATTAAAAATTAAAACATTCAGAGCTAATTAAAAATATCTCAAGTACACAGTGAAACCAATTAAACAAAACAGCTATTCAAAAATCATTTTTTGATAAGGTAACATTTTCTGTTTTAAGCACAAGTAACACCTTCCAAAGCAGCAGAAATGATGCATAATTGACACACACATATTGTAAAACACTGCACTAGATGTAAATTAATGTTCCACCTTCTGAATTGCAGGGGCTACCCTGAAAAACAAGGCTTACTGGTGTGAAATTTAAGAACAGCTGTGTTTTCTCAGACCAAAGATAGATCTCAGGCCATGCCAGTAGCCTAATGGCCTGTAAGGAGAGGAAAATGATAATTCTTCAGAGCACCTCCTTGTCCTCTGAAGATCTGTGGTATAAGATTCACCTTAGTAGTGTAAGTTGTTTCTACACGTAACAGTCATGGAAGGATTTTCCTTCCGTAAATTTTTTCAGCTGCTTTCTGAATCTCTATAAACTATTAAAACCCACTGCTGTAGCAACCAGTTGCACAACTTAATTACATGTTCTTAAAGAACATGTTTGTCTGCTTGCTTTAAATCATCTGCCTACTGTGGTTATTTGACGGTCCCTGCTTCTTGTTTCTGAAGAAACAGTGAACAACCATTATTCCCTATTCACCTTCTCCACATCACCCAACACCAAACACACTGTATACATCTTTATCACATTCCCCTTCTGTCTGCTTTTTCAAGTCTGAAAAGCCCAATATATTTATTCACTAATTCTACAGAAGTTCCTCCACGTATCTGAGCATTATTTTGCCTTTCTGAATTCTCCTGCATCAATTTTGTAATTTAGGGAGCTGAAAATAAAAGCGGCTACATGCAGCCAGACTCTTCTAGGGGGTACACAGCAAAAGCACAAGCAGCAACAAACAATTTGCATCAAGAAAAATTCCAGATAGATACTGAAAAAAAAAAAAGCACAATGAGGACAGTGATCAAATACTGAATTAGGTTGCCCAGAGAGAATTCCATCACTGGAACTGCTAGAACCTCAACTGCAACAAGGCATTGTGCAGCCTGATATAATATCAAAGATGACCCTGCTCTGAGCAAGAAGCTAGACCAGATGGCCTCCCTGAGATCTCTTCCAATTTAAATTATTCTGCAGTTCTACGGCATTTGGGAAGCAGGTGCACATCAATTTATACAGTGATGTAATGTTTTCTTCTCTATTCTCTGTTCCTTTCCTGAAAATTTCTAGCATATTTTTTGGTGTTGATCACTAAGTAAATAGTGACCTGATATCTTCAGGAACATTTAGACCTTATTTTGAGTGGTAACTCAGAGTTCATTACTGGTATATTTGAAATCAAGCACTGTTACTACAATCTGGTCTGCAGGAATGTAATTACACAATATGATGCTAACATTAAAAAAAAAAGACTGTTAGAAATAATATATATAATTTATAACAAGTCAAGGAATTCACTCAACTTTCTATAAAAAAATACTTGCTTTATTTCCAAATAAAGTTTGCTGCTTTTGTGATTACTTATATGCATATGATTACTTATACACCAGAATTTTGAAGGTGCAACAGAGGCTAGAAAGTAATTTATTTTGTTCAGGGAAACAGCAATAAGAAAGAGCATTAAACAAGAGATTGGTGAACTATTTGGAGACAAAAACCTGAAAGCCTTTGGCAGATTTTACTTGCCAAAGCAAAGTAAAGCCTTTTACTTTGGAAAGTAAAAAGAAAGCCTGAGATTTCAGCAAACACTCTGTGTAAATAAATTAATTTTTAGAAAAGGAACATGAATACTATGACTGACCCTATGCTTTCTTTTTGAATGACTATCTGTCAGAACAGAATATAGAGTTAAGTTGTCTGCACTATGTTTTCTGTTTTAATTAGAGTTTCAGAGGACCAATTTTTCAAGCTATGTATGAAATGTCAGGGAAATGTCACCTTCATCTTTGAAATGATTAGTAAGTCTTCCAAACACACAAATATGTATTAGAGGTCTTTAAGGAAGCAGAGTACCTCTTAATGGGGGCTAGCAATAACGTTTCCAGAGACTTGGTACTTTTTAATTATTATATACTAAACAGCCTTTTTATTTTAAAAAGATAGGATTTTTATTTCACCTAATTATCACAAAGAATGTCAAGTGTGCTCTAGAGAAGATGATGACTAAACGTACTGCACCTAAGCTGAGGCACTGAGATCCTGTCCAATAGCTGTTTTTCGTGGAAGGAAAAAGTAGCCAGACAAAAGCTTTTGCAAGGCAGATAGAGAGGCCCCTGAAATTCAGTAAGGAATTCCTGCTTTGCTTAATGAATGTATCTGTACACCACTAAATCCTAATACACCTCCATCCACTGATTGCATAATGATGCCAAAGAAAGGAGAATTGATTTCAATAAAGGTGATTTAACAAACCAATTCAGACTTCTGAAAGCTTAGAGCCAAATTTAGAATAAATACATATTTTTGAAAAATTAAGTTTAAATGCCATTACCGTATGTAACTGGGGAAACAGGTAACAGGGAAAATGAAGGCTTTGGTCCTACAAAAACTCAGGCTGGTGCGTAAATGTACAGATATGAATTGTCTCACTGATTTCAAGGCACTGTTAATAATCAATAGTGCTATTATTAACTGAATGTACAAATATTTTATTAATTCTTACACTATCACTTTACTAGTTTCAAGTAATCAAAAATTATCAAACTTCAGTCTGTACAGCACTTGCTATAGCTGAAAGGGACGTAACTGGTCATAACATGATCCTTCTCCTCCTTGGTTGTCATTGCTGCAGTAAGAGATCTACGAATACACACACAAGGCCTCTCTTGCTATAATTCTTTGTAAGCTCATGAAGTTGCAATGGGAGAACATAAAACAGGCTATACTCAGCGCTCCGAGTTGTACTGCAGTACCTAATGTTCACAAAAGCAAGAAAACCTACATCTTCTCACATCCAAAAAACCAAGATGATGAACTAGCTGCTGGTCAAAGTCACCATCTGCCAGAACAACATCTTGCTCAACATTCAGGCTGTGCTGCCGCTTGAGAAAACCAAGAACCACAACAAGCCGAAGAGCAGTGAATGAACTACTGCCACTGTTCAGGCAAGAAGTGACCAAACCAACCTGAACCACAGTCAAGACTGGATGCGAGGTAAGAGTATACGAACGGAGTGGGAATGTATTACATTTCTTCAAATACTCTCCCTGTTTCCAAACATTTTCATCTTCCTAAGCCAGATATAATTTTTAGCCTAGAAACCAGCATTTATGGTTTGGCAGTTACATGTACTAACAACATCAGCATAAGTAACCAGTGAATCAGTGAGATTTCATGAATGTGACTTGAAATTTCAAGAACATAACCATAAATTTAAAAACAACATAAAGCTCAAAATATGTTAGAGAAAAAATGTTAAGAGACCATAAAACATGCAAAGCAAACCAACTGTGATGAAATTTTATATTTCCATCATCTAAACATTACAGTTTGTCAGATGGCTATGAAAAGCACATGTTTTATTAGCTACAAATACATGTGCAAGTCATTTAAAGTTAACAATTCTTAGGAGCATTTTTGATGCGAAAAGACTAGTTTTATTCTGTGCTTTATTACTGTACACATCCAGCTGAAATAGTTTCAGGCATGTGCGATCCAAATTCTACAGAAGAACAGAGAAATATAGTAATGTTAGAACTGCTGCCCCAGAGTCATAATCAAGATCAACACTAGAGCTGCCATTTGAAGTGATGAAGTTTTCAATGTGAAATATGTTTTAAAACTGGTTATATACATGCATACACACACAGAGATTGATCTTACCATCCCCCTTTCAAGTTAAAAAACAAAAACCAAAACCTGAGCTAGAAAGAAAATTCTTGATAAGGTAATGGAATAAATGGATTTCTTTTAAATACACACGTGTTACGCTGCATTACTAGAATTTGGAAAACTTCATCTCTATTTGACTAAATTGTGATAAAACATCAACTGATCACTTTTCCTCCACCGAAGATGGACATTAGCGTAAAAAATAAATTCTATGTCCTGAAGTTTTCATATACGCAATTTGCCACAAAAAGTATAAAGACAGACAGTGGGTTTGGAACTTGTTAACAAATGACAATATTCCATAATAGCACTTCCTCAACTGAATGGTTAAGTTTTAGGTGGCCAGTAGATAGCTTAACTTTTAAAAAAGTTAACATCTAACTCTTCAAACTTATTAATACTACTTAAGGACTAATAGAACTTCATTACAACCACTGACCAAATAAAAAGAGGTAGAGTCATCCCTGCTGACCTATGTTCAGGAGAGCAACAGGGCAATTTTGACAGAGGAAAAATTTGGTGAAAGGCAGCTATATGGGCTAATAATACAAAGCCACAGGTGAAGAACCTCTAGGCTACATTTCACATGATGCATGAACAATTTTACAGTGCAGGTGGCTGAAGGACCAAACTACGCATACAGTGCACCACACAATGAACTCAGCAGATTAAGCAGGTATCAGTACAACTTCCAGGCATTTTTATGTGAGGATCCGGACTGTTGAACATGAAAAGTGTTGGACAAAATGGCCAAAAAACCTCAATTCCTAATGGTCTCTGCAACAGTCAGTAGCTGAAGTACGGAAATGATGAAGATCACCCACAGCTACCACAAGCATGTTGGTGAATGCCTGGAGAGCAGTGTACATGCCAAAGAATGACACCTGGAACTGGAAGTTATCTTTACTAACCACAAACTTAAAATAACAGTAATAGGCTTGCCAGAAATCTATGTATACTTACATATCCTGCAGACTGAGAAACACAAACCGTTCTCCTTTTCTCACTACTAACAAAAACCTGTGTTCTGGTTATTTTAAACCTCCAAAATTCCAGATAGGAAGCCAAGCCACATTTCAGCAAGGCACAAAGCATTAACTGTTTTCAATCCTTTATTCCTGATCTGCACAGGCAAAACTCCTCTGGTCCCACTGACTACAATGGCATCACTATCCTGACGAAACATGGTCTCATACAGCAAATCTGTTTGGCAGTTTGTACGGAGGGGATTAGAAGACAGCAAAGAGAAAAATTACAGCTATGAGCTACAAGCAGGTGAATTACTGCTGCCATGGAGGCTAGTCAAAAGACGTTCCAGAAAAATACAGTGAATATGGAGCAAAGGTAAGGGGTCAATAAGAAGGACAGTTTGGGGGTTTCTTCATAGAGATATGGAAAACAAAGTTTCACCTGTCCTCAACTCAAGCAAATCTCCCTCCAAAAGGAGATTTTCTAAAGAGGACTGCATCTCTTTAGAGTTCAGCATTTTGTATCCAAAGGAGAAAACATTGATAGACAACTGAACCAACTAAATGGATGCTGTACCAGCCACATAAAGTGAAAACTGAAGCTACAGGAGCAAGTAATCTGTGCATCAGCCAACAAAGGGTGTGCCAACTGGGGTCCCAGATATCCAAATACAGTATTTATAAACATAGCATGAACTGAATACAACATGCACTTAGTGACTGAGCTTAGTATACAGGCCAATTACTTTAATTAGAATGCATTACTCAGTAACAGAAGGAGTGACATAGTCTTTCCAGACCTCATTAAATATATATTCAAAAAGCTGTAGTTTGGATTTGGTTGCTTTTTAGTTGCAGATACACACAGTAATGCCTGCTAAAGAAATGCATCTGACATCAGTGGTGGAGTCCAGATTTTAGGCATTTAAGCCCAAGAAAGTCTGGTCCCTGGAAAAGGATTAGAGGCATTGAAGCAGCTATACCCTGAAGTGCTGACAGCTGCTAGGGGAACAGTGGCCAGAAGTCAACATGTAAGGAAGGAATAGAGAACAAGAACATCCTCTCTATATTGCATGACCTTGAAATCCACAAGTAACCATAAGTCCTTCCAGGGTTCACAAGACACTAAGAACTAAATACTTGATAGCTGCAGACTCCCAGGCTGCAGGCAGGGACTTGCAACCCAACTTTAGCAGAGGTCAATCCCAGCTCACAGAAGACAGTACTCCATTGGCAGAGGAAACACCCCAAGATTTCCCTTAACCTCAAAGGAAGTTCCTAGACGCCCATGAAGAATCCAGTCTCCCCAGCCACCCACTACATGAACTCACCAGAAGTGCGTTGTCTGTTAAGTTTATCACTATACTGTTCTGACCGGTTTAAAGTAACATTTGCTGGATTCTGCCCTCTCCACACCGCCACAAAAAAACTGGCACCTACCAATGAAGATCCCTCTTATGACTCATCGACTGGCTCTGACTCATTGACCGGCTCTAATGAAGCCACTCTGGCAAATGCTACATCAAGCAACGTGAAATAGCACTACACGTGTTATGCAATCTGACAGGATGTAAAGCCTCTTTCTTCCCCCAATAAATAGCATTATTAAATATGGACTGGCGATTGTACCCTATTTTGAAAATCGTATTGTGAGAGGATGCATTTGTTTTATCACAGTAAAACAAAGCTTCACGGAGTTAACCCGCAACAGCTTCAGTCAGATGGGACACAGCAGGTTCTTAGCCAGACCCACATTTATGTTAGCTGTATTAAAGAATAAAACTGATCCTTTCATAACCAGAAAGATTCTGTAGTACGACTAGATTCAAATTTGATCAGGTATTTCTGTTTGACAGCTAGCACAGTCAGAATGTGATGTTTGCTTTTGGTTTTCACAGATCCCTACATCTGTTTATTAATAAAATCAGCTTGCACATTAATAGATAAAATGATAGAGCAACTTTGTGACAGCTGCAACACACAATTTTAGCAAAATACCTGAGGTACGCTTAATGAGTAATCTTTGTAGGGTGCCAATTTAAAATTAAGCTTTTATTTCTGTAAATAATATATACTGGCATAACTACTGGAAATATACTAGTATTTTTGTTCAGAACAGACAGGCACAATACACAAATGACCACTACTTTTTCAAATAAAGGAAACAGCAAACCAACATAGTTAGATGTTTTTCCACAGTAAGTAAACACCACAGATATCTGCCAATTTCAACAACAGAAAAACAAAAATGCAAACCCAACAAATATGCAGTGTTCAAATTCTACTCTGAGTAAAGCCTATGGTCCACTGAACTCATGTCATACCTCAGATCACAACTGTATAAATCATAAACACGAACAAGACTATTCTGAAAATACAGACATCAAGGAGGAAAGACGTAGTGTGCAAGTCTCAGTAATGGTACCAGAGAGTAACAGATTTCAATCCTGTCCAAGGTGAAGTTCATAAATTGTATCTAGCACAATGAGCCAAAACAAATTAGGTAGCATTTCTCCCGCAGAATTACAAAAAGACTTTGAGTTGTTACGCTCAGTGGCCAACAGACCATGAGTCTTTCACATGTTTCAGTCATTACTCATTAAAAGGGGACTGTCCAACCAAGGGGTCTCTCCTCAAAGTTCATCAGTAGTACCTATCAAGCATCCTCAAGCTGCTTGTCAAATCAAAGGCCAGTCTTCTCTGTTACAGAAGAAACTTCTTTCACTTCCCCCCCCCCCCGAAAGAACCAGTAATTTCTACAGATTATGGGTATAGTTATATACGACTCAATGGGTCAACTTCTTAATAAGTAGGTTGAAGAAAGTAACTGAGATGATACTTCAGCCATCTTGGTTGAAAATCCTTATTTCCTCACTAATTTTCATCACATATTATAAAGCTGCATTTCATTACCACACTGTTCCTGAGACACTTCAATGCCAAGAGCAAATTGTAGATACAATGATCCATATAAACAGTGTTAATTTACAAATGATATATATAAAATCCCACAGACTGAACAGATCAACCACACAAAAGCAGCCAACACCTGAAGTGGACCAAAATCCTCTAATACACAGCCACAGCTTTGGATACTACCACACTGGCTCTCAGTAGAGCTCTCCTAACAACCACATTAGTGACCTTAAAGAGGATGTTTCCCCAACAAGAATAGCCTTAGAAGAAAACAGTCACATTTTTCAAAAAGCTACTTCATTGCCCCATTCAAAAATTACTTGAAGTCAAATCATCCCTCCATTAATGGCACTTACGTAGATGTCACATATTACTGTAGCCTGGAACTTGCATCAACGATCACTAAACAAGCGCAATTACACTGTAACAAGATCCTGTTAGGTAGGAAATGCTCACAACTCCCACCTGCAGGTTTGTCTTTTTGTTCCCCCATAGAGATAACAACATCTCCCCTTTATGCTAGAATAGCAACTAACTTTTACAGCAAACTAGTTAACATAAGAAAACTGAATTTATATCAGCTGTTCTGAACTTTCATTTTCCTTGAGGATTGGGGCTTCTCTTTCAGACTAATGAAACACTTGTGTACCTAAAAGTTTCTTTTTTTTTTTAACCCAGAAGTTACTTTTTAACTTTTTTTTTTAGTAGAACTCTCTGAATATATCTTCCCTCACTTAAAAAGAATACAAAATTCACAACCTGTTTTAGTGCAACAGTATACAGTCACCTCAGTGTAATGCCTGCTCAGTCACATCAGCTTCACCTATATTGCGACATTCTTTGGGCACCCAGAATGAATTCAGTGTAACAATTAACAAATTCAACTACTCTAGAGAGCTGCTAGCATAGAAGATGAAAACTTCAGGTTACCACTATACAGAAATTGTCAAGACTGTCAAGCATCTCATTTTAGCCCCCCCACCCCACTATATTCAAGTTTCCATTTCTCCCCCTCCTACCTACAGTTCTTTGTTTTCATTTTCATCACAGTCACTAAGTAAATGCTAAATACAGGTTTCCAGAGTGAGATAATTTCAGTTATGTTAGCCATTGTGAAAGTCCGCATTGTCACAAAGTTTTGGCAAAACTACGTAAATTTAATTTAAAGGGGGAATGACAGAAGTTTATGTTACATATAAACCCAAACATCGAGTGATTTTATTTCATCTTAGTACTTGAACCTAAGATCTGGAAATAAAACAAGTAATTCTGAGGCACATCAAAACCAAACATTTGCAGATATAGCTCCTAATCCTTTAAATTCTCAGGCTATATCACTTCTATCCCATGTTTTTCTTGATTATACTATTTATGCTTTGATTTACCACCCAACACATCGCTGTGGCAACACACGTTGAAAAAGGCAAAGCCACAGTCTCATGGAAATATTCTCTCTCGTGGAATTATACTAACACTGACAACCTGTAAAACAGCACATGCATCTTGAAATTGTCAAGTTGGCTCTCATTCAACTAATCTACAGAGCAACAAATTAAAGCAGTTATTTCATTAGGCAAGCAAGTAAGCATCTATCAGAATATTAATGTCAGGGTCCTGAGGGCACCGATAGGCTTCAGCAGCCCTGACCAGCCTCACCTGGAGATTCACACCACCCCTGCCCATGTGCCCACTAGCCCCATTTCAGCTCAGGCACAGAGTCCTGGCCTGAGCTGTATCATAGGTACCTGTCTCCGGCTTTGTCTCTGGCCCTGCCTCCTGAATGAATCCTTCATACATATGTTGTAGCTTTCTCCAGTCCTGTGTTTGGTCCTGTGTCCTGGACAGACTTTGGACACATGTTATAGCCTTGTCTTCAGCCCTGTCTTTGAACCCTTCTCCTTTTGCTCCTGACTGGACTCCTAGTTGGACTCTGAACCTGATTCATTGCTTTGCTGCCTCTGGAGCTGCCCACGGACCTTGTTAACATCTGGCTCTGCCACTGTGCTCACACCCTGTGGGACGGCACCCCATCAGTGAGGGCATTGCCCAGCCTGGGGTCGCCCTCATCTCCTGGATCACCGCTCCTTTTCGAGCAGCTGGCCCTTGCTGCACGCTAACAACCATTTAGGACTCATTTCCTATCATATCTCTGAATATTGCCTATGAGAGGAGATTTTAAAGTGCAATCAAATCTTAAAGAAAGAAATTGAGGAGACTTTTTCTCTGTAATTTGATTCACATTGTATTGGCAAGGTTTTGGCAGCAGGGGGGCTACATGGGTGGCTTCTGTGAGAAGCTGCTAGAAGCTGCCCCCATGTCTGATAGAGCCAATGCCAGCCGGCTCCAAGATGGACCCACCGCTGGCGAAGACTGAGCTAATCAGTGACAGTGGTAGTGCCTCTGTGATAATGTATTTGAGGGGTGAAAAAAACCTGCGCAACTGCAGCTGGAAAAGGAGTGAGAATATGTGAGAGAAACAACTCTGCAGCCACCAAGGTCAGTGAAGAAGGAGGAGGAGGAGGTGCTCCAGGCGCCGGAGCAGAGATTCCCCTGTGGCCCATGGTGAAGACCATGGTGAGGCAGGCTGTCCCCCTGCAGCCCATGGAGGTTAACGGTGGAGCAGATATCCACCTGCAGCCCGCAGAGGACCCCTGGAGCAGGTGGATGTGCCTGAAGGAGGCTGTGACCCCATGGAGAGCTTGTGCTGGAGCAGGCTCCTGGCAGGACCTGTGGAGAGAGAAGCCCACGCTGGAGCAGCTTTACTGGCAAGACTTGTGACCTCGCTGGAGCAGTCTGTTCCTGAAGGACTGCACCCCGTGGAAGGGACCCACACTGAAGCAGTTCGTGAAGAACTGCAGCCCATGAGAAGGACTCACATTGGAGAAGTTTGTGGAGAACTGTCTCCTGTGGGAGGGGTGCCACGCTGGAGCAGGGGAAGAGCATGACGAGTCCTCCCCCTGAGGACGAAGGAGCAGCAGAAACAACATGTGATGAACTGACTGCAACCCCCGTTCCCCATCCACCTGCACTGCTTAGGGGGGGAGAAGGTAGAGAAATTTGGGAGTAAAGTTAAGCCCAGTAAGAAGAGAGAAGTGGGGGGAAGGTGTTTTAAGATTTAGTTTTTATTTTCTCATTATCCTACTCTGATTTGATTGGCGATAAATTAAATTAATTTCTCCAAGTTGAGTCTGTTTTGCCCATGACAGTAACTGCTGAGTGATCTCTCCCTGTCCTTATCTTGGCTCACGAGCCTTTCGTTATATTTTCTTTCCCCTGTCCAGCTGAGGAAGGGGAGTGATACAGCAGGCTGGGTGGGCACTTGGCATCCATCCAGGGTCAACCCACCACACACACATATCACAAGTTCCTGTCATACACTGAGACAGGAAATACTTCTAATCTCATTTATCTCAAAATGTCATGTTTATGAAACTTAATAAAGCTGCCAAAGGTTAATAAGAAGTCAAATGAAATACCCGTTCCAACTGGTTTTAAGAACTCCCTGAAAGGGTTAATAGAAAATAAATTATTTGACTAAGAACTTTATTTGCTCAACTAAATGCTGATTAGGAATGAAAGGACCAGTTAGGAGCACCTGGTAAAGAGATGATCTAAATTCAGCATCTCACAGATGTTAGATTTGAACTTTTTTCCCCAGAACAACCTCTTCTGCTTTCTCTCCAGCTGAGAGAATCAAAATACATTCTGGAAGAGGACATTATCTTTTCCTATTTTTTTTTTTTAGCAAATATCTTTTATTAAAGGCACTGAGTGAGGCTAAGGAAAACTTTGAGGCAGGCAAGTCATTCTTAGCTACTCTATCCTTAATTTGTTTTTTTGGTTTGGGGTTTTGTTTTTTTTTTTTTTGAGTTGTACTGATCTATAACCTAGTTTCCAGAAAACAAACTCTTGCTTTCTGCAATTAAGAAGTTTGGGAAAAAAAAATAGATTAAAAAAGTTACTTTGCTTGCATAAAAATTCTGCAGTAACTTCCAGAAAACAAACCTGCTTTTGACCCACACAATCTTACAGATCAGGAATGTTATTTGATTAAAAATAGAAGCAATTCATCAGAGTTCCAATAGTGCCCCGAAAGTAAAGGCCTTCAATCACTTCTCAAGAATGACACATTTCCATGCATCTTGGCTGTGACACTCCAAGCTTTCTTTCTCCTTAGGATGAGGACATTAGTTTCAGAAACTCCTGGATACCTATTGTTATCTTCATGCAAATGTCATTGCCTTTCTCACACTACCCTAACACAACAGTCAAATAAATACAAGTTTCTCGTGGTGTGTTCCTGTACCTCCCTAAAAAGAAGCCGAGATAAGTAATCCTGGAATTTTTTGACTAGATTACAGTGACTATCACATGCCACATGGGACTTTCACTTTCTCTACTGTTAAAGACTTTTTTGAGCCAAGAACTTCAAAGTGTCTGTTGGAAAATGGGTTTCACCTGTTTGGATATTAGCATCTAGTATTCTTTATGGCTTAGGTTATCCAAGACATCTACACGGGAATGGCAGACATGAGTCACAGCTTTATGTCAGGCAGGATACCTTATGCAATCTAAAAACAGCATTAATGTTGATGTTCAGGCACTTGGATCTCAAGTTGACCAGAAATGTTTTGCATCTATCTTACTGCAGGATGACCCAAAGAAAAAGAATTCAGTGATATCTGAAACATGCTATTTCACTTACCGCACTGTTAAAGATCACCAACAGTAAAAAATAAAAAGAACAAAAAATGATCTGGTATGTATCTTAATGGTAGTGCTCTGGAAGATAGATTAGATTGCCATTCTGTTTTCTCAGTCTGTAGCAGGTAAGAGCTTCCCCACATGGCAGAAAAGAGAAGAAGCCACAAAGCAAACCATAAAATCATACACTTCAAATCTGGCAATAAACTACCAGTGGCACTAGATTAAAACCATAAATCCTAATTCCAAGAAATATTTTATAGTAGATTTTAAGACTTTGAGAAGCATAATAATTGCCTTTAAGAACAAGGCTATTTTTAACCAGCCACTTAAAAAAAGAAAAAAAGGAAAGGAGAGAGATGACTTAAAGCAGCCAAATTCTATCACATTATTTCCTGTGTGTTGCTTAGAGCCTATAAGAAGTTAATAATCACACTAATTCAGTCCCATTGCTTGCATGAAAAAGATGCAAGAAGCCAATGGTGATAGTTCTGGCAGAGAAGTACTACTTTCCTCCCAGCAGACAGAGAAACATTCCAACATATACCGAAACATACACTGGATACCAGTATGTGATTTCTGTTCAAAGGGAAACTTCTGAGCGAAGCTTTCACAGAGAAGATTTTGACTGAAATAACAAATCCCCAGTGGGTATGCAATGCTGCAACACTACTATGATGAAGCCTTCTTCCCCAAGGAAAATGGAAAGCTCTTGAAATATTTTTTGCAGTTCAAGACAAGTATATGTACTTATCTCAAGTACATACACTCTCCTTCATATGGAGAGGGTAAACTAATTCTGCACTTAACAGATTCTGAGAGTTTTTTTACTCTGAATGAGCCACCTCCCTCAATTCCTCCCAAAGTTTGCTCACACTTCCAATTTTGCCTTTCCCCAAGACTAGGTTATTGCTCAACACTTTTTGTTAGCTAATATGTTAACCTTAAGAAATATATAATTTCTGAGCCTTAGTCTATGAAAAGATTACTGTCAGGTTCATCTTTTACTTCAGAAGTTTCCAGGCATGTTCACTGGAAAGAGGCTTGACAGCTCCATTGACCTCCCATCTTGTAAATTCTGGGCCAGTCAGTAATACCCACGTGGGACAAAGTATGACTGAGTTTATCTGTCTATTACCTTAGTATCTCCTTTTGGATTGTTCTTCCTCTGATGTATGTGTGTCAGGCAAGTAGGATTTACGAAGAGAAGAAACAGAAGCCAGAACATACTCACTCTGAGAGCAAGAGGAACAGAGTTCATCTTCCACACTTCCTAGAAGCATCTGACATTTGGAGCATTTCTGCTCCATATTAAGTTCTGGCTGTAAGCCAGAAACACGGGTCCCAGCCAGCAAGCTTGGAAAGTGGCCCAAAGCAAAGATCACTTAGTTGAACTTCAGCTGTCCAGGCATCCAACATATACAACTGTTTATTTCCAAGTCTTTTATGAATTAATAGGCACAATCTTACAACATGACTGCACTGGCAGTGTTTCCTCTGCTGAGACAAAAATAAGAGAAAGGATAAGGATACCAGTGCTGCACAGACTTACTTTTGGCCCTGCTTCTATTGACAAGAAACTTAAAATCTTGGAATAGCACAGTGGAAGTCTACAAGGTTTATAAATATCTAAATCAAATAACTGTGAAGGGCTCCACTACCACTTCCTAACACATACCCTCATATAATCTTATTTTTGTATAGATGTCATGAGCCACAAATTAGTAGAGAATTACTTACATGGACAGATAAACAAGGGAGCTGTTTGGTGATGCATTACAAAGTGTAGGAATGCCTTAATTCTTCTAAGTCAGTAAGAAAAAAATAAAAATTTTATCTCTACCATCAAGCTTTCTGCTACTGCTGCAACGGGCTGTCACAGAAGCTAACCGTTTCCCTGCATCTGTTTGAAAATAAAGATCCTATATAGCCTGAGACAGTATGGGAAAAGGAGACCCCCTAGCGTGTGGGTACATCTCTCAGTAGGTTATATTTCAGGGCCTTATGATATATCATCTAAAATGCATTTAATGAAGCATCTGTAATCACATAACCAACTCCTGGAAATGCTCTTTCATATCTATGTAACGGACTTTAAAAAATTCGAAACGTACAAATTGATTAAATTTGTCAACTATTATTTTAATGAGAATCCTGAAAACATTTGCCTCAAACCCAAACCTGCAGAGAAAGACTCTAAGACTACTGGTTTGTTGGTCACACTGTTAGAAGGAACACTGAGTCATGGATTCTAGAAAGCAGGGATGGAAATATAAAGCATTCACATTAGGAAAACAAAAAAGTACTTTCAGAATAATTTACAAATAATGAAACTAGCACTTCAGCACTGTTTCATGCATTCAATATTTTTTCTTCCATAACCACTGAGAACTTTTTTTTTATTTACCACAATCTTCACCAAAAGCTGGCTTATCTTACTTTTAAAGCAATCACCGAGAATAGGATTTCTGAAGCCTTTTAAAAAGGAATGACAAATAGTAAAACCGATTAGATATGCAATGAACTTTTTTTTTTTCCTTTTGGATAATTCTGCTACAACAGATAAAACCTGAATTCAGAAATGTAAAATCTCTTACTAATACCCATTTTCTGTTACCCCACTGCGTACAGTTTTAAGCATGGCACTCTCCTGGAATGGTGCATTAATAGTTAGATCCATCCCACTGGCTGTATCATGACACCATAATGCTTCAGCTTCCTTTTGCCCTGTGTACCCTTCATGAGTTCATGTTACCAGAGCATCTGTACTCCAGAGCCTTCCATCCTGACAACCAAGCTGGACTGCAAGTCCTTTAAGGAGTGTACGGAGAAAGAACAGTGAGTGACTTTGTACTGCTGCTCCATGGGCAGTACAGCTGCACAGCTCTTTTAGTTGGCTTACATGCTGTTGAAGACCATGCATAGGGTCCTTCTACATTACTGTTGTGTTTGGTTTTTTTTTTATTTTATTATTAAAAAATCTCAAAAAATCAGAACAAAACAAAACCAAACCACCAGTTCAGATTACTTAGATGTTAGATAGATGAGAACACACTTTTTTTCCTCCACATTTCTGTGTCTCATATGCCTTTTTTAAACATATGTAATGATGAAAATCTTTGATTATTCAGTCATAACTAGTCTTTTGGCACTGAGCTCCACCTGCTGACAAGTCTTTCAAGTATTGCAGAGCCTGCATACAAAGTCTCAGTTTTATCAGTGGTTCCAGTATAATGCTGCAGTACACAAAATAATCTATATGAAACATTTCTATAGTGAGAAAACCATATAGTGTTAAATACATATTCTTAAAAATAATGGGTTTGCACCTCTATAATATTTGTTTTTACCATGTAAGGAAAAGGAGAAGACATATTAATGTGGCATATAGATGTCACTGTATTATTGCTAAACGAAATGAATTACTATTTTATATTAACTAAATCTATTGCCAGGCTTAAGCAATCCCTGAAGATTTCCTATTCTGTAACAATTTCCAAGTCAATACTGATGCTGTAATTTTAAAGTCTTACTATGAAATGCAAACCACTGCCATTGTACTTAATTACCTTAATAAATGTTTAACTGGCACTGCAATATTCCAAATATTCCTGATGTTTTTATTTCTAATCAGATCATTAGAAATATAAAAGTTTTGTTGCTTGCTTTGTTTTAATTATGGTAACTACTGCCATGCTCTGTTGATCATATTAACAGCAAGAATAGCATATGTATCTTAAGACAAATGACAGGCCATACATCCATTGACTGAACATTTAAACACTGAAAAGTTAGTTCAAGATTCCAGTTACTGGTTAATTTTTGTAAAGTGACATAATATACAACAATTTGGATACTACAACATTTTGGCAAAAACCCAGTTGTTTACAAGGAATAACCAGCTTTTTCTTAGTATCTCCCTTCTTACTTTAATGTAAGTATAGCAGAAAAAGTTAACTATGATTTTCCTGATTACATAGTGCATAGTGTCATAACTGTGTAACTCTAAGGGGCTCAAAGACATTATTTTAAACTTGTAGTACCTTCAGCATTAAAATTATCTCTGTCTTGCATGGTTATCTCAGTAGAAAGGTATAAATGCTAGAAACAAGAAAATATCTTTTGTTTTTCCACATATGATGCCAAAATTGTTAAATGCAATGTTCAGGAATAGCCAAAAATAGAACTGTTTTAACTCCTTGCTATGCTATCATGATTGAACAAAACAGAATCATCCAGCAATTTCTTTTTTTCTTAAAATGTGTACATGAACACCAATACACAGCTAATATTCTACAAACAATAAAATATATTGACCAAACCAAACCATAGTGAAGACACTAACAAAATATGAAACTTCCTACAGTTAACAGAAGCAAAAAGAACAAGGAAACAAAGGAAGTTATAACACACACATAACATAACACTGTCTATAAAAACACATCAAACAGCATTTCAGAATTTCATTCCTTGTTAGTATTCTATTGCACTGTTACCTAATGTAAGAGACGGAAAACAAAACAATTTGCGCACCATTCCACTATGAATTTGGATGTATTTATATGATACCATATAAATACTTAGAGATGTGAAACTTTATAAAGTTGTTTTGTATATCACATTTTTAATTCTAAATTACCAAAAAAGATCCACGTGACTGAATACATGAAAATCTACTTCATATGCATGCTCACAACACAAGCCAATTATAATTTTATCATTCTTAGGATAAGAATTTGTAAAACAAGGGTTTACGATGAATTTCTGAAGAGGAATAAATAACCACATTCAAATGTAGTATCAGGCAATATTTAGGTGAACTGCTTTTAGATAAAGAGGAGAAACCTAAACGCATTTATAGCTGAAGAAACAACAATCCTCCTGAATGACACCAGGATCAGCATCAGCAGCAAAACCATTTCATTTCTGATCATTTAGCACCTGTATAATTTTATGGAGTTTTACTAAAAAAAAATCCCATTATAAAAATCACCAGGATGCTTATTTAGACAAACAGCCCATCAGTGTATTATTTTTTCATCGTGAGATACAGTCAAGACCGCCCTCTCAAGGTACAGCAATTTGAAAAAAGTTTAATTTAGACTGCAGTTCTATCTACCGCTTTTAGTCAATTTTACCAGCACAGGATATCGTCCTAATAGTTGAACAAAACTTAGGTGGTATTTGCCTGTCTTAAATAACTTACTCAAGGGAAATCACCAGGCATATAAGTCATATTCTGTTATTCTTCATGGTGCATACAAATTATAAGACTAAATCCCCTGAAGTCAAAATAGAGACATTTTTCTTACTCGTGGTACATTTAATATATGCAAAAATGTATTACTTGCATCATTCTAGAAATCTCAATACGTACCTCCTCCAACAAAAAAAAAAGATAAATTAACATAGATAACTTTTATTTCAAAAAAATTAAGAGGTCAGAATTCTTCACAGTATATTGTACATATATGCAAGGATTATTTGCTCCCACCCATTGAAACAATAGATTTGGACACCAGAAGACAGACTTTAGTAATCTTGAACTGAGGTGGAAGAATACCACTCTCTTGATTAGACTCACCATCTCAACTAACCCTTACACACAATATTCGCTAGCACTACTACAGAATATCACATGAAATAACTAACAAGATAGTCTACCCCAAAAAGATGCCAAGCCTCCTAACCTTTCACAGTCATTATCCCGATCCTTCCTTTGTCTTTTCCCATCTTTTGGTGCTTTATCAACTCCTCTAGATCATGACAAGCAAACAAGCTTTGTAAAATAGTGTTTTGTACCAGTGAAAATGGCAACCACCTGCTAGTGCCTTGTAAATATGAAACAGTAGTAGTGGAAGCAAGAGAATACTGACAATTAAGTGTAACTGTAGAATGGGAATGGAAGAAAAAACAAACTCAGTTCCACAAATAGATGGAGAAAACAAAAGCATTCCTCTCAGATACAACCATTTCATTATCATTTCACTGAGCTACTGCTCTGTGGGTCAAAAGAAATGGCAGGCTAAACCTCTAAAGAAAACAAGTCACAAGCATCTTGTATATGTCAAACCTAATCCATAAAAGGAAACACTACTGCTTGTCCCTGTAGTAAACAGGTACTACTTGTTTGCTTTTTTATGTGGCCTACTATCTCTACACATAGCTGCATATAGTTGAGAAAAGGAAGTCATATAAAATATTAGCAAAGTACTTATTTTAATTACATGGGGTTTCATCAATAGCACAAAAAGTTCCTTTTGATTATTAAGAGCATGTAAACATTTAAAACTAAGTTGTAAGGAAACCAGTGTTTGTTTTTGTTTAAAGAAAAGCGTAATTGTAGTACATAAAATTCATTTCTCAATTACACAATGTGTGCAGTGATTCCAACAGCTTTTACTGTTAGTTTTCTATCTACAACTGTGAATGTATTTCTTCAACACAGCCAATGAAATTACCAATAGCTACTCAGTCATGTTTACTAAATTTATTTAAGGATTTATGCTTGTGATTCTAAAACAATCTAATGTAATCTAAGCATCAAATGTGCAGAAGACTAAAGTCCACAGACATACAGAGGGTGTTACAAGTTATTGCAACTTAAAAGAATCACACAACTGAACTGTTTTTCTAAACAAGCCTCCACAAATGCAAAGTGAAGTTTATCCACTTCAGTCATCCTTGTGAATATCTTGAGACTGATCCCAGGACTAAAGCACAACAGCAAGGCTGCCCAATTCAGTAAAACAGATGTAAAACTTACCATAGAAGTGACTGATCTGGCATCTTCTTCATAATTCACTACAGGTGGTGGCTCTTTCCCATCATTCTCTTGAACCTTTTGTTCCAGTAGTTCTTTCTGGGCTGCAAATTTTGCCTCAGAGCATCTTAATTGCTGAACTGTTTGCTTAAGTTCTTCCAGCGCTTGCTTTTGGCTCAGCAAGAGGACAATACTGCAGAGAAAAATAACAGAAAATTTAAAAATATACATGATTTAAAATACATACTTTGTTTCATAAAAGCTAAAAAAAAAAACAAAACCAAAAACATTTTCAATACTGGAACCTGTTTTTCTTTTTTTCACTTTATCGATTCATTTAATGAAGGAAATTTACTAAACTTGTATAAGAGCATGAAAAATCCTCAACAGAATTATTTGTTTAAAGGCATAAAACACATGAAGCAATTCTAGACAATTTTCAAAGCTACAAGACAATGCAAGCAAACACCTACTCTGCCATTCTCTTTTCTCGATCCATCACAAAAATCACTGATAATATAGATGAAACTACTATTTTCGTCCACTTTTGACTGCATTTATAAACACTAGCGTTCCTCATCCTTTAGAAAAGAAATACATTTTTAGATTATTATTTCCAGTGATGAGAAATCCGCTGCAATCCACATAGCTATTGTAATAATAATTTGCGCTATTAAACTCACCTTACATCCAGTATAAATTCATCTGGTGTCAAGTTAGAGACATCTGTTGTCTCTTCTGGACTGAAAGGTCCTCTACTGTGTAAGTATTTCTGGACTGCAGTCTAACATTCTTCTTACGAAGCCAAATAAATTGAACTCCACGAGGAGTTGCTAAAAGCAATTTTTTCTTCTGCTTGAGAGAGCATGCTTTTATGGCTCTTCTCTGAATACCCCTCATAACCCTGAATACTCCAAGACAGACATAATTCAAGCATTATTGAAGGACAAGCAGACCACTTAGAACATCTACAGGTACCCAGATGACTCTCTTATCCCCAGAACTGCCAAAACCAAAGATGGACAGAAGCTGCCTAACAGACAGAACCATCCACAGTACAATACAGACACCTTAAAAGCACTCAACTGGAGCCCAGCGACATGTGGTCTATAAAAAGATGCAGAGTTCTCACAGTCTGCAAGAACAGAAGAAGGAGGTAGAGGGACCAGAACCATGAAGAATGAGGACAGTGTAAAGAAAAATCACAGTATTCTGTCACTCTGTATCTTCAGGATAATCCCTGGAAGACAGACCCTCCTGCCAGCCCTACCCTTGGAGAAAAAAAGAAATGTAAAACTTGTTGATATTGAGATTGTTCCTTCACAAACTGATGCTGAGCCAAATGACTATTCAAACAGGTTCCAAAGCGATAAGGGAACCATCTGTCATAAAATCCTTATTGGCAGGAAAAGATAAAAATCATGCCCCTATAGAGGAGCATTGTACTAAGTCACCAAAGAACAGAACTCCTGACAACCAGCAGAATGATCATTCATGTAAAAAGGGTAAGTATGATGTATGAAGACACAACTAGAAGACCTGAAACTGAGGTTTGGCATGAGACTGCACACATGGCACCAGGATAATAGTACCAATACAATTTGAGGAGGAACACAAAATCAGAGGCCTGGAGATACACTTCTGCACATGCCCTAATGAAAAGTGCAGTACGTGCAAAGATCAATTCGTAGTGATGCCAGAATTAGGCACAAAGAAATGCTTTCAAGACTGCCACTGCAAAGTCAGTAAACAACTCAGAACTTGTGGTACTGAAGCTGTGTCAGAAAGAAGTGGGGAGACAGCTGAAGTCCAAACTGGTTCAAGTGAAGAGACAGAAAACATGATTTTGCAGACTTTTACCATCATTTTGCCCAGATAAAGCAGACAAGGAGATTTCCTCAGCACTGAAGGGCGAACCTCAGCACCTTGGGTGAGGCTCAACTCCTCACTTTCTTTCCTGACGATAGACTTGCATTGCCAGAATGACCTCTGGCTCAAGAGGCAAGCTTTCATTTATTGCCCAACTACCTTTACCTTTCAGCTTGCCTTGCAGCACTGAGGCCAGTGTCATATGCTACGACAGCAGTCAAGAACATGCAACA
Organism: Pygoscelis adeliae; assembly: GCF_000699105.1. Taxonomy (NCBI): domain Eukaryota; kingdom Metazoa; phylum Chordata; class Aves; order Sphenisciformes; family Spheniscidae; genus Pygoscelis; species Pygoscelis adeliae. Next base: position 1,200,361 of record NW_008825162.1, read on the forward strand.
GTTGGATGAGATCTTCTAGGGGCCATAAGTACATGCAAAAACATCCTCATCACTCTGCACTGCAGTTAAAAGTTGAAAATGGGGTCCACTGGAAGAAGGCATGACCAATGACAAATCAGAACTGAGGCGATTTCAGGGAAACTTTTATCATACAACTAGAAATCTAAGCCAGATTTCATGCCTTTTAATAAGACCTACAGGTATACTGGTGCAGTCTGAACTGAAATCGTCTCCTCAACACCACAAACATCAGCTACAGGATCAGTCAAAGCAGCCTACCCAGAGCAAGAAGTACAGGGATGGTCTGAACTATTTTCAGAGAGAGATAACTGATAACAAAACAATACTGTGGGGAAAAAAAATACACCACAAAACTCATCTAGTTCAAATACAGTTTATCCTCTAAGTAATGTGCAGCAAGGAAGGTAGGTCAAGAACAAAAAAACTGGAAAATATACTGTGAGTACATGTGAACTTCACCAAAGAAAGAACAGGGAAGTATCTAATCAAAACATTGATATCATATACATACATAAAGTTTTGGATATGAATGAAATACTATCCAATGTATCAAGTGACTAGATGCCTTCAACAAAGAGCTTCAAGACTTCTTCAGTGAATGAAGACAGGATTACCTGAGGACTTGCATTCCAATTCACTGGTATTGTAAACTAATATTTATGACCAAGTTAATAAGATTATGACTGATTGCAACAGAATCAGAAAACCATCACTACAGACAGGTTTCTCTATCTGTTGTATTAACTCCAGTTTAAACTGGGATGTGAATATTTTTTCTAACAAGGAGTAGAAAAAAACCTAAAGATCTTGCCCAAGAATGATTCTTTATAATAATGTTTTATTTATGGCACTGTAAAACACTCATTAATCCCTCGCCTTCATTATTTACTATGCAGTAGTACAGGGTATCAGATCTACATTCAGTTTTGTAAAGAAAATGCAATGAAGAATGAACTTAACCTGCTGAGTTCCAAACATATTATTGCATAAGAAAGAGTACATCTTGCACAGGACTCTGAAAGTCTTTCACAAAATTGTATCTACACAATGAACCCCGTCAAACAGACAGGCAATCTGAACTGACTCCTCTTCTTCCATCAAGCTGAAGTTATAATGCTAACCAAAGGTCTAGTTCTTGAGTCATCCCAACACTATGACAATTACATTAAACTAATGGAGCTGCTCAGTTCTCCAATGAATTAAGATCTGCAGTGGGTAAGTGTTATTTTAGAGATGGAAAACTAACTTCTTGTTTTTCACAATAATCGTTTCTTACAAAAGCAGAACAAGATTAGTGGAGGTTATTTCTTATTTAAGTCTTAGGAATTGCATTATAGACACTTTTCCCTCGAATTATTACATTTTGAAATTTCATTTCAACTTACTCAGACTTCTTTTCACAAGTCTTAGAGGACTCTTCTATTTTTTTCTCTAGTTCCAACACAAGTTCCTCTTTGCTCAAAAGGGTTTGCTGTGTCTGAATCAGTTCTTCTATTACTGTTTTTAACCTGTAAGACATAGATTTCAGAAACCCACATTGTGAATACACAAACTGTATACATTTGGGAGCACTGTATTATTTTTTTCCTGAAGATGAAAAGGAGCATTACTCTTTAAATTATCTTTCTCAGTGCTTGGTGACCTTTTTTTGTGGATATACCTTTATATTATGTTATTAACCCATATTATTGCAGATCCCATACTAACCTCTGTATACATACAAGGTTACAGAATGATCTGCTGCCTGCAGGCTCTGCTATCAAGAAATTTTCTTCCAGAATGTGTGATGAGTTCTGTGAATTAATGCCTTCCTAATATACGGCTAATTTATGAGATGCTTTATGAAAGACGAAAACTTTCCAACTCCTGAAGTTCACATTAAATAAATACACAGAATCAGTAGTTGGGCTGTATTCATCTCTAAAAATAGCAAAAATACAAATTGACACTTCCTGTTATAAGTGATCTGTATATTTTTCTCTACAATTAACTTTTTTAAAGCTACACAATCTTTGATAATGGTTAATTCAAAGGAAAGATAAAACTTGTACAAGAACACTAACAGAGAAGGGGTCATTGCACATTAATAAATAAAACCATTACTGACACTTTGCAATTATGCTGGCAAACGTTCCAATAACCAAAAAGTCAATAAATGTACAATAACATTTGCACTCTGAACAACGCAGATAAATGGCTCACATAATGAAGACTTCTAAAATGCATATCAAAATATGTATGTTGACTTCAAGCAATTGTTAAGCCAGGAGAACATTTGGGGTTTTTTAAAATAAATAAATAAATAAATATGTACACCTCATTTCCTTCTTGGCATTCATCTATCCATCTTTAACTATCTTACTTTGCTTCCCCTGTATTTTCAAGCCCAATTTCAATACAAAAGTTATTGAAGTAAAGAGTGGAACAAAGGCAAAATATATACAGTACTTACCACTGTAGAGATCTATTGCCCAAAACCATTCCAGATTGGGGAGTGGCACAGAAAGTCAACTAAGGGTAATTTACATGGACACTAGATATCTAGGAGCCACGTTCCATATCCATATATAACAAACAATGATTTGATTCTAAATGTTGAATTAGTTCTTTCTCCTCCTAATATATTTTATACAATGTTGATTAAACATATTCTTTATTCAGACAGTCCTGGATCTTATCTTGGAAGACTTAAATTACTATCAAAAAACCCATGTAGTGAACAATAAAAGTTTATTTCCCAAATGAACAAGCATCTGCATGTATTTATTTTGAGATAAGGGAAATACTGAAAACATTTCTCTCAAAGTAATATCCCCACAGCTCCCTTTTTAATGAACATTTTTATTGTTTTTAGGCTATCACAATCTGTATGCTGAACTTCTCAGAAATGACATTTTTCTTACACTGGGTCTCCAGTTTAATATCAACTAACTTTTATTTTAATACCTTGCTAAAAAAGTAATTACCAGTTTTGTAACTGCAGATACTGCTTTTTGATCAGCTTTCTAAGCAAAATTTTAATCAACATTGTATTGGCTTAACAACTGATTTACAGGAAGCAGCTGTTACACCTAATGATCAAGCACCAATATTCATCAAATTAATAAGATTGCTCATCACTGGAAGGTATGAGTGTAGACATGCAGAAACAACATATTAAAATATTTTACCATTTCAAAAATATCAGATTTTATATTGCAGCATCAGATTGAAATAGAAAGTTGATGTAGTTCTCCCTAAAACTTCTGAGATACTTTAGGATGTTTCTATTTGTCTTAGAGAAAACAAAACAAAGCAAACATATATACACTAAACTAACTTGTCTCCTTGTATTCAACATCTATTTTTTGTTTTAAACAATAATTTTCATTCCAACTGGCTAGAACAGACATCTCTGTATCTGCCTTGTATCATCTTGGTTGTGGTTTGTCAAAGGAAGTTTCTTGTGGCCTTGTATTTGCCTCCTGGATAAAATCAGTTTACAAAATGGTTTTTATTACTAACCAGTTAGCCACTATAATCCTTATTAGCTTTAACAACCAAATTGTCAGGTTTCAATGGCAGGAGAACACGTAAAGTGAGACCCAAAAAAATCTAGAAAGCAGACATCTTCAAAGTAGGTTCTGACTACCTGGAAAGCTGCCTTTCATATTTCTTTAGTCATTAGCACCATTCTGCCTCAAATATCAATAAAAATAAATGCTTGTGCTTACAGAAGTGATAATTCAGAAGATTTTTTTAAATTCATTTGGATATTAATTCACATGCCCACTGATCAACACTTACTTCATTATGGTTGCCTCCTCTCAGTTTTTAATGCATTCATCTTCAAAGCATAAACTTTTATTCTGTTACACTTTTCAGAATATGTCAGTATTAGTCAGTGACAGTCATCAACATTTATCCGGAGACACCATACCTCTCTCATTACTTAGAAAGGTTAGCTAGTCAACACTGACTTTTAACTACTTCCTTTTGTTAAAACTTTATTCATAAATATAAACTTACCTAAAAATGTAAAAGTGAGTGTTTTCTCATTGTTTCCTTAAAATATATTTTCTAAAAACCTTTAAACAGTAATGTATGTAAAGCTGTCATCTTTCCCTCATGTACTCAGTAAAACAACTGATTCAATCAAAAATTATTGATTCCAAATCAATATACATCTTTGAATCTATTAAAAGTCTCTGAAATAAATCCACTATGTGTACTGGATATATTATATTTGGTAGATAGTGAAGGTTATTCTCCTCTGCAGAAACATAATGATGTAGTATTTTGAAGATCGAAGGCCATGATCTCAATAAAGATCAACAGTCAAATTTCTATCGTTTCAACACATACAGAATGGATTTTTAAAAAGTCATCACCTGTGCACAAAGGATATAATATAGAATCATAGAACAGTTTGGGTTGGAAAGGACCACTAAAGATCATGTAGTCCAACCCCCCTGCCAGGGGCAGGGACATCCTCAACTACATCAGGTTGCCCAGAGGACCATCCAACCTGACCTTGAACGTTTCCAGGGATGGGGCATCCACCACCTCTCTGGGCAACCTGTGCCAGTGTTTCACCAGCCTCAGCATAAAAAATTTCTTCCTTATATCTAGTCTCAATCTACCCCCCTTTAGTTTAAAGCCATTCCCCCTTGTCCTG
>NW_008825162.1:1205282-1233622 GCF_000699105.1 Pygoscelis adeliae
CAAGTCCTTCTCGGCAGGGCTGCTCTCAATTCCTTCATCCCCCCGCCTGTAGTGATACTGGGGCTTGATTCCCCGGGTCTTTCTTTTTTCCCTTTTGAAAAATGGGGGTTATGTTTCCCCTTTCCCAGTCAGTGGGAACTCCACCGGGCTGCCACGACTTCTCAAATACGATGGATAGTGGCTTAGCAACTTCACCCGCCAGTTTCTTCAGGACCCACAGATGGATCTCATCGGGTCCCATGGACTTGTGCACCTTCAGGTGCCTTAGATGGTCTCAAACCTGGTGTTCTCCCACAGTGAGTGGCTCTTCATTCTCCCAGCCCCTGCCTTTGCTTTCTGTGGCTTGGGCAGTGAGGCTTGAGCGCTTGCGAGTGAAGACTGAGGCAAAAAAGTCATTGAGTACCTCCACCTTCTCCATATCCCAGGTAACCAGGTCTCCCGTTTCATATACTTATCTTACTTGCAAATTTCTAGTCATACACAGTAAGTCGATGCAAACACCTGTGGGTTTTTTTTGGCTGTAGTGGTTTTAAAGCAAGACTATAACAAAGTATATCTAAAACGCAATTATCAAGGTATATGAGCAAAGGCAGTTAGAGAGAACTAAGCAGTTCTAAAAGGAAGGGTTCTCACATGCGCTAAAAAGCAATTAAAAAGAAGGACGAAGATGATAAGAATAAATAGTTTTTACAGTGCTAGGAGCTACAGGAGCTTCACAAAAATCTGCACTGCTTAATATGTTCATAATAATCCAAATAAAAGGACAGTTTAAAAAGTGACAAAGAATGCTGACAGTACAATGTTATTTGAGGTAGAGGGACGGGGTTGAACGTGAAGAATACAAAAGGATTATTCTGGATCTTATGATACTTAATAACTGGACTGTCATTTAGAAGATTAATTCCAATGTATATTGAAATAACCAAATATACAGGGGGAAAAACAATCCAAAGCTTTATTTATGCAGTGAATGGCTCCAAGCTGACCGTTACCACTCAGAAATGAGATCTTGGAATTACAATAGGTGATAGCATGAAAACACTGGCTTGATACACTGCAGTGGTCAGAAAATCAAACAGAATGATTCTCTAGGATTTGTCAAAAACAAAGCAGAACAATAATACAGGAAACCTCATTATGCCTGTCTCTGAACTATGCATCTGGATTACCTGCACATTTCTGGTCATTCATCTCAAAAACAATACAGTAACCTTGAAAACATTCAAATAAAGATGACAAGCTTGATAAAGGATGTAAGTATTGCGGAAGGACAGACTAAAGCTAAAGATGGCTCTGAAAAAGAGATCACGGAGTAGGAGTATGACAGAAGTTTACAATATCATGAGAGGAAAGGGGTAGATTGTTCCTGTTCTCTTCCAGAACAAGAGCTTAAGAGCCATAAAATGAAATTAAGAAGTAGCAGGTTCACATAATATGGAGTTATTCTCTGGAATTCGTTGACCAAAAATTCTGTGGACAACATGTACTTGTACATACTGAAACTGACTGGACAAATTCACGAAAGTAAAAAAGCTCTAAGGCTATTATAAACTACTCCTAAGGCTATTATAAACAAATACTACTTCTGACTCAAAACATTTCTGAGCTGAAAATTATGGGAGGCTGAGAGATCATTCTGAGGAAACAGCATTGCGCGATCATCCTGTTCTTGTTCTCCTCCCTAGACTTTTCCCTGTTGGCTAAGGTAAGAGAGAAGAAAGTTGGTTAAGTCAATCTTTGGTCTGACCTAATACAGTTAAGCATTTTGCTAGTATAATCTATACCAGAAAGTGAACACCTTAAAGACAGTAACACTTAAAAGAGCTATTTGATTCCTGTTCCAAAAATAATATCACACCATAAAATTTCTCTCTCAAACTCACAGAAGAATTTGAAGTGGATGAATATAAGATTTGTAACAGGACACACTGAAAATTGTATTGAAAATGTATATATGTAGGCAAATATGCAGACACACATTTATAAACACAAACATGCATTTCATCAGAATCATTTACTAGAAAAGCAGCATTTCATCTCTTTCACTTAGACATGCTGATGTCTTATTTCTGAACAATGGGATAGAGAAGACCAGCCAAACAAGAATTTATTTCTCTTTTTGAGCTATGGAAGGCAGAATCTTTGAAAAATTGTAATACTTTATTGAAAAGGGAGATTTAGTATATATATTTTTCCTGTTACTGTGCTGAAGTACATATAGATGTACAACATTTACATAGTTTAAGCAGGAATAATCTCAATTTAGTAATGATGCACAATATATTATAAACAGAAACATGTTTAAAGGAAAGGGAGTGGCTTTAATCATCAAGGGATCCTTTCAGAAGAAAGATGAAGCTGCTTCAGAACTAAGGAGGAGCCTGACAAAGGAGGCTAAAACTTCATATTAGAAAGGTTATTTCAGTATCTATTAAGGAATAAATTTATGAAAAGTAACAGGGAAAAAAGAGAGGAATATTAATGACCTTGAAAAGGAATTCAAGAAATCCAGAGATTCTGTCATGTTGAGAAAACACAGGGATTAGAATAATCTGCAGAAGACACTGCAATGTGTTTACATTTGAAATACCTCACTGCTATTAGGACTCACTATGATTTTGGTTTTCAGAAAAACCTACAAGAAGTAACGGTCATAGTTTGATTACGCAGATGCAAATTTTTAAAAAACTTTAAAAAAAATCCACACCACACCATTGATATCTTATTTGGATCAGTTATGCTTTCTAAAGGAAAAAAAGCTTCAAATAAGTCAAACATGGACTGAAATACAATAGAGACAACAAAAATGTCATCAACCAATGAAATTCTGAATTTTCCATTTTAAATTGCTATGATCAATATAAAAAAATTAAATGTACAATTAGTAGTTGCAATCTCACAAGTAACTGCATCAGACCATTTTATGTCAAAAGTTGAGGCTGATAATATAAGAACACCATAACCTCAGCAGGAGATTTGTTCCCCCAGTAACAAACGATTAAAGGTGAAGTTGGTAAAAGTAATGAAAAGATTTAACTAGGCAATATATTAACAAAATATATAAAGAGGTAATTTATCACCCTGAATAGCTAAAAGCTCCATGAAAAGCAATACAACAGCTATCTGTGTTAGTAAGTTAATGTATCTTAAAGGTTATAATAATAAAGAATTTCCTTTAGAAAACAAAAGCAAACACAAAACAAATGAAATAAATATATTCATGAAAATTTTCTGCATGGCAATTTAAATCACTGACTACATCACTGTACTCAGTGGTTTCATCAAAAGATTTCAGTATTTTTCCTAGAGTACTGAATGTGGAAACGCTTTTGGGAAGATGAATCGGTGTGTTCCCAAGGAGGATTCATGATGGATTTGGGGCACTGTATAAATTAACTGGCAAGGAGAGGAACATACATTGAAAGTGCTGGCAAGTTTTTGGGGGGACTGGGGAGGAGTATTTTGTGAAAGGAACATATTTTTAGAAACTGGACCTTAAAAATGAGGACACAGCTATGCAATGATCTGAGTGAGCCTAGACACAATGTATAACAGCATTTCCAAAGGATGAAAGGTTTGTACAGAATGACTTACGTGAGCTGTAAACTTTCTGCTGTTAGATTATTCCACATGATCTCATTAGCTTGAAGGTTTTCATTTTCTTCTAGTAAAGACGTATCAAACTCTATTTCTTGTTCAACAACTTCCGAAGACCTAATTTAATAAATAAATATTGTATTTTCAAAATTAACATGTATCTTTGAGAGATCATAAAGCAAATCATTATGTTTTGAATTATTTTAATTACTAGAATAGTTAAAATTACATATTAAATAAAAGGTAGCAATTGGATACATATTCTTTTTCCTTTGAATTAAGAACATCGTCTTAAAATCATACCAGATAACAAAATGGCATACAATTCTTTGAATCAAGATCACAGCATTACCAAGGTTCTCAAGGCGTATCAATGTGAATGGGTCCACCTTTAGCTGATCCTGCTATAAACCTGCATGTGACAATTATCAATTCGCACATAACAACAAAAAATATAATGCAAGAAGTCTTAGGACTATTTCTGCATATACTAATACAGAGTAACAGTTCAATAAATGGCAAATATAGTTTATTTTTAAAGTAAAAAACTTTCTTGCATTATCTGCCTACTCTGTAGTCTCAGGCATTGCTCAGGCTGCAATAACTGCAGAGTACACAGAGGTACCTAGAGTTCACTTTAAACTAGAAATTGGACAATAAGAGAAATAAAGCAGAGAAACTTAGTTTAGCTCAGAATGCAAACTGCATCCAAATACACAGTAAATTAGCTCACACTGAATCTGGACTGTCATGTATAGTCTGCTTTCAGTACCAAAGTTATGGCTCTTCACATGTAATAATGGTAACTAGAATTTTGTTTTTCTAGAGCCAGCCAAAGAGATGGATGGTTAAAGAAACAGTCAGGTTAAAAACCTGACTTTCAGCCAGCTTTCTGTACATGCAAGTAGAGCAATTTTCAAACTAGGATAAAGCTTTACAAGTAACAACGTAAAAGCAACCAAACAGAAACAAATTCAATTCTGATCACTTAAGCAGCGTTGCAGTTTAGTGCAGGGTTTTCTCAAGAAGAAACATGAACAGGCACACCAAGATGAAAATGTGTACCTGTGAGTATCTATGAAGTCGTCATACTCAGAGTTAGGGTCTATCTGTTCAACCGAGGTCTGGATCTCTTTATGGACATTCACAATCTCTTCTGTTACAAGACTGGTGATCTGGCTGTACTCATCCAAGATTCCTTTTCTAGAGAGGAAAAAAAATTCTAGTGTATAACATGGCACTGAAGGTACAGATGGCATTGAAGATGCTTCAAACTTTCAATTTGCTGTTTCTACAAACTCTTGTGCAACTGGCTAAAAAGGGAAGAAATAAGACAATATATTACTCAAAGCAATAACAGATCAACTGTGGCCTTTTCTTTACAGATTGGCTATAACTGAGAAGTCTCTAAGACCATGCTCCTTGTATTGATTTCAGCGCATCTACATACAGGGTAGCTAAACTAAAAACTGTAATGATTACAAGGAAAAGGAATGTATACAGCTCATTGATGACACTCTTCTTCACAAAGGACTTATCATGCTTGTTATAACCTACACTAAAGCTTTTCATGTTCTGACTGACAAAATAAACATATTCTGGCATAAGGCAAAACGAGTCACAAAATAGTGTGCATTTCCTTTAAAAACTGGTTTTCTTTATTGTTTTAACTATCTTCTTCCATATATTTATTTTATAATTTGGTCATTCAGACAAAAATAAGCACAAATGACAAGTTAGCATTTATTTGCAAGAAGAAACAAAATCAAGCAAGAAGTTCCTGTAAGAAAGTACAAGCCACCCAGCTTTGTCTTTACCTGCTTCCAAGGGTGGGAAAAACCAAGTGAATAGGGAATGGTAAAAGAATAGGTGATATTGTGCCACTACTCTTAATAGCATCCAGTGACACATCCTCAGAACACCCTCCTATTCTCTTTAACTTCTAGCTTTCCATAAATGAACCCTCATAATCATTTCCTATTTCATTTTTATCTTTGACAAACTTGCTAGCTTGCCAGGCTCTGAAGCATGGTGAGCTTTCTTAAAATACTGATGAATTTTGGCCAGGCCAGAGGAACGTCCAGAGAAAAAAGTCTCAATAGATTTTTCCTAGACAAGATCTCAAGTTATGTTCACTCTGTAAAAAAAGTTATGTGATTGGATTTTTCCAATACTTTTTCCGAGGAGAAAATAGACAAGAGAAGGCATTAAATCTTGCCTTGCCTGTGAACAACATGCGTGAAAAAGTTCCAGAAAATCATTCAGAGTGTGATGAAAAGATAGGCGAATATCAACCATAGTAATGCCATATTGAAGAGAAAGGGAATCTATGTCAATTACCAAAAAAAAAAAAAAAAAAATCATTAGCAATGTTAATCTACACTTCAAGTTTACCAAACTAATTAATCTGCAAAATCAGGATTAGTAAGGAAATATGTTTCACACAGGTGGCCACACCAAGCTCTACACCTGAAATCACCACCTCTTTTTGTACACCAAATATACTAGAAAGCAGTAATTTTCCAATACATTCAGATCTCACAAAAAATGTCTATGTAGTGACAAAAATATTTTTTTACAGGTTTTTACTCCAGACATAGCAAAGGTGAGTGGGTTCAACAGGTTCTTGTTCCATCATAAAACTCTTCAGTGAATTATCATATCTCACAATTCTGAAAAATCACCTTAATTACAGCACACAAATTTAACTGTAGCCTTCTGCTGTGATTTTACATGCAAAATTAAGATTAAAAGGACTGTACAGAGACTATTACAAAGGTCTATTTTATTTCAATACCTGCACAAGAATCAAAGGAATTAATATGATACTGCATGGGGTAGTTAATGGTGTCTGCACCGTGTAAGCATGTAAAGCGTCAAATCCCCAAGTCTCCCTCACTTCCTGTGTGCTGAAGTCAAGACGAATGTAGACTTCAGAGAAGGTAAGAAAATGAGTTACAGAAGAGTGCCTCACATCTAAATTAATGATACCCACAAAAAAAAAATAACTGCCCTTTCTTTTAGGCTAAGTGATTTAAATTACACCCCAGAAAAAGACCTATGGAACAGACTCCCTAAGCAACTCCCATTCTTCAGGAAAGACAAAGAGGCAGCATGGTGGTTACAAACCAGAAAAGATGGTTTAAAGTCCTCATTGTCTGTTCTCCAAGATCATCAGTTTGCACATCTTCTGTAATGATGTAAAAAATGATCTTTCAGGAAAAAGGTAATTGTATTTTTAAGGGTGGATTCCTTACAGTGAGATCAGGTTTATATGATCTGTAACTTCTCCCACACATATGATTAACCATGCATCTCCCTGGCTCTCCTGCACAATGACCTTCAAGACAATTGGCCAGTTTAAACTAAACTTGGTGCTAGTGGAATTTCATAAAAATAAGACTACCAGAGAGGCAACAGACTTGTTGTAGTATACCAGCTGATGGACAAAGCATGAGCTCAGCTATAAATACTGCAGTAAATCTGTAAGGTTTTAAAGTTTTATGAGAAGACGGTGTCTTGCTAGAACGTTTAAGTAACCACTCAAAACTACTGTCTGCATTATTTGGACAGACTTTTCTATGCACAATTATTGTCAACTGAAAGATGAAAAAAAAATTTTTTATCCATTGATATACAATTAATTAATCACAGTTTATTATTTTCAAATAATCCTATAAATTAATTAGAATACTACACATATAAAATTCCGCAAGTTAAAAATATTTAAGAATACATCTTACAGGGCTTTAATCATTTCTTCTTGCATCTTCTGTAGTGAATCAAGTAACAGAGGAAGTGTAGTATCATAATACTGGTGCTGATGTAACTGTGCTCCTTTCAGTGCCAACACATACTGATTATGCAACATATGAAGCTTCATAGTGGCTTTATCACACCGATCTTTGGCTTTCTCAGTCTCCTTTCCTAAGAGAAAACAAAAAAAGAAAAATGCACGTGGTGTTTTAAAAGTATACAAACTTGTAGATGACATAAATCTAGTAGATTTATTATAAGTTTGCACCTTTTTCTACAGTAGTCTTTTCAATGTACTTCTCTGAAGAAGGTAAAATCTGACTGTTTTCAGGTCATTAGTAAGACCAAACGTCTTGGTTTTCTAATTAAAAGACTAAGTAAGAAAAACAGCTATATTTTCTTTGAGCGGAAATGTGAGAATTCCTTATCTAAAAGTATATGAAAACCACTATCTACACAGGTATAAAAATAATGTAACTGTGAAGAATAAAGAACAAAACTCACACAAATTACTATCACAAAGCTAATCTTTTATTTGCCTCAGAGCAAATAAACATTTTTTAATGAAGAAAGTAAAAGATGTCCTACTAGGTCAGATCCACGATTCATTAAAAATCTGTCATTTATTGTGAGCAAAAATCCTATTGCTACTTATCATCCCAATAAAGCAATGGTGCAGTCTACATAGGAGTAGCTGAACTCTCACACCATTACTCCTATGCAAAATGGGCAGCTTCTCTACGTCACCTTAACATTTCCCTATCACTGTCGGTATCCTGATCAGGAAGTTGGCTCTACAGTCTCAGCTTTACACTATTAAAGACAAGAATTCCTCAAGTTCATGCTGACAAGACCAGTTCAGTGCTGAACCTGAGAGCTACAAAGTACTTCAAAAGGTCACCTATTCTATTCTTTGCCACAGTAATTGCAAAACTATGTGGCATATGTTTTTATGGTTTTCCTAAGATCTGCAATGACAAATAACTTTGCAACTTCCTAGTACCATTCAGGTCTAGTGCTATGCTAGCTGAAAGCATTCCCCCGCCTCCCTGTCCCTCCACTCTCCAATGTAAATCTTTATTGCTTTAATTTAAACCCTTACCTACTTCATATGTGCCACAGGTATGAAAAACAGATTCTACCATCTTCTGCAATCCATCTTTTATATATTAGATTACATACTCTCCCCTTCTGCCCAATCTTCTAAACTTCATACTAAGGGACCTACAGGTCTTCCCTTGTAAGTCCTCTCGTCTTTTTGTAGTTGACTGGTTCACAACCCTACACAAGTGCAACTTCAGTCAAGGCTCAAAGCCAAAGAATAACTTTACATTCTAGATACTTCCAGCTCATAAAAAAATAAAATTAAAAAGAAAAAAGTATGTCTTTTTTGAATACCATACAAGCATGGCACCACTGATTACTTTTGCTTTGGCATCTGGTCCTGCCAAGTAGCGCTATTTTTTGAGACTCACCTCTCAATTTATCAAATTATTTTTAACTCTACAGTTGCCCTCCAGTGCACTTTCAATCCCTTCAAGGCATAGTGATGCCTGGGAATTTAATAAACAAGCTCTGAAACAAAGTAATGAAACACTGAAAGACCACGCAAACCTAATCTCAACATATATCCTGTGATGTCCCATAGGATACATTATTCTGACTGGACCCCATTAACAACCATTCTCCAAGCAGCTTTATGCACACAGTTTTGCAGCTCTACTAGAATATTTTCAATTTGATCATGCATTGCCCTTGTCATAAAAGGATATGAGATTATTTTGGCATGATTCCTTACGGAGACACATAAGCTCTTACTCCTATCCTTGTTATAGTCTCGGTATTTATGAATTGTTCCATTATTTTCTCAGGAACTAAAAGCATTTTAAATGAACCCTATATCTGCAATTATCAAGTGCAGATTCACACTTACTTGTGCAGTTAAACATACACTAACTAAACCAAACTCATTCAGACTGCTACATTTCTTATAATCTTAAAATAATTTAAGTAATAAAAAAGATTTTTTATTTTTCTACTTTTCTACCACCTATTGCAAAGTAGTTGAGAAGAAAGAAAAAGGAAGCATTCATAGCTAACAGAGGCTTGAAAGCAGACCTTGAAAAGCTGAAATTGTGTCATATGAGGAATACATGAAGGATTGTGAACTCCAATAAATTAAAATACAGAAACACATTAAGGCACGTCAAAAAAAAGTTGAGGGAAAAATTCGCAAAACAGTATCAAATCCTCTTTCATATACATTGGAGTCAGCAAGCTTGTCAGAAAATGTAAAGGACAGTCACTATATAAAAGGAGCTGGTAGGAAAAAAGAATGACTTTTTTTGCATCCGTGTTCACTGTGAAAGACCTTCAGAGATTTCCAGGCCAAAATTCCTCTTTATGAAAGAGTCAATGAATCTCTCTCTCCTGAGGCGTCAGAAGAATAGGCTACAGAATAAATTAAATAAGAAGAAATTATGAGGACTGGATGGTGTTTAGCTTTGGAACTTTAAAGGAACTTGAGAAAGTTTTAGCTGAAATATTATGATTAGTTTTTACAGGAGGAAGTAGGCCCCAGGAATATCACTTGGGTCCTGATACATGAGGTGATGATGATGATGATGAAGATGCTGTCTGAAGGAAGCAAATAGGGGAACCAAATGTGAAGAACGGGAAAAAAAACTTGACGTACTGATTAAATTACAAAATGGTAAATTACAGTGTGAGTATTTATAGAGATGCATATGGGGAAAAAACTACTCAAGCTTAGTAATCTGTTGTAAGCTTACTGAATGCACTCAGGAATGAGATCTTGGGGTTAGTACAGAAAGATCAACGGAAACTTTAACTCAGTGTTCAGCAGCCATCGGACAAGATGTTATTTAGCAAAGGACTAGATGGCGTTATTATGCTGCTGATTAAAACCATAAAACAGTATGTAGTTCTTTCACCTCAAAGAGGACATATTTGAAATGAAACAGGTTTAGAGAAGGGCATCAAGCATCAGAAAGGTAGGAAACACACGGAATCCAGAAGGAATGACTAAATGAGGACTCCTGAAGCACCAGGAGACTGAGGAGCAACATGTGAGAGGGGACACACAGTTAACAGACCTTCTCAACCTCTTTCAATGTAACAACTGTAAGGCATTATATGGAAATAGTATGTACCTTGTTAAAAACAAAAGACATCCTTCTTCAACTAGCATGTAGCTAACCTATGCAATCTTTTGGTCACAGTTACTGTAAGCATGAAAAACTACGCAGTTTAATAGTGAATGGACATGTTTACACAAAAAAAGTCCTGAAGAGCTACTAAGAACTAAGAGAGACAGCACTTCTGACTCAGGAACTCCCTAGGTAACAAATTACCATGAAGTTGAGACAGCTGTCTATCTGTTTGTCCTGACATATGGTATCAAAGAGCTACCTTGCCACTGTCAGCTACATTTTAAATACAGAGTAATAAAAATTACTTCAAAAGGATATTATGTCTGTCATTTAATTGAAAACAATCTAACTGCTGCCCTAATTTTATATGTGGAAGGAACAGACTCTTACACTATAGTTTAGCTAAATGAACAAAGTTACTCTGCACAACAAATAAAAAACATATCTCCAGAGTTGTCACCAGACAAGTATTTTTCATTTAGGTATGAATGAAATGATCCACTTTAAAAATTTCTGTAAAACTGTTTTGGAGAGACAACAATCTCAACTCTAAAACTTTTGCCAGAGATAACAGGTTTTGTGTTTGGCAAACAATCAAAACATGTTTCATGGGGAGACTGTAATTTTTTTATTTCCCCAAAACATAAAAACATTGCACTATTTATTTCTAAATTAAATATAGATAATTTGGAGGGGGGAAAAAAAAAATCCAACACATCACGCCCAGAATGACATCACAGAAGTTAGATACCACCAAACATACGCATGTCTGACACCAGTGTACCAATATAATGGGATGGTACGTAATCCCATTTTCACATCTGCCTTGAGGACTAAATTCTTTCTCTATATACATTATTCCTCAACAGAACACCTCAACTAATTTCAGAATAAATCAAAGTATCATACACACTCAGTTTCTAAATACACTAGGCTACAGCATCAACCTGGTCATCTGCAGACCAAGACATACACACTACAAGGTCTTTCTGGAGAATGAGAGACACGTGAACATGGGGAAGTAATGGAAGGTGACTGAAGAGGGTTTGGAAGGGAAGAGGTCAAGTAGTAGTTACAGTACAGGAACTGGATGAAAGAGGAGAGGACGAGGCTGGAAGTCAGAGCTGGAAGCACCAAGTTTTGCTTGCCCTGGCCCGTTCCCTTGGGAGATACACTGGCCAGGGAAACAGGAAGAGGGAGACAAGGTGGTAGAGAAGGAGAAATGCTGGATTATTTCTTGGGTTTATTGGATATTTGGCCACTCCCACTCAAGCATGCCCTAGATTACATAATCCAAAATTATCTCCATATGTCACAGTTTAAGAGCTTCAACTCTTAAACAACTTGTCCACATGCGTGTCTTTAAAACACGTCCCCTATCAGCTTTCAGCTCACCAAAAGTCAGCATACGTCAAATTATACCGTGTACCATCAGTACAGGCTTCTGACCTATGAACAACAACAAACAGTCTTCAACAGTTAAACTAAACTAAAAATGATCACAACCACATAACTATAGACTTACCAATACTATCTCTCTTTCAGAAAGCTCATTAATGGCTAAACTATCCCATTTTCCCATCTGCCCTCAGGCCTAAATTCCTTTGCTGTAGAATATTCCTCAGCAGAACACCTCAACCAATTGCAAAATAAATCAAATTATCATATACATTCAATATTTAAATACAGTCTTTGGACCTATAATTAATACAAGAAACACAGCTACAGTATTATTTCCATATTGTAATTTATTTTTTAAAGCAGCAAAATGCAGTGAGGCAAAGTACACAGTTGTTCTACATGTCAATTAACATAGAGGAAAACATCCAATTTTCTTTATCTGTATAACGAATTTCATAAACAGATCTAATTATAATTCTACTGCCATCAGTTGTTGACAAAACTGTTTAATGTTTATGGAAACTGACTGTGTATACAATATGTCATGCCATAAACAGTATTATGAAGCTTGCAAAATTCAATTATGAAAATTTGACATTTGCAAACAAAAGGCTGGCATTTTTTTTTAAACATTCTAGAGAGTCAAGTATTTCAGTTTCTGCTAAAAACTCTTTTAAGATTTTACTACATACAATACAACAGAGCCATCCAGATAAAAATATTCTAGGGTATTTTCTATTAAAAAGGCAGATTTACTATTCCAAAGTTCTTACAATCGTAAGAGTCTCTTGTAGCCTCATATTCACCTAGAATGGAAGAACAGGAACTGGATGGGACACCCAACTGAGAAAAATTTCAGCTTATAATGTTCACTTCATCTTTTTTTCAATAAGCATCAATGTACAGTGCAAATGTCTCAAAGAAACTGACTCTCAGAAAATAAATATTGCAAATACAGAAAATTTTCATACATATTTTGGATTAAAAAGAAATAATTATACTGAAAACCTCAAGTTTTTACCCCCTTACAACTTTTTCCGGTTGGTCAAAAATTGTAAGTCAGGGCTCATATTCCCTTATATATTCACTACAGTTAGTTATCACTGCTTTCAACAAAATTTAACACTTGTGAGGTCTTCAAATTTGCATTATAGATTTTGACGTTTTATTCAAACAGCAAAATTCTGACTCTGTGGAACACAGCGTAAAACACCCACTAATTCACATAGGACAGGGATCCACCTCCTGAAGGTTACCTGTAGTGTGACATCTAAGACTCAAGTCAAGACTTGGTACAAGCTTAGCTGTTCAGATTTGAAATCCAGCTTCATGATAGCATGGGTTAAACTAATGACTGAGGCTTACATCTACTGTTGTTGTTTCTGCAACAGAAAATTCCAGTTAAGCTGCTTTAGTTACAGCCCTTCAGCTAAATCTTATGGGCAAGTAAAAGCCCAAAAGACAAAATTATTTTCTTAAAGATCTATTCTTTTCAAAGAGAAATGGCATACAGTGAAAATCTCAAGTCTGACTAACATGAAATACAAAGCTTTCTCCTCAAAATCAAAAGTTCAAACAGAAACATTTTGGATTGGTTAACTACAGGAAGATATCATGAAGAATTCCAAAACTGAATACAGTAAGAAATTATTTCTTTATGTTTACATTGTAGATCAGCTGCTAGCAAAAAAGCTCAACACTATACTATACTATGGATACACATTACCATAAGCCCTGAACTTCTGCTTCATCGCAAATTTAACAAATCAGCCCTTCAGCTCGGACAAAACCCTATACCAATGACATCCCACTCTACAGAAAGATTATTTTTTTTCCTCTCAGTGTTGCTTTGCAACAATGGCAAGAAAAACTGTCTAGAAGACCTCCTGGAAGTATCAGTTATTAAGCTATTTGTTCTTAAGTTTGCTTTGTTTTTATTTGATTTGTTTCTTTGGGACCTTTGAAGACAGAAAAGGAGAAAAAAAATTAAAGAATAAAAACTTGAGAAGACACAGAAAGCTAAAAACTTGTCAACATGTGCTCTCTCAAATTTTTGTCTTTAAGTGTTTGCTCTTAAAAGACAGTAAATACCATAATTGCTTTTTGAGGAGGCATAATTGAAATACTAAATAGTTTGTGAAAACAACACAAATCCATCAGAGTTAGGCACATTTTGGAATATCTACAATCAGAAGGAATTTCTTGTCCGGTTTTCATAAATCTCAGAAACAGTCTTTCTGGAGTCAAATGTTATGGTATTCCAAGAAGGACTCCCCCTGGCCTCTCAGTCTTGGGAACTTTAGTGATACCAATAGGTATGACCTTCAGCCATTCAGAAGTGATGACAAAGTGTTCATAGAAGAGGGAATGGAGATCATTGTAAAGGCTTAGCTCACAACAGATGAATTAACTTTCTGGATTTATAGCTCCTGGCATTGAAACATGACCTTTGGCTTCAGTGCACAGTGAATGCTGTCCCATGAAGAAACACTAATGAAGATAACATCCATCTGACAAAGGAGAATATAATGTTTTATTACAGAAGTCCAGTTTTTGACAATGGATTTAATTTAGTTTCAAAAGCAGGCAGAGACACACCTGACATGACAATAGAGGGTTATACATCCCCAATAGAAACACAGTGAGAAGCCTTAAATATGCTAGAACAGTGGAAACAGAAAAGCAGCAGAATTACAGGACAAATAAAATGAAGATTAGAAGGGCAATCTGACGATCTACATATAAATAACAGGGGGGAAGAAAATCTTTATACATAAAGAAAACTATGACTAACAATCCCAGAGAAACTTGGAGGACAAGAACATGTGTCAAGAATTTACATAACTGCCTCTGTAGTTCAGGAAGCACAAAAAGCAAATCCACCCAATTTTCTGAGTATGGGTAAATATAGGGAAAAACAGCAGAGGCAATGTTATAATAAATATGGGTACCAATGATACTGCCAGGGGAAACCTGGACAGTATCAAAAGTGACTATGGAGCTCTGGGGACAGCGTCAATGGCATGGGGGGCCCAGGTGGCACCGTCCTCAATCCTGCCAGTGAGGGGAAAGGGTGCAAGGAGGGCACTGACAATACAGGTCAATACAGGCACTGACAATACAGCTGCGGAGCTGGTGTTGGTGACGGGGGTTTGGGTTCTACAACCATGGGACCCTGTTTGCAGACCGCCGTCTGCTTGGGAGATGGGAAGCACCTTACTAAGCAGGGTAAAACTATATTCGCCAATAGGATGGCTGACCTTATTAGGAGGGCTTTAAACTAGGAATGACAGGGGAGGTAGAGGGTGACCTGCAGTCCTGAAGGAACAATGGACAAGATTGCTGAGCAAAAGGCATGGGGTGGTGTGATGGGAACGGATCACAAGGTCAACAAAACAGGTCTTGAGGGGGGTCACCTCCAGCACCTGCATGTGGGCAAGGAGGTTCCAACAAGGCACCACTGTGGAAAAATCCCCCCAAATCATCCCCAGGAACTCAACATGCTGGGGTGCCATGCTTAAGTGCCTGTATACTACTGCACGCAGCATGGGGAACAAGTATGATGAGTTAGAGATCTGTGGGCAGTTGCAAGGCCATGATCTTGTCAGGATCATGGAGGCATGGTGGGATGGCTCCCACGACTGCAGTGTTGCAATGGAGAGATACAGGCTCTTGGGGAAAGACAGGCCAGGAAGACAAGGAGAGGGAGTTGCCCTTTATGTGAGAGAGCAGCTGCAACACATGGAGCTCTGCCCAGGGATGGATGAGAAGCCGACAAAGAGCTTATAGGTTAGGATTAAAGAGAAGACAGGCAAGGTCCCAGGAAAAGCCAAGAAGCTTGGCTTCAGAGTTGTTGTAATTTTCTGTATTATAACCTCACTAGAGTATTACAGCATTTGATTTTAGAATACTTTAAAATGGAAAAAAAGAGGGGAGTATCAGGCCTTCTGCTTTTTTTTTGCCTTTTTTTTTGAATGAAGCAACAATCCTCCTCTGAGAAAATACGCAAATCTTCAGCGTAATAGCAATGTTTCAGACAGAAAAAACATTTCTTCCTTGGTTTGCTTTAGAATATTTTATTTTTGTAAATATCAGCACTAAAGTATGAAGCTGTCAATGCATATAGTGATATATTAGACATTTCCCAATGTTTATGATAGCAGGTTTTCAAATAATTTCCCAGAACTGCGTTTATCTTTTCATCTACATATTTTTTAGCATTTTCAACAACAGAGGTAATTTCTGAGTATTTTGCTGTCTCCACATCTGTTTATCAATAACAAACCTCCCATATAGTCACTTCCTTATTTATTTCAACTGTGGAGACACACATTTTCACAGAGCATTATTTCATTGTGCCTGGGAAAGAATATTCCTTTATATTATTTGTTTGCTTTATTCTACTGAACACATTCTTTATACTCATGAATGAGATGACCAAGGCTTTCAAATAGGTCTTCTTCTAACAAGACTTTTTTAAAAGCAATAAAATATTTTTACATTAAAGCATCCTAAACCTTGAATTAAATCTGCTTCCACAGACTGGTAAGTGGAGGGAATACTAGTGGGATCCCAGCATGATCTTTCTCTTAAGTGAACTTTGGTAAGGACTAAGCACTTCTTAAGTTAAAGCAAATAATTTTAAAACCTAGATATGACAGAAAAAGGACTACCCTTACAGTGATATATCAAACTAGTCAAACCCCAAATCCTTAGTGGCTCCTCACAGGACATGCCTTCCAGCCCTTCCACCAGCTTTGTTGCCCTCCTCTGGATGCATTCCAGGACCTTCACATCCTTCTTAAATTGCGGGGCCCAGAACTGCACACAGTACTCAAGGTGAGGCCACACCAATACTGAATGCAGTGGGATAATCACCTCTTTTGACCGGCTGTTATGCTGGGTTTGATGCACCCCAGGATGAGGTTTGCCCTCTTGGCTGCCAGGGCACACTGCTGACTCCTATTGAGCCTGCTGTCAGCCAGCACCCCCAGATCCCTTTCTGCAGGGCTGTTCTCCAGCCACTCCTCTCCCAATTTATACTTGTGTCCAGAAGTCAGGAGACTTTAAAAGCAATTTATACCAATCTACAAAGTACTTTTATGCAAACTGCTGCAACTAAACTAGGATGGCTTTGACTGTTAGTCCTGTCTCAGGAAGCAAACTCACAAATTTAGTGAGTGACCAACCTTATCATCACTCTCCAAATAAAGTGCAAATGCAGTGCTCTTAATTAACACAGGTTTCACAAGACAAAAATCACAAAGACAGACAGAAAGAAGACAGGATTTTGGCTTTTAATCTCTAAGGTCTTTTTTCCCTTTATGTCTTGCAAGAGGCTTACATGAATGTGTTTCTTCAACAAATAAAATCACCCTATTTCTGAGAAGAGGATAAGAATTTTTTCTCCAAACCTTATTTAACAAATTAATGACTGCAAATAACAAAATAGTTTTCTAATGAGAAAAAACTATTTGTGTATACTTAGAGATTTCAAATTTACAGAATATCAGACATAAAATTCTGAGTTAAGAATTAGTTCAGTAGTTATCTGCTTAATGTTAAGATAAACAAATAACACAGTATAAAAATAGCAAAAATTAAAGTGCAGTCTTTGGAACTGCTGTCAGATGTTTCAGCTAATAAGCACCACTAGTAAATTCTCTCAGACCTATGAATGCTGGTCTGCGAAGACTGGGGAGAGCACATCCTGGGGCTGCATGTCCATGTCGAGTGGAAACAATATGCCCAAGCTGGTCCCACACTCCACAAGAAGACACCAAGATCTCTTGGCTCTGCACTCCCCAGGGTTTCCTGTTCTAGAAGCTTTATTTTACACACAATAAAAACCCCTAGCCCTTGCAAGCACTGGTAGTGTCTATGAGTTGAAACGTTTACAATAGGGTATTAATTTGAAATCCATCCAGCCTGCTGACGTCTGTGAATAAGACAGACCAGTTCAGCCGGTGTTACTTGTTTTGTCTTAATAATGTGAGAGTTTCAGTCAAAAATAAACTCAAAAAATACCCTACTAGGAGTTTCCCTGATCTCAGCAACAACTAAAGGCAACACATGCCACCAGGAAATGTAGTAGTATAATCACAATTTTACAGGCATCTCAGAATGAATGCACCAGCCACCTAATAAAAGTATTTTCTGGCCACTCATCTATTATAAAGAATAGTAGGACAATAATTTGATTTAATGAAAGCTTTTTCAACAGCTTCCTTATTTATCATAGATACAGGTTATGCTGTCATGCAACTTCAGTATGTACCACAGAAGTCACATCAATTCTGAAGTATTAAATCACAAGAGTTGCAGGGATCGGAAAACATTCTTCCAGCAGATGCAATGTTGTATAATGTGCTAGTTGTACTATTAATATTTCTAGTCTCCTCTAAATCACAACATTGTCAGGGAACACAAGCCAACCTAGGGAAATCTGGTACAATATTTTTTATGCTGCTGTAGGAGCATAAAGTGAAATGATGAAATTAAATACTTAGAATCAATATATTTTTCCTTTACTATTTATTTCAGATCCATTCTGTCACATAAGAATATTGCAACATAGTTTCTACATTCAATCAGTAATTAACAAGAATACAATAAACACCGGTAACAGATGTATTTACACGAAAACTGTAAATTTTGCTAAAGATTATATTGTATTAAAATCCAGTATGAACCTCCCGAAGTTGCACTGGATCTATTCCAACTTGCAATATTAACTGATATAAGAGCAACTATTTCACATTTAAAAATCTAACACCAAAATCAGCTACAAAAATAGAAGCTGAATTGTTAAGAATTAATGCTTTTCAACTTATTTTTTTTAAATGTAAGGAAAAGAGCAAATTATTGTTTATGATTTCATGTGCTCATCATTTCCTTATTTAAGCTTTTTTTTAATATAGCAATAAGTAGTGCTTAATCAAAAACATCAAGGATGAAAACATTAGAAACCCCCACAGACACACTCTGAACTTAATAAAGATGCACAATTCAGCAGAAACAAAAATAATTGTGAAAATAGCAAACTTAAGTGGAAGCAGTTACTGATCCAGTCAAATGAGATTCAAACTGTGATGAGATATCACATGATACCTACAACTGTTGTACAGTTTCCATTTTGTGTTCTTTACCCATTATTTATGAAACTTTTTTAGAAGCTTTATGACTTCTTCTTTAGCCAAACAATGTCTTTATCATTTGGCATAAATTTTGTTTTGATGCCTTTTCCAGCAGCAGCAACATCAACATGCCACACTTGATTTACCTTGTTACTCAGTATCGCTGATGTCAGCACAGCATTGTAGGCTCAGAGTTGTACACAATCTGTGAGTGTTATTTTGGACCACTGTTTTAAGAAGTTTACACCATTTTTTCTCAATATCACACATCCAAAAGATTTCAGAGGGCTGTACATTTCATTAGAAAAACTAGTAAGTTTTTATCTTATATTTTGCTCCAGTGACCCCAGCATGCCCTATGACCCCAACATGCCCTAATGCCCCAATTCTGCAAAGGAACATGCCTTGTATTCCCAGTACATTTTTTTTTTTTTTGGACAAGGCTTTCCAATCCAGAAGAGACTATTGGAATCAATCTGTCCATAGTCCCAGCTGCTGAAGTATGTCTCATTAGGGAGGCACTGGACTAGTTCAGCTTTCTGACTTTATCTTCTCTCAGCTTGCTTTCTCTCACCGTACATTAAAAAAACGTAAGAATTAAGGCCTGGAAAAAAAGCAAAAAACTACCAACCAATGCCAGCCAGACTGCCTGACACCTGGAGTCTCCATGCCCAAGAACAACCAACCAGGCTGCATTTGTGATTCCCATGGTAATCACTGGTCCAGAAAGGAGCAGCAATGCATGACTAAATGGGGTAAGGGCTAGAACAAACAAGACAAATCAGTCACTTCTGATTGAGACAGCATGCAGACACTGGTGGCTACAACAGGGCAGTGCAATCCAGCCTAAGGACCAAGTGGCAGCCAAGGCTTAGCGATGCACCCTCTGCAACACAACTGGTCCCACTGCTTCCCTGGTGCCCAAGCAGAAGCAGTGCTAGTGGAGGGTTCCCCAGAACAGCTCCTGAGCCAGCATCTCAGATAGTTTCATGTTTCTCCAGATGTGGGGAGCACAAAGCCTTTCATAATGAAGCTCCTGCATCCTTCAGAAAGCAGCTCCCTTTTCATCACTACGAAACTACCCAAAAATTCCCACCAGCTGCCTTCCCGTTGCCCTAACACAAACAAAACCTGTTACTAACCAGTATCATTATTCAGTGCTTCATCCTTATTCTTATTACTCTTTCCACAGGTCCTGTTAAGTGTTTTCAGCAAAAAGTGAAAACAGCTGTAACCCTGCATTAGGGCATCAACGTGTTGATTCAAAGTGACTCTCCTGTTAGCTGGTGGAAAGTAATGACACACAGTAATTCAAGTTTACCTAAGAATGCTTTGTGACTGCAGAAAAACGTAAAAATTACTACTACTGCAGAAGATCACTTTCCATTGTTTGTAACTTTGCCAGGCTTTACCCTTTTCAGTTAATATCCTGTACTGTGTGTATGTAGCCCAGAATTTAACATCACTTTTAACAACTCAACCAGAAAACATGGAAACAATTCTCTTCCCAAACTAGAGAACCTCTTGTACCTCTTTCACTCGCGGCTCTAGTAAACTTTCTCCCTCGCTAGAAGATGGCTTTGCTATTCCAAAACAAAACAGAACAACAACAAAAAAATCACTAAATTTCAAAATACACTTGCAAAACAGAGAAATTTCTAAGTCATTCCTATGTATGACTTGCATTCTTTTCATGTTGACCAGCTTGTACAGGTACTGCACAAATTTACAGGTAGTTCAGCATGCACAAGCCCAGGGGCAAAGACAAAGTAGTATGTCCTAAGGATTAGTTGTCCCCTTCAGCTCCAGAGAGGCGGGGCCAGGCATTGTGATGGAGACTTGGTTTGCCAGAGGAACAGAGGCTGTTGAGAGCAGCATTTTACAGAAGTGGACCTGGACTGGTTCTTTTAAAACATTTCTCGCAAGAGCTAGTGTCCAAAGATTTTCATTTTTTTGTTTAACAAAATGTTTTTCGGCTTATTTCCAATACTTGGTTATGCCCTCCCACCGTTCTGGTAGGCACTGTTCCTTCCCTTGTTTTCAATAATTCTTGAAATCCTGAAAAACTGAACCAGTTGGTATATGAACAAAAGTCATATTTCCTAATAGCACATAATTTGAATAAGCACTAGTTACTGAACTAATGCCTGGAATAATGAAGCATTACAATTTTAGGACTTCCCTAACTTGTTCACTTCACAAACCAGTTTGACAACTTGAGGGCTCAGAAACCCTATGAAAATACTATGGCTCAAAAAAATTCAAACAGGTCAGCTGACCTGCAGTTGATATACAACTGTAGTAGTTCACCAACTACACAAATATTTGTAAATGAGACCACAGCCTGGGGTGCGACAGGGGAGAAACAATTCTGCAATTTTGGGAAGAAAAACGTGCAACATTTTTCTGGAGGTCAGTGTTTGTTAAAGTAGATTTACACTAAGATGTTAGGGAAAGTAAAATTAAGTACAAATTGTAATAAGGCAAATACTAAATGGAAACCTGAAAGAGAAGGTCAAGGAAAATCACAGGAGAAATAAGTGTCTCAAAACCAGTTGTGTTTGCTGTCTATCTAAAGAAATATTAATTCAGTTAATCAGAACCAAAACATCAACAGCAAAACATCACAGCTGCTGACAGCCAAAACACTCTTTGATTTCAATGGGAAAGTTTGGTGCTTCAGGAATGGAGAATGATCAGAGCTATAACAGGAAGACAGGATTAAAAAAACATACTAAGATCACAGCAGCCTATTATATTTTCCAGGTTACATACTATATGTTCACATGTTAAGTAGTTACTTGGGGAAAAACCAAGTAACCAAATTAAAGTTATATGTAGAAAACAGCTAGGGAACTGGACAAAATGAACAAGTGAGTACGTATTTACATTTTTAAGTGAATATAAACATCAGTAAAAGAAAAAAAACAGTTGAAGCTAAACAGTGCTAAGTGTAACTTCTCTTATCCCATGCTGTTTTGTCGTTATATTCACATATTGGCTATCACTCCAAATTTTAGACAAATTTGGAAAGAAACAATCTTTCTCTCAGCGCTGATAGCTACTATATTGCACTGTGAATTATAGTACAACAGAACCAAGGACAATAACTGCCATTTTAGGCAGTCATACAAAAAATTTAAGATGGATTTTGGAATTATATTTATATACTGCCATCCAATTAATTTTCTCTAAAGAAAGAAAAAAATCTTAGAAAGGCACATAAGAACAATTATTAGCAAGATATTTCAATACATCATAGAACAAAGGCTCGCCTTTATCTAATTATTAGCACAATTCAACAGGAATCAAAATCCATGCAGTTTGGACACATCATTCCCCAAAAATCATCTTCTCCTGTTTTGCTTAAGGTTGACAAATGTCAGATGCATTACAGTAACTGTCAAGAACTGATGCTGATGCCACTGCAGCAACCATAATAGGTCACAGGGTGCAAGTAGGCTGCAGGTACAATGTAGATGAGACGGAGTTGCAACCCACTTACCACTATTAACAGTTCATTTGAGCAATTTTACATTTCAAATACATCCACTGAAGGAATAACAAAAGAACTTAAAAAGATTACCGTTTATATTAAAAGAAAGGCTATCCTTTATTTGATGATTTTTAAAGAGTACCACCAAGTACACATGATGACAATCAGCCTGTCTTACTTAAGATACTAAATGAGCTTTTATATTGTAATCGAGTTGCTCAAAATAAAAACATTACCCTGTTGCACTGTGAGAATTTTAGCAGGTTTGAAAAAGACACTAAAAGACAAAATTAACACAAGTCAGTCATACCTTTAGCAACAGCTTCTTTATACTTTTCTTTGGCAGAATTTACTTCTTTTATTAGTTGTCTATAGCTAGATTTTAGTTTCTCTAGTTCTGTCTTTGTGACCTTTAAGAAAACAGAAACATAAAAAGTATTAAAAATTCTTATCCTCAACATATAAAAAAACCTCATAGAATTAGTGAAAGAGAATTAACAGGATTTATTTTCCAAAATAAGGATGTTACCACCTTCCATTGGCTTGAGATAAACTTAATAGGATATTACATGGTGTAACAAAATCAAAATCAATAAATGCATGGAATGAAATAAGAGACCTGAAACAGAGATCCCCATCCACATCAGTGTAATGAAAAATATGTTTAGGAAATCCAGCTTATCATAAACACTATTCCATTTCAATGACAAGGAAAAAAATGCACCAAAAAGATGCTTAATAAATCATACTAGATGAAAAAGTTCTATGCATAGGAAGGAAATCCTCTAGCATCTAAAAAAAAAAACCTGATAGAAGAATTTTTAAATATTACAGTTCATACAAACAGCTTAAGAAACAGCAACTGTGCATGAACCAATCTATCTGTTGTAAGACTTAAATCCCTAAAAAGGAAAAGAAACCAAACCAAAAAAACCCAAACAAACTACAGTGGAACACAGCACTGAAGAATCTTATTGCAGTGGAAACAGCTCCACTGCATATGACATTTTTGGTCAAAAAATTAAAATAAAGTTATCTCTTCTATCCCCAACTGTCCTGGTTTTGGCAGGGATAGAGTTAATTTAATTTCCTTCCTAGTAGCTGGTACAGTGCTGTGCTTTGGATTTAGGACAAGAACAAAGTTGATAACGCACCAATGTTTTAGTTGTTGCTAGGTAGTGCTTACACTAGCCAAGGACTTTTTAGCTTTCCATGCGCTACCGACTGAGAAGGCTGGAGGTGCTCAAGAAGCTGGGAGGGGGCACAGCCAAACTGGCTAAAGGGACATTCCATACCATGTGACGTCATGCTCGGTACATAAACTGGGGGAAGCCGGCCGGGGTGGTCGCTGCTCGGGGACTGGCTGAGCATCGGTCGGTGGGTGGTGAGCAAACTGCGCTGTGCATCACTTGCTTTGTGTAGTAGTAGTAGTATTATCGCATTATTATAATTGCTATTATTATTTTATTTTAATTATTGAACTGTTTTTAGCTCAACCCATGAGTTTTTCTCACTTGTGCTTTTTCAATTCTCTCCCCCATCCCACCGGCGGGGGGCGGCAGGGAGTGAGCGAGCAGCTGTGTGGTGCTCAGTTGCCAACTGAGGTTAAACCACAACACCAACTTTCATCCACTGTGTGACAAAATTCGTGCACTGTTCAGAAATAATCACAAATCATGAACTTGTGAACAAAAGCTAATAACAAACCAGCCACTACAATACCAAAAATGTGGCATATATAGTAAAGAAAAGTAAAAACTCTGACAAAAAGAAAAATACACCCACAATGCGAAATCATGGAAGAGGAACTTAATTTAATGGAAGTGCTCCCCTCACTGAATGTGCAGAAAAGGAAGTCTGTTCTACAGAAAAACTGTTCCTCTTGCAGCTGGCATGGAGAAGGCTGGAGTTCGCAATTCTCCCTTTTCTCATGAAGGAGAAATACCACTACTCTCACCCTCAAGAACAACGTCTGGAAACTTAACGGAATTCCTCAAAGAGCAAACAAGGTGCTATCTACAGTTTCTATTTCTGTGCCAACTGTGCAAAGATTTAATTTAAAGGCAGGAACTTTTCTCCGCATCAATCCCATATTCTCATCTCATATTTCTACACACTGTAAATTATACTCACAACTGTTGTTATTATAGACTAATAGAGGTGATACAGGAAAAAATAACTTCATTACAAACTTTTATTATAAAGACACCACGAGCAATGGAGAAAAAGATGAAATTAGGAAGTAGTGAACACAATTAAGACATAAATAACAAGGAACTGCTTCTCTTACAGAAAACTGGATAATAAAAGGTAGGCCACTAGTATTGAAAAACTTCTTAATAATTGCAAAATATATTTTACTGATTCTTATACTATGTTCTTCAAAAAGACAAAAAAAACCCCAAGAGCACCTCTGTCCCCAAACAACACTTAAGAAAGTAAGATGGTCAAGGATTATCTTAAACCCAGTTTTTATATCAAAAAGTCTTGCCCGCCTAACTAGCATAGTAATCTACTTTTTTCCCCTCAAATATCATGAAGAAAGAAAAAATATCCAATACCTTAATGGGAATTGGAATAAATCTACACAATGCAAGTTTTACTACATTTGTGTAAAAGACATGGTATTTTACTGTCCTTAAGAATTTTATCAAAAAAATTCCTCATTGTAGAGGTGTCTAGAATAAGAAAGGATGCTACATATGCATTTCACCTAAGGGAAAACACCTTTTTTTGCCTGCGTATCCTAAAGATATGAACTGCACAGACACTGATCTTCACAAGGGTTTGATAATGTCCCGGGAAATAATATGTATTTTGCTTCTGTGTGTAACAAAAGCAGAAATAATACCACAGAACATGAGAAGTATTTTGAATTTCTGGGAACCATTCTGTAAGTGCTCCAGTGACACAAAACCTTTGAACAAACAATGTCAGCTAACAATGAAAGAACTTACCATATCTAACCAGAATGCTATTCAAATGCTTCTTAGGAAAATAAGGAAGGGGGGGGGGGGGACAACGGTGGAGGGGGGGGGGGGGGGGGGAACCAACAATGCAAGCTTATTCACCAAGATGCAAAGTATTTGCATGGCCATGCAGCCCATAATTATTTAAAAACAATATGGCTTGTAATTAATCATTTGGGGAGTGCTCAATATGCACTATATTTTTTTGAAAAAGCCTTATTTTAAAAGATAGTTTTATGAGAGATTTTATTAGTTAACTTATTAACAGAAAAAATGTTTTGCAGTCTCTTTTAAAAGTATACCTGAACTTCCAGCAGTCTTCTTTCATCTAGCCTCTCTTTCTTACGTTTCTTTCTTTCTTTCCTCTTCCATTTCTCCAATTCTCTATATATTTAACCTCTATTATTTCTAACGTATGCTACCAGTTTTTCCTCTTTGTCCATCCTGACTGTTTTCAGATGCACCAATCCATAAGTGGCTGTAAGCGACTATTTGGCTTGGAAATTTTATCAGATAAGACAGCCTACTGACCATGCATCAAAAAGGATGTACTCCCTGTAGTCAATACCTGGGGAAGATGCCAAGATCCTAGCAAATTATGGAAGCAGTTCTATTAGAGCCAACATATTTAACTTAATATATGTTTAGTACTAGTTTAAAGTTCTTCTCATAACCAGCCCAAGAATCTTTTACTCATCAGTCCATAACATTTGTACTGTACTACTCAGATGCTACATTTTAATTACACTACTCCAAATCTCAACTTCTCTGCTGGAAGAAAGAAGAAACAGTGCTCTTCCTTTTCTCAGTAGATCTTTCAGACTATCAGTCTGATTTTTGACATTTGCAGTTAAACTTCCCCCAGAGCACCTGAATGAAACTGTGATTTCTGTCAGCTTTACTGACTAGATACAGTACTTTCAACATAAGCAGGACAACTGACATGTGACAGTAAAGGCCCCGAAGAGCTCCATCTGCAGCCTTAATGTTTGGTTTACACTTGATTTGTATTTTAGAACAGGGACTAGAATCCTGTCCCCACCCAAAACAGCCTGGACTGTCAAGAGCATTCATTAACAAAAGTTTTCAGTGCCTGGTCCCAGGGATGTCTAGCGTGGAATGAGAACAGGAAGAGATATGGCATAGAGAAGTGTCACAGAGAATCATCCTCTACTGGAACAAGAGCATTTCCAGTGCCATCTGTCCATAGAAATACATACAGAAGAAAGTTTTCCATCTCTGCATTGTCAGCTAGCAGGGGAGAGAAAATATGGAGGAAATAACTAAAATTTAAACTAGGCATTCTACATATCACAAATCACTACTTTTACCATAGCACAAACAAAAACAGAGGAACTAAAAAAATCCACTCTCAATATATTACTTTTTAAACATACAAAACTATAATAAATTCATAAAGCACAGTTGAATAAAATACCTTGTACATCTCTGCTTCAATTTGTTGATGAACACCTACATAACTCTTCTTAACTTGCTGCTTATCTTTGATCATCATTGTAAGCCTATGCAAAGGCCCAGAATTAAGATCCTCTGCATGTGTCTTCATTATTTTGCTCAGCTGTTCTGTTTGCTGTACCACAAGCAACCAAGACTATAAAAAGAAGTCAGAACAGAAAAGCACTTACTTATTCTGGTTTACAAATAACCAAACGATGAACATGAACTGTGGGAAAAGATGCATCCCTGTTTAAAACAATTCAGTAAAAAAAGAATTTTAAACTTACCCAAATGAACTTGAGATCTTCTAAAATAAAGTTCTTCCTGCTACAGCAAAACCATGCCTCAAACTTAATCATAAAATCATAAAAAAGCACCAGAGACAAAAATATAATATTGTATGGTCACCCTTCAGCACTCTCATAGTACTTCTGAACACCGATGAAATCCTTACAGCCTTTTTTGGAATACATACCCAACACCCCTGACAAGCATGTTCCCGTGTCCTTTGTTCTCCTGTTCCCCGGACACAGTTACTCTATTCAAGCTGATTTCTCTTTGTCTAAAGACCTCACAGTAATACACATTTAACAGTTTACTGTTCAAGGGGATACCATTCGTCAGCTGCTTCACATAACTGACAGCATCAGAGTCAGGCCACCAGTATCAAAGCACAGGGTGCCAACAGGTTAAGAGACAGGAGGAGTTACTCATCTGTCATAGTAACCCAACATCTTTCTGTACCCTTACTTTAATAACTTCCTTGGCCATTTTGTCAGTCAGTTTTCAGAACAGCTTAATGTGCTGTGTGTGGCTTTGAATTTTGATTAAGAACTGTAACGTAAACGGAGAGACTTCCAATGCACCACAGATACAAACACGAAATTAAAGTTCAATTCAAATAAAAGCATTTGTTACCCTAAAGATCGCTATCACACTTTGTTCATGGGAACAGTATTGGATTCCTTAGAGATAAAAATTTCTTTACTGAAAGAGTGGTTAAACATTGGAAGAGGCTGCCCAGGGAAGTGGTTGAGTCACCATCCCTGGAAGTATTTAAAAGACGGGTAGATGAGGCGCTTAGGGACATGGTTTAGTGGGCATGGTGGTGTTGGGTTGACAGTTGGACTCGATGATCTTAGAGGTCTTTTCCAACCTTAATGATTCTATGATTCTATAACTCCCTGCCACTGAATGCTATGCTCTATCTAAAATTTCAGAATGGCTACATTCCATACAATTCCCAGGTTTTGAAGGCAGCTAGTATGCTAGTTTTACTAGCATTTATCTTAGTCTTACTAAAGACAGAAATCCACCTTAGATCATCAAAACTTAGAAAATTAATTTGTTTGGT
>NW_008825162.1:1233664-1245458 GCF_000699105.1 Pygoscelis adeliae
AGTATTTCCATAGCTACATGACAATGCTGCAACACAAACTAGATTCTAGAGAAGGAAACAAAAGACTCCTGTACATATTAAACCACCTTTAACATTTCCTTTAGCTCGTGAACATCCCACAGACTGGCACAGAGCTACCCCAGACTGCCTAAAGTGTGGTGTTGTAAAAGGTCACAGCCTAGAGCTTCCTGGCTATGGCTGAAAACTGTTTCACCTCTCCATTACAGAACACTTTCCAAATGACATCAGAAGCCATATTGCAAAGCTGCATAGGATAAAAACATCATTAAACATCTGAGAGGAGTGCGTCTTGTGGTTATAGAAGAGCTCATAAGAGCACGCTCAGAAGTGAAAATGTAGTCAGAGTTCTCCATTTTTTTTAAGGCTGACTTATTACTGATGAGACAAGTACTGTTTCAATCAACCTTGAAAATCACAGCAAAAGCATTTTTCAACAGGACAAGTGCTCTAAAGAAATACTTAGCTTACCATTCACCAAATGAACCTGAGTAAGTCAGAAACATAGTGAAAACTTCCCTTTCCATTTAAAAAAAAATCATTTGCACATTTTCCTGTTTTTTACATCCCTCTTTCCATACTAAGAAAACATAGGTTAAACAGGATCTCTGTGTTTTGTATGGTTATATTTTATTATTTTAAAATAGGAAAAGTGAAAGTGAAAAGCTATACTTGAGGAAAGGCTTCAAAAATTGAGATTTATATGGGACAGAAAAGCAGCTGGGTGGGGATAGCAGAAAAGGCAAAGCATTTCCTTTCACAGAAAATAACCACAACCCAGCAAAAGCAATAAAATATAATATTGTTTGGTTTAACAGTATTTTTTAGACATATATGCACACAAAAGAGCTGCTGGGAAGCACTTAAAAATACTGCTTTTCTAGCATTAGCGGTTGCTGCCACTATGCCTTCCAGCAAGTTTGCTGCCTCTGCATGAAAAAAAACATAGGACAGATTTTTCCAAACACCATTTTCTCTTCAAGTGCTCACTCTTGCTGCACACTTTAAAAAAAAAAAAAATTAGACAGCTTGGTATTTGGTTTTGATGCCACATAATACCAACAATTTAATATACAGCTATTTTAAATCTTAGGATATATAAGATACTAGAGTTATGTGCTATAATATTTAGGTCATACTTTGATTCTGCAAAATGTCAGAGAGAAAAAAGTATCATAAAATAGTAAAGTAAATTAGAATGAGGTGAGTAAAGTAATCAATAATTCAGACTTTTTAACTGCCAAAACCAATAAGACAATGTGTCACTACACAACTTTAAAATCCAAGGTGACAGTGAAATTTCAAGCCAAGCCCATACAAAAGATCTGTCAGTAGCATGTGAACATTTTTGCTGTTATATAAAGATGTAGAGATCAGGGATGGGGCTTGAGAGAAAAATGGCACCTCCGTAAGAGAAAAAAACAAGAAGAAAAAGGAACAAAAATAATCCTGAAAAAACAACTTGAGTGCCTATGTCCAAAACAAGATTTCAAAATGTGACACGTGCCTCTCTCCAACCCAAAAAGAACATGGCTTAAGTCAGATCTTCAGCTTTTTAAAATTTATTTGCCCACAGGAAGTGCCTATGTCACTGACATGAACTGTCCTAGACCAAGCTAGCTGCATGAAGATTAAGGGTTGCTTATACCTTATAATGCTAAATATTATGATGCCAATGCTCCTTTACTTTTCTAGCCCTAATCCACTCTGTTTCATTGCCTAAAAAAATTGCAAGACAGTTTAGCTAGCACATAAGAGCATATCTAGTGGGGCAGCAATAGCAAGAATTGTTAGTCATATCACCAATAATTCTATACAAAACTTTGTGATCCAACAGTAGAAAGCTTGAAGAAAATACTCGACTTCTGCCAATCTTAGGCTAACAACAATTCTTTCATGTTTATTTACCAAAATCATCATAACTTAAATAGCAAAATCTATAACAAACTGTGTGTAAGAAACATAATTGGGTGAAAAGCATTTTAATTACAGCACCAAAACACACAGATGAAAAAAAAGAAGGTAGTACGTCAATTTACAAGACAAGAATTATTGAGGGGGAAGGAAGCAACAATAGAATTTGTTATAGATAAACACTGTGCAGTGCTACTTTTGGGGCAGCTGAAGCAGGCTAACTATAGCAGCGCAGCTTCCAAGTCACACACACGGCCACTTTAACCCAGTATAAATCTAGACTGCTGCACAAGGAGCAGTCACGTTCCTAATGCTATGCCATAGCTAGTGTTCAAGCAGCCACTCCATAAGCCCACTATGTAAAAACTGCTTTGTCTAAAATTTAACTTGACCGAAAAAGAGTGTTTTCCTGCAGATCAGGATTCATGCCAGACTGAAGGGACTGTGTAACCACTGCTACAGCAGAAGGGCCAAGAATTGAATAAGCCATTAAAACAAAATATTTTTCTCTAGTCAGGAAGGAATCCAAGTCAGGAGTGAAGCTTACAAACAGGTGAAATAGAGAAGTTTGCTTCATTGGTACCTTTACTGGACTTGCTCTAAATCTGAAAGTTAATAATTTGGGGGAAGGACAGCCTTACCTTTATAAAAAGTTAACACAGTTACTTTAAATCTGATACAAAATAACTTCACAATTATGAGAAACATCCTGAATTAATGTTTTGTTTTTACAACACACGCTGCAGTGTGAATAACAGCTGGAATGCTAGGCTTTGCCTTGGTTTCCTGGCATTTTTCTATTTCTGTCACAAATTATGTATAATATAAACAATAGTTCCTATTTAACTGTCTTAAAAGAAAAGCTTACTATAGCATACTCTATTTTCAAAACACTAAACAAAGCAGCAAACTCAATCCAGGAACTTAAAATACTGAATTTCAGAATTCAGGATTAGTTCTAGTTCAGTTATTATTTTCAAAGCAAGACTGGAGCTCAATTTCTGCATATTCCACTGAGGAACTAAAAGGAGCCCATTTTAAACACTTTGGCAACACTAACTCTCAAGAAGCTGAATGAACAGGAATCCAAACTAAAACAAACAAAAATAAATCCAGCACTGTTATTTCCAAGGATATTCCAAACTCAAAACACTTCAGTCTTACCTTGGACACATTGCTGATATAATCCAATTGACAAGTGCTCTCTTTATCTACTTGATTACAAAGATTCTGTAAAGTGGAGGCATACTCCTTATCACTTTTTACTCGCATTACCATAAATTTCTTCACCGTTTCCAGCAGTCGTAGTTCCCAGTCTTGCAGTTTTAATAAAGCATCATGAGAATACTTCAGGTCACCTCCAAACCCCATTTTTTAAGGCACTATATACCACACAGGGGAAAATACAGGCTCTTCACCACATCTGAAAGCAGAACAAGGTTCATGAGACACTTATTGAAAGAAAAACTTCTAATGTGACAAAGAGCAACTATTAATGTCTAAACCCTGAAATAACCTAACCGTAAGATTAGCCACATACATATACCTCCTCAAAATAAACCAAAAGGAGGGTCAGAGCACTGTTTTGAACACCCATCTACGACTAGAAGAGATCTCAGGCCCAGAACTGTCCTCCAGTTTTCATCTGCAAAATGTACTTCCATAACTTGAAGCGGAGTTATGAGGGAACACATAAAAGCATCTAAGACAGGCACTAAAGACCAATCCACATATTTAATCAAATAAGTATAGTTGACAGTATCTCTAGACAAGAACTGCCAACTACACTGTTCAACTCCTGGTGACCTGAAACATTTGTTTCTGGTGTTTACTGTTCTAAAAGCAGAGAAAAATCCAATTAAAACATCAGCTCTCAGGCACTGCATCTGTGGGAAATGGATAACTACTTAGAAGCTAGTTTGCTCCTAAACACGGTGTTAGCAGGCCATTAAACTTGCACATTCAACGTCCCAAAAATCAGAAAATATCCCAAACCACGTTCCCCATGCAACCGTCCATTGCTCCCCTGGGACACACATTAGGACGGAGTCCTTAAGTTCACATGATTTTCCCCTAAGACAGTCCAATCTTACTGTATCAAACGGACATCACTTGATAAACAGATAAAAAATGCTGCCTTATGAAATTCTATAACACAACTGCACATCAAAGACACCTGTTCGAGCTAGCTCTGAAACACCTGCATCTGATGAACATGCAGCCACATCATGGAAGATCTGAACCTATACATATGAGTAATTTCCACAGACTTGCACAGGTTTTGTAATGCAGGCTGAACCCTCTTTTCTGTGTATACACCAAAAACCTGTTCCTATACTAATCAGCTGCAAACTAGGTAAGATAAACTTACATAAACTGCAATTATAGCTCTGGACTGCAGTGCAGACACAGCCTGTGTACTGCTTATTCACTAATTCCTGCACCCCAGACAAGTCTTAGCTCTTTTGAACACAGAAGTACCAATTTCTTCTTCCATTTTCAATTGCCACTTAAATTAGCAGAGTGTTTTACAAACATTAACAGATTTATCTTTCTAACAGCCCATGGGGCGAAGCAGGACTAATCTTATTTTACACTGAGAACTGAGACACATAAACTAATGTCAACACTGTACCAGCTAATACTGGTATGTACAAGGCTTAAAGACAGACTTTTCAGAGTGCCTAGCATTTTTAGCATATTAAGTATCCAGAAAAAAAAAGACGTTACTTGCTTCAGATACCACACAAAATACCAGAAAATTTTGCAAATCAGAACCTAGAGCAATCTCCAGGGTAGCCTGACTCCCAGGACCATTCCTCTCTTCCTGCAGTTCCCTGCCTCCATTAGCTTTTCCAGAAAGTTATGGAGATAAGCCCCAGCCACTACGTGTTTATTCTCAGAACACAAACCAGCTACATAATGAAAGAAACAAAGATCCTACA
Source organism: Pygoscelis adeliae (assembly GCF_000699105.1). Classification (NCBI taxonomy): domain Eukaryota; kingdom Metazoa; phylum Chordata; class Aves; order Sphenisciformes; family Spheniscidae; genus Pygoscelis; species Pygoscelis adeliae. The sequence continues at coordinate 1,238,542 of NW_008825162.1, forward strand.
AAGAAAGTAAGAATAGTGCCGTGTTACTATGCATCTACAACAGAGACAAGTCAAGGTTGTATGAGTTAACCTACCACAATGTATAAAACAAATGTTTCAGGTCACCAGGAGTTTAACAGTGTAGTTGGCAGTTCTTGTCTAGAGATACTGTCAGCATATGTATGTCAACATACAACAATGTATGTTAACATGTAACAAATATATGAGTAACTTTAAATCTATTGCAAGCTTTCATATGCTTTTTAATTTGAAGCTGTATATTTTAGTCAGAATTCTGGTTGATGGCTAGGAGCTCAGTCATAAAGAACAACAGTAAATAATTCGTGCTGGCTGTATTTGTAAAGGACATATGTCATTATTAGTTGTACTAAAGATAGTATTTTCACAGTTAAAATTTAAGAACAGTCTTGCAAAACCACTAATATTTTAGTAAGATGAGCAAAAGAAAAAATCTTAAAGCACCTACTTATTAAGATGACTGGAGCTGCACTTGTGACTTTTCGACACCGTTCAGACCTATATCCACTTTTGTGACCAAGCTCATTTTTCTCCTAACACATTTTAGCACATTACCTAAATATCCTAGCACATTAGCTATGAGAAAAGATAGTGTCTTTATTTTCTTACATTCCAGATTCAGAAGAGATGGGAACCGAATCTCAGGATGAAGTCTGACCTTGCGCTATGAGTAAAGTGCTGATTTGCTTGCTTTTACTGTAACCTCTGTCTTTTACTGAGAGGCAGGAAGGCAAGGGAGGGACGAAATATTCTCAGCACATGATATTTCAGTCTGCTTCTACTGACTTCACTGTGGAGCCGTAAGAGTATAAAAATCAATAGAAGAGAAGATACAACTCCAGCCTGCTAAGCCTCCCTTCACTAAGTAGCAATTAGATTTTTTCCAATTACACTATTAAATGCCTGGGTACATATACAAAAATTGTACACATACTGGACTCTGGTCTTTGTTTTAAATTATTCCATTCACCGTGATAGAAGCAGTACAGCAAAAATTTGTTTTGCAAAAGTGATAAAATTCTGATTTGGTAAGGCTAACAAGCATAAAGTCTCAGAGCTGATGATTCCCAACTGGGTAAGCCAGTCTCCATACACCTTCCTTGTAAATTAAGAAAACGTTCAATCAAGACATTCAGCAAAACTCAAATGCTACAACATTGTGAAGGCAAAGGAGTGGTGAAAAAGTATCTAAGACCTAAGCCACTTAACTGTCGATACGCTAAAAATCAACACTTTTAATTAAAACCACATTTAATTTTTTAACACTTTTTAACACTTTTAAACAACTGAAAACAGTACAGATCACACGTCACTTACTTGAAACCAAAACTGTAAGAATTACCAAATGCGTGAATAGACATGTTCTATGCAATCTGTATTTCAAATACTTTTAAAAAGCAGAAGCGCATTTCAAAAGGCCAATGTTCAAAGACACAATAGCTGGCACCAATACAGACAGGTGTTTTTCCAAGTTTGGTATCTCCCTGCTTATTGTGCACAGATGAGTTGACAGCTGCCTTACAGGGTCAGCCCAATAGAACAGAATATTTCAGTCGGAAGGGACCTACAACGATCATCTGGGCACAACAACCCCTTTAGATCAGCCCTCTGTCTCCAGCCACGGCACCAGGAGATGCTGTTTAAGGACAGCAAACAAGTTGGGCTGCTATTTGTGGCATGATCCTCTTTGTGATTCCCCATGTTCACAGCTACTGGATTATGGAAGAAATACTAATAGTCCCATTTTTTGGCTTTACCATACAACATTACAATGTTCACACTGAACATGTCAGACAAAGAAAGATTCCCACACAGATTTTGCAACCACAGACTACTGGCAAAATTGAGTAGTACAACAAAATCTGAACCCAGAAAAGATTTACTGTGGAACCAGTAGAAGATATGGGGAGTTTGAGACACAAACATACTTTCTACTCCAATGTTGAAAAGATTAAAATATAGTGTGAAAGATATCCGGGGGTGGGGGGGGAATCATTCTCAAAAAAACATGGGAGAATATTTTACCTTAAAGGAAAAAAACAGAGATGGCATCATGTTTTAAAGTAGCTAGATGAAGATTTGATAACAATGAACACGATATGCTAAATTCATACAGAAAAACAAAACATTCAGGAATTGCTTACTGTTACTTTGAAGAGATCTTTCCTACTTCTGGCAGATACCCATGAGGTTTATCTCTTTTTGCACACATGAACAATGCTTGCATAATTTGACATGCCAGTGAAGTCTCAAACTGAATTCTAGCATGTTTTGTAAAAGTAAAATCCCAGGGGCATCAAATAGGACAAATGAGTTTCACCTAGTTTATTTTTTTATTATTTTCAGCTAGTTTATTTATTTTTTTATTACATATATATGTTACTATAAAAATTACTGGATATGCAAATTAGCCAATCAATATTCGATCAGCTTTAACAGTTAAAATATGTCTCAGAGCCAATTCCAAGAAAGTAAGACTTTCTTTTTAGAGTCACTCTCAAAATAACAAACTAATCACTGACACGAAGTAAACACTCAATGAACATATAATAATACACTGTGAATGAGCAACCAGAACTTGAACAGTTCTAAATTTAAGCATAGTTACTGAAGACAGTTTACGGCTTGTCTCAACCACCACCACCACAGTGGTGCAGTCAGATTCTAAGTGAAGTAATGTTAAATTTTGTCAGCATGACAGTGAGAAACTTCAATGACAGACACATAATCCTTCAACACGGTAAGACTCCCCTCAGCAAATAAAGCCAATATTCCAGCATTATTAGCTTCCTGGATTCCAGCAACAACTCTGAAGAAAGTAGTTTTCATAGCCAATCTACATTTAATTTAAAGATTGCTATCTGTCCCTGACACAAGACCGGCCATACCGTGTCAGATCAAAGGTCCTGTGTGTCTGACAGTGACTGAAATCAAATGAGCAGGGAAGAACAGAGCACATATATAGCAATACTTTCCCGAGATGCTCTCCTACCCTTATAACAACAGGTACCTTCTGTCATATATTGCCATGAAATATATCCAAGACTGTCATTGCTAATCTTAAAATAACGATGTATCCACATGCGTCAGCTGGAACTTGTGGTTTCATAATATCAATGACAAGGTAGGCAACTGACAAACCACAAACCAGAAGCACGCCTGGCCCCCAGTTAAACTCAGAACAGGAAAGCACAGCACACATTGGGCTCCTCCAGAAGGAGGAATATGGAATGGGCACAACATGCAGAGAGCATCATCCTCACTCTTGATCTGCTGTCAACTCCCTTGCTCCTAAATCTACACAGGCTCCAAATCACTTAGCATGGCTTATATTTTGCAGACCCTTTCTAGAAACATTACAAATACTGCAAAATCAGAAAAGGAAGAGGACTTGGATTCAGGAGACAAATCCTCAAATTCAAGGCTTCTGTACTGATTTAAAAGCAATTTTATAACAGGTGATCAATTTGTTAGACAGTCCATCTCAATTTCTGAATGTGAGGCTTATAGTAGTTATAGTCCATTAAAACAATGAAATAAATCATTCTTAGCCCTCCATCCACACCTTAAATAAAAATTGGACTGTTAAACAATTGACATTTCTGTTAGTGTAGGATCTACTCCTGGAATGTACAAGACCATGAAACATAAAACACATGCTTTACCTACCGTTTGTTTACACTAACTACGTGTTCAGAATATGATCTATATATGCATTTGATGCAAAATGTATGGAATATGAACTAGCTGAATTAATGCTTCCATAGAGCTGTTGCCATCAAACATCCAAAGTGTTAATCTATAAAGCTAGCTTGATCATTTCAAAACTAGTCTGAAATATTAGTGCACTCAAGGCAAAACAGGCAGCTTATTTTCAGGAAGGCTTTTCTGCAAAACACATCTCACATACCTTAAAAAATTTTCCTCAAGAAATGATCCTTAGTACGCTTCTCTATGTCAGCAGCTACTTCTTCTGATTTTCACTTTCTAAAATAGACTTTTATTTTCTGGGCACTCTGTTAAAGGAAACAGACCAAACACTATTTTTAATCATTTCAGCATTTTAAAATACATTGCAAAACTTAAACTTAGAAAAGCTGCTTTGCACTTTCAGATTATTACTCTTCTTAAAAAGAGACAGAGATCAAGAAAACCGAAAGAGCAGACGTCTCAAATGACTGCAAGGAGTAGTATGCTATCACTTCATACACACTATTTTGAGGGAAGAAATTATTTTGCCTCTACACATGTAACCGAAGATTTTTTTTTTTAAGTTCTTGGAATTTCTTACGACACAGTGTATTGTAGCCGGAAAATTGGATCATTTCATTTATTTCTGAACTTTGCCCTTGATAAAACAAAAAGGAAGCTCATTAATAAGGAAAACTAAAGCTTCCAAGACTAAAATTCATTATATGAAAGACAAACTTAGTAGCGGTATTTTCACTGGACTGTAAGAAAACTAGTGGCAACATTAGAAAGGGACCGATCAAGACACAGAAATTTCTTACATGGCTCTAATTACTCCAATATCTAGAATAGTAAGAGGTCAGAAAGTTAAGATGACTAAAATTACAAGCTGTAACTCTGGACTGCAATCTAGGTGAAGCAAACTTCAACAGAAAGCTGGATCTTTGAGGTTTTATATTAAGAAAAAAGTATATAAAATATAAAAAATAATAAGAAACAGGCTTTGCATATAGCTTACAAGTGCAAGGTATACTGTATAGGCTACCTCTGGACCAATGTTAAGTGTTCGCTCACAATCTCATACCAGAATGTCTCATCTAAAGTTAAATCTTTAGATGAGACATTCAATATTGGTTTAGCAATGCCCTTGTAAGAAAAGACACATGAAGCAAAAGTGAAAGACAAACTGTGTAAGGGTAAAGAAAAGAGAACTATTTTGCAGATCTCTATTATTTAAAACAAAGCACTAATCATGGACACTTATATAAAATCTTACAAAGGGTTAGTTTTAGTTCATATTCAAGCCAACATTATTTAGTATTCCTTTCTGGTAACTTATTGACATTCTAGAAACAAAGTGCTGCCTAATATAAATACAAAACTTCCACTCTCCATGACCAAAAATAGAAAAGACTGTAAGTGATGCTTACATTCAGTCACTGCAAAGAAACAGGAGCTATGCAAGCAGATACGAAAGGAGAAAAAAAATGCAGCAGGCTAGAAGCACTACAAAATTCACCACATTTTAATAACAGATACAAAAATACTTGCTGCAAAGTTGCAAAGCCCAAGAGAAGTCTTCACCAGCAAAAAATTACAAGCAAGACAAAAACATTATAGTAAATTTGGCTCCAGTCCTCCCATCATAAATACAAACCAGTTGGAAACACCAGCATATCACTGGACAGGAACACTATTTTTACCCCTTTCCTGGTTCAAATGGGAGTCACGAAAGTAAAACACATGCTACCACCAGCACCTGGGCACATTCAGATTTCAAGCAGATGTTAAAGAACTGCATGTGGTAAAACGAACCCCTCCTGAAAATTCCATTTATTAAATGAAACAACAGACTGGAGCCACTTAAACACAGACAAGCTGTATCTTCTGCTCTCTGCACACAGACAAAAAGCACATTTTTTTTTTTTAAAGAACTACTCTATCACATACGTTAGAATGGAGAATTTTGTTTGTCAATATAAAAAAAAATGCAAACCCAACTTTTCTTCAGAATTCCAATTACTACCAACTTTTTATCTATGTGCATGTTTTCACCTGCATACAGGTCATTAGTAGAATTTAAAACTGGTAATAGAAGTCCAATACTGGTCTAATTGATAGGTGTATACTAGTTAGTACATGGAAGTATAATAAAAGCTTGCCAGTGAGCTACACAGCCATCTGTAAGAGAGCAATAAAATGTTACAAAATTCGTGCTGCTATTTCTGAGCTCAAACATAGTAGAATCTGGCAGTTACAGACAGCTTGCTACCTCAATGCAATAAACCACTAGATAATGAAGATATAAAAGAAAGAATTAAAAGATAAGGATTGAGCAGAAAATCTAGATGATCTGTCGTTTTCTGAAATTACTGCCAAGACAGTCAAAGCCAGTCCCACACCAGATCTTCTTTAGACTGGGGATATATAAGGCATTCTCTCAAAATGAAGCATCAGAGGAGCATTTAAAAATATCAAATTAATAGTAAGAATTCACCAGAGCCAGATACTATTCAGCTGAAGTGTTAAAGCATCAAATATGAAATTGCCAAACCATTAATTCTGCAAAAACTTGGGCTTAAGGTGACCTAAGTAAAGAGGAATGGAGAGTGGAAAATGTATCAAATTTTTTCAGAGCTTGACAAGACAATCAGGAGAAGGACAACAAAGACAGTCTGAGTTCCACACCGGGCAAGGTGGCTAAAACCATACTGAAGAATTCGTAGACTGGAATAATAGGGAGAAAAAAACCAACACGGCTTTTGTAGAGGAAAGTCATTCTTCGCAACTTGAAGAGTTCTTTGAAGGATCAAGGATCCTGTGGATGAAGGTGTTGGAAGTGCTAGTGAACAAAAGACTTCTAAAAAGTTTCTACTGTCTCTCACAGGAAGCTGTAACAGAAGTGAAGACCTTGCAGGGTAAGATTTAAGAGACAAAGATTCACAGGGGAGAGAGTCAGAAGCCTCACCAGAATCTGTGCCAGGACTTGGGCTGCTGTTCAGAGCGGTCACCTGCATATCTGTCATTTCACGTATCATCTGTGCTTAAGTTTGCAAATTATTACAAAATTATTATAAGCAATCAAAACTGACACATCATTAGGTGCTGGAGCATGTCCAGAGAAGGGCAACAAAGCTGGTGAAGGATCTGGAGAACAAGTCTTATGAGGAGCAGCTGAGGGAACTGGGGTTGTTTAGCCTGGAGAAAAG
>NW_008825162.1:1245702-1256191 GCF_000699105.1 Pygoscelis adeliae
CTTGAGTCCCCATCCCTGGAGGTATTTAAAAGACGTGTAGATGAGGTGCTTAGGGACATGGTTTAGTGGGCATGGTGGTGTTGGGTTGACGGTTGGACTCGATGATCTTAGAGGTCTTTTCCAACCTTAATGATTCTATGATTTTAAAAAATCGTAGAACCCCAGCATACTGAGCAACAAGTATATAAAACAGCAGATGAAGTCACATGTCAGTAAATCCAATATAACACACTGGGACAGAGAACTCTAGGTTATTTAATGCCACTACCGGAAAAAGGTCTGGTAGTCTCTGAACATACATCTTCAAACACATTTGTTCAGTGCTTTGAAGTGGTCAGGTTAGGAACCATCCAGAATATCAGACTTTTTTTTAATGAAGGGAAGAGAGAGCATAACATATTCTTGTGCTGCTTATACATTTGTGGTGTTCCTATACCTTCAAATTATTCTACCTCATGAAGAACATAAAGCACCAAAAAAGTACAGGTAATATTGATCAGAGTATGGAGCAGCTTCTGCACAAAGAAAGTAAAGAGAATTTTTTAGCTCACAAAACAGGTAAGTATGACAGGGTGTCAGATCAAAGTAAAAAAAAAAAAAAAATCAGGATAGCACAAAGTGACGTGGTATGTCAGATGCCTGAAGTGTTTCCCAAAAGAACACTGGAACATCAAATGAAATTTTAAAAAGTTGCTCTTAAGTACTTCTTTGCCTAGTAAATAATTAAATGAGAGAATTCAATGCCTAAAGACATTTTTGAGACCAAGAAACAAACAGGTTCAAAAATTATTATAAAAATTCATGAAGAAAACAGATCTGTTGAACAGCAGAACTTCCATCTCAAGATGTCTCTAAATTGCAATAGCAGGACAGGAACTATTATTCTACACTTGTGCCAACAGCCCCTTCTTATCTGACAGTAGCAACTACTGAGCTAGACGGACTTCACTTGATCATGTACAAACATCCTCACACAGTGCACTCTCACTGTCTTACCCCTGCAGCTGTATGAAGACCACAGTTTTCCCTAGCAGCTCTTGCAGCTGTGATCTCATTAAAAATACATGCAAATAAGCAGCAGTGAGCTCCATCAAAGAACAGGATTTACACTTGTCAGTAATACAAAAACCAAAAAAACCCCAAAAAATAAACCAGATAAAAGCCCAGAAAACAACTCTCAGACCCTCTGCCTAGAATTACAAGACACGCTTCCTTTTTTGAAGATACAAAGTTTTCATTTGCCTGTTGGAATTCTTTTCACATGTGCAAATGGTAGTTAATAGACGTGACGGAAGTGAGTCACTAACAATCATTTAGGTGTAAGGCTTATAGTCTAAAAACATCATCTAATTCTTTCCCCTTCCACCAAAGAACCACATACACTTACTTATGGCAGAAAGATTTTTGTCAAGACTTGGTCTTCTCAGGCTATCTGACTTAGTATTCCCCTGCCCTTAGCACAAGAAAAAAGTTTCTCAATGACCAAATCTCACCTTCCCCACCCTGTGAGGAACACAGAGAAGAGACTAGACACTTCTTTGCAGCTGGAATATCCTATTTTTTGACTAAGCATTCTAATTCTTTCAATCTTTCATTTTAAAACATTTTCTAGACCACTGCTGTCCTCTGAACACCCTCCAATTGGTTCCCATTTCATTTAGAGCTCAGAACCTAAAACAGTGAGGTACCGTAAGACCCACCAACTCTGACAAGAGCAGAGAGATTACTTGAAATTACTTTTGAGCTCCTGCCCGAGTGCTTTAACCTCTTCCCAGCAGCATGATACTATGTCCTTCCTAGTTTGTGATCCAAAAATTCCAGGTCCTTTTCCACAGAACTGCACCTTACCCTGTTTCTTCCCCCATCACGTACCCATACAGTCCAGCCTAGAGATAGTATGTTGCTTTCATGCTCACTGACACCCTGCTTTGCTCCAGATTATGTCTCCCATTTGCCGAGATTATTCTGAATAGTAATCTCATTCTCCACACCTGTAGTTGTTCCCAGCTCCCCATGGCCTGAAAACTTCCTCAGCATGGCCTTTATTTTATCATCTCAGGCCTCCTGCGAAAAATGTGCAAAGGGAAGAGCTGCCATTTGGTAGCGAACCATGAGGCAAGTGCTCTTTAGGTGCAGTTGCTCAACCAATTTTGCTTCCATCCTGTAGAAGTTTCTACCTCACAGTCACAGGTAAATAGCAAGGCAGATGCTGGAGATTGAATCTCACTGGGCAGAAGAGTACAAGAAGCTGAAGGCAGCTACAGGTTAGGAAAAGCACCGCCAGGCTGGCTGCCACAAGTCACACTCTGCCACCACGCCTCAGGACTCAGTGCTGTGCCCTTGTTAACTCTGAAAAAGGCAGTGCTGCATACAAAATAACAGACACACATGCACCTTGCTTTCAAAGGGTAAAGGTAAATGCACCTAGTTTCATGTTACCTTCCTCGTGCTTACAAATAAAGCAAGCTTTCCTTCCTGTATTTTTCCAGGAATTAAACTTTACTTAAATTAAGTTCCAGCCTGCAAGGAAAGCCAAAGAAAAGCACGGCCTCAATAGAGCATAACTGACCAATGAATTTTCACCGAACTCTCAGTTCTGCAGTGTTGCAACATTTATCTCCACACTAGATCTTAACATAAAAACAGATTGAGCAGATGAGGCTGATAAAAATCATTCTCATGTGGCAGGCACTGCGCTCCAGTATCTCCAACCCTGTAACAAGTTCTACTGGCTAAAGGACAGGACTGTTCTAGAAGTCCAAAGGAATATAAAATGCTAAAATGACTGAAAGTTGGCCGCAAATTGAAAAAAACTAAATACACACATCAGTGACTCAGGCTCATTTTAAAGTGTATATTAGAGTGTATTAAAGAAACCTCTGAACAAACAAGAGCAACAAAAGACAACTTAAGTATTGCATTTTCAAGAGATTTCTTGTCTTAGATGAATAGTGAAGATGGAAACAACTGCTAGGAAAAGTGGCAGCAAGAGTCAACACTGAAATTAAAAAGTAGCTGTAGTAACCTTGATGACTAATGAGTTAGTCTATGCACAGTTAACTTATTTATTTGCTGATTTCTTTCATTCCATTAGATGCAGACTTCTCCAGTTCAAAGGTAGGAAGCAGCCTCCCTTATTTGGAAAAAAAAAAAAAACCTCTGAAGGTAATGTTCATATCTTGATATCCGTCTGCCTTGAGATAAATACATGGCAAGTCAGAATGAACACACACACACACACACACACAAAAAAAAAAATCCAAGCGCAAACTCTCAATCCCGAGGCCGCCTACTGAAGTATCTCTTCAGGGAAGACAGAGGAGGGAAGAATACTGACACAAGTACTGAGGGTCTCTCATCATCACAAAACACCACGTAAGACTCCTCCTTGGAAAGATTTCAGGTCCCGAAACTCTTGCAGCTGCTGCCATTGCACATTTCAACTTAGAAATCCAGAATACTGCTAGGAGCTTCTTCCAGAAACGCTGTATTACCTCTTGAGATTTAAGGACAGCCACAGAAAAACAGAAATCCACAGGATGTGAAATACTTTTAAAAGTCTAGAGGCAGTTTAATTTCTTCTTATGGCCCAACATCAGCCAGAATTTCTCACTGCAGCCAAAACAATTAGATTAAAAATCTGCCATTAGTCTGTAATACATGACAATACTGGTCTCCTCAGGAGAAACATAATCTAGTTCCAAGTATTTATCGCTCTTTGAAAAGAAATTCAAAGAGCAATCAGGGTGTTGCTGCTTCTTTCCTCCTTCATTAAACTAATTATATCCTTTTGGTTCATTAAACCCTCTACTTAGTTAACTCACTGTTCATTCAGTCTTCTTGAGGTCACTTATCTCCTTGGCACCATTGCATCACATATAATGTAGTTTGATTACACAGTATTCTGCACAGAAAACCAGCCCACGAGGAACACAGATCCATGAGGAAGAGAGTCCTGTCCCACCAGCTGACATTCCAGACTGTTACACTGCAGGAAATACAACATATCAGGTGGTTCAGTGAAAGGTGTTGCCTCAAGTCTTTGTTTGGTGTTCCTGAGCTGAATGACTTTTCCTTCACATGCTTCGTATCCTAAAAGATACTCACTGTGATAACTCTCTCTGTTAAATGGGATACAGTTACTCTCACTAGAGTCACCAGAAAGACAGATGTCTGAACTATGCATTTGCACCTTCTTAAACACTTGAAGTGCATAACAAATTTTAACACATACATTTTACAAATGCATACCAGGGCTAACTTTTCAAGATACATGAAGAAACCTACCCTATCTTTTTAGATCCAGTCCGTTTTGTTTGGGTATCATCAGCCTTCCCAGTTATAAAGAACACTCCTTTTGAAGGGTATTATTCTCATTTGAAAATGTATAAATGAATCAAGCTTTAATTAACAGGTGTTATAAAACAAACAGTTAAGAGTTGTGGAAGTTTAACCTCCCAGGTCTCTGGAAAAATGGTACTGAAGTGCACAAGAGCAAAAAAATGTATGCTGGGACTCTTTACATGGAAATTTATGTGCATATGTAAGATTTAGCCTAACTGATCTTTATCGCAACAGATTACTTTTTTTAATCCCTAGTCTTTCATTCTGCATGTCAAAAGTATTCTTTCCAGAAATGATACCAAGCAGCTAACTTTTCATGTACAAGGCCAATGTTCTTCAGGACGTAGCACCATTCATGGATATTCTTCAGAAAAAAAAAAAAATCTTAGGAATTATGTTTGTATTGTAGGCGAGGGTTGTTTAGGTCCCTCAGGATTCTTGCCTTACTGTACTCTGAGACAGGTGAAGGGAATTTGACTGACTACGTCTTTAAACCTGAAATCCCAACTTAATCTGAGAAAAATTCTGCAGTGGGACACAAGCCATCCTACTGTAATAGTCAAATGCTAACAACCATCTGCTTAATCACTGCTTTGGAAATGGCAGCTCCCACCTGCTGAAAGCAGACTAACCACATCCACACCGCAAATCCCTACAACTCCGCTAGGCTCCCCAAGTCTGGTTGGGGAGACTTTGGTGATGAAATACTAGAGCACAAGAGATCACCATGTCACAGCCCATCAGAATGATGTTTTAGTAGCAAGATACGCAGGGTATGCACTGCATGCTTTGTGGAAACATGAAGCCTTAGGTTTGAGGGCACAAGGTATACAGGGATAGGATACCTCCAGAAGACTGTTCTGCATAGGACAGAAATCTGCTGCAGTGTGCATCCGTATTGTGGCTGGAGCAGAGCCTGGAGAAAACAATCCCATCAGCTGTGGGCAGGTTTCCTTTCAGAGGGTACCAGCTGGCTCCAGAAAAGCAGAGTTAGAAAGCACGCAGCATGGAAAACTAGGAGGCCGTGGAGGAAGACAAAGGATTGAATCAAACCAAGATTTTGACCTCAATAAGGATGTGTGTAATTACCTCCTCATATAAAAAAGAATCATTTAGATAAATTACATCTAGATGCCAATTAAATTTGTTAAAATAGTAGTTTCAGATTTACTTAACATAGTCACTGATGAGAGATTTCCCACTCCGATTTCAACATTCACCTAATCCAAAAGGCAGAACTGGGTATTAAAAGGCCTTCCTCTATCTTTGCTGCAGACGTTTAACTCTTTGCAATTCTTTGCTTTTTCGGCTGAACACTTCAACTGCTAACATTTTTCTGTATTTGGCAAATCAGGCATTTCCTTTCACCTGGTGAACTTCAGGTATCACACCGGCTTCACTGGTAAACAACCATATTATGGAAATTACGGAAAAGATATTCTCCTTAGGAGAAAACACACCATTCACAGCATCAACATACAACAAATATACCAACAATAAACAAGTGTGTGTTTTTCTGATTCCATGCTTTATATCTTTTAATCAGTAAAAAGGTGCTCCAAAATTGTATGATTTTCCTTAAAATTGGCTACAAAAGCAACTCTCACAATATTTTGCTGAAGGGATAGCACAATTGTTTTAAGTGTTTAAAGCACAGTGTTTAAGCTGTCACGTTTTTAAAACTTAGCCACTCCACTTGACTGCACCTCTTACCTGGAATTCCTGAAACTTACTTAGGACACAAATACTGTGGGGTACTATTTTACATTCACGAACATTTCAAAGCAGAAGCCACAACTAGGAAGTCAGATGCTATCTGAAAGAAAGCCAAAACATTAAAGAAAGCTTTTGCATAATTCACAAAAGCTGTATTTTAACAGACACAGTGGTAGTACACTACACTAAACAGATTTTAACAAACTTATACAATTTAATAGCAGATAGGAAAATCTTTAGGTATTCAAAGATTAAGAAGGTTTATCCTAAGACCCTACTCTTATTTGTTTATTGGTTCACCAAGGATTAATTTTGTGATTTGCTAGCCCAGTGGCTAACAACCTCCACCAGCTAAGCCATTATTAATGTTATTTTTCTGAGTATTACAGCACCAAATATTCAATACAAATATTCCTACCTTTATTAAATAACCATTAAATCTATGCCCTTTCCCACTCCTGTCTGTTTCATACTGAGAAAACCAACTTATTACTGCCATTCTCAGTTCAAACAGCAAACATTATAAATGTGATGACAAACCATGTAAGTTACAATAAGCTGTCAATGTATGGGATAAGATTTTCCAATTTTTCTAAAGCAAAAAGTTAGGCATAAACAGAGGTGGAGAAAAGCAGCAAAGCTGACAAATCAAGTAGTGAAATTAAGAGATTCACAAATTGAGGATGAAAACCTAAATGCCACCCTCTTTGGAATATGCATTATGTGATCATGTAATTACTTCCAAAGCGCTTTTCTCTGTAAATGCCTGACTCATTTATTACAGAGGATGGAGTGCTCTGGGGATGACTCAGCATTCTGTCAGAGGGGCTCATCTTCACGACTCTATCACACTCACTGCTGTAATTGTATGTCTCCCAGTTTCTAAACAGGCAATTTCAGGGAACAAAGGGCTCATGACTAATGTGCTTTAACACTATTCTGGATTCTATTTCTGCTTCTGGCAAAGACTGCTTACATAATATGCAACGATTCACAAACTTTTCACAGGTTGCCCCTACTTAAAAAAGGTAATTGATTTTTCATTAGGTCTTAATTATGGTAATTTATTTTGATGCTTAAGCTTAATGTCTCTTAATTTCTTAATGTCTCACCTCCTCATGTTAAAACAAATCGCTTCCAAAACCATAATATGAAAAAAAGGTCGTGACACTCTAAGATCAAACGATGATAATTACAAGAGAGTCTGCGAAAGGACTCTCTTCAGACCAAGACTTGAATACCATATAGAAAAATGCCTACTACATGAGAAACTATTAAGTAGTTACTCATTAAGTATTTTCATTAGTAGCATTTAATAAGACAGGGTCCCAAATGGACTACAGTATTGTGCAAGCAATACTGTAAAGCATACCTAGAGGACAGAGTAAGAGTACACATGCAATGTTTTTATTTCTCCCTTAACAGTTGAAAGTTTCATGTGATCGTCTTAATAGAGAGGTACATCACAGAAACGTCTCACAGTACACAACTACTGCTGTTACTCTACATTCACCTTATCAACAACATAAGGGCAAGATTTGGCCTGAGCAGTAACTCTCCCCTCAGCAGAAAATAAGAGCGACCCTATCAGAAAACCTAACGAAATACCCTCACTGCTCAAGGTGCAAGTTCACAACATAGACAAGATTAAGCAGCCAGAGCTGTGTTCTAACAAGCCGACTAATACATTTCAAAGATCAGGAATTCTGACAAACCTGTACAACTGGCCAGAAAACAGTCACTGAACCACAGTACGGTTATGAGTATGGAGAGTTGTCTCTACACACTGCTATGACACTCATCTGTGTGTCGTGAGCTGCTTAGTAACAAGCTCAGATGCAGGAAAGAAAGTTTGAAATTGTATGTGGTTAAACCATTTGGCATTTTCCCTCTAGTGTAGAAAGGCAGCAATGCAAAGGAAGCTGGTTACTATAGAACAAACGGTCATCTGAGATCCAAAGTAGAATGATGCTATGTAGTACAATTCACTCACTTAGATTAATAACAGCATTAAGTCTTAATTTATTGGGAATTTATTTTTATCATCATCAGGGAAACTCACAGGACTGAAAAAATCCCTATTACTCCAGACTCATTACACTCAAAACCAACCTGAACTCTGCATTAAAATTTGCAGAAGGAATTAGAAAAGATTAGTCATGCTCTCAAATATGATTTCATGCTATGAGATTACAGGAATCAAAATCCTCCATCCCACGAAGCTGTCCTAAAAGAAAAAAAAAGAAAGAAAAAAAAACCCACAAAAAAGCCATTTCAGAAGCACCCTTGCTGCTTTTTAAGAACCGTTTCCAGAACTTCCTATGCACTGTACACGACCACACACGTAGCTCTTAAAAAGAAAGGTAACTATCTTCTCTCAAACCCCAGAAACAAAGCTATGAATTCCACTGATTCACTACTAAAAAGTTTCCAAAATAAATCTTTCCAAAGAAATGCTAGTTACCTAACACAAACATTATACAGCAGAAACCTGCCGTGAATTGCAGGTATGTGAAATGCACAGTATTTTAAACCCTTTAACTCCCTAATAAAATGGTGAATACTCAACAATTCCAAGACTATCTCTACTGTATAATAATCCTCGCCACCAAGTTTTCAAAATCCATTTCTATAAGGCAAAGACATCAACACTATAATTAAGACACTACAAAGTGAACAGTTTCATCTTAAGATAGGAGCATATATGCAGTTTACTTCCTGCTGGAATGAACACAGGCTTTCCTCTCTTCTCTTGCTGCTCCCCCCCCCCCCAGAAAAAAAATCCCCTTTCCTTTTCCTGGACCCACTTCCCACACACTGCAAAAAAACTCCTCCCTGTGAAGTGATGACCTCATGCTGCTAGCCCATCTCCTTGTATGGAGCAACTCCGGGCTTGCTGCCAGCTTTCTCCGCCTTCAGGCTGACACGGCAACATACCTTCCTTCACCCCGCTGCTTCCCAGCTGAAAGAACACCGAGAAGCGGCAGTGAGAGGAGGGGGCAAGCCGGGCGGGAAGAGGGGGTCTTCGCACGGACAAAGAACAGACCGCCTGACGCCCGCCCCAGACTCGCATCTAGCATAAACCTACCTCCCATCAGCAAAGCACCTCTCCTCTCCATTGCATGAAGAACTAAACTGAACTCTGAACGCTTTTAAGTATGGAAATACATCCTACCTTACCTCACTGCAGTGCAACCCCACGTAGCTGAGTCTTGCTTCCCCGTGTTCCCAAATGTTACCTCTCCCCCTCTCTTAAAGAAGACCCATCCTACCTTCCTTTGTATCACGCTACTTTAAAATCCTCCCGCCCCTTCTTCGGCCTGTCTTTACTTCCAAGCGTCTGCTCAAAATGATTTCTACATGATCACTTTACACTGGCAATCCAAATATCAACTGAAGAACCTTCCTTTCAAAGATTCAGTTGTGACATGAAGTTGTAGGAAAGCAGTTGTGACATGTAGTTGTAGGAAAGCAGGAAAGGATCTTGCTGATGGTTAACAGTGCTTTTGCTCAGTTAAAAAGTAACCTTGTACATACAAGACCTGATCTTCTCCTTCAAAGAAATCTCCCCAAAGCTCAACTCTTCTGGGGTCAATGTTCCACGCGTGTGTATTTTAAACTTGTAACAGTACTGACAATTTGCTTCAACACATTAAAAAGGAATTTATAAATGGAGTGAACATACACTTGTCTCACCAACAATAATGGTTACTGTAACTCAACCTATAATACGTCCATCTTTTGCAATCTGCTTTGACTGTGAGTGGATTAGAAGTATGGAATGTCCCACCTCCTTGAGTCTTCCAAAGAGTAGCACATACATGCAGTAAATTGTATCAGTCATCTTTTTATTGAACTCTATTTGGTAGGTACAATAACTGAAAATAATACCCAGTAAGTTCTTCTGGTCAAAAAGTTTCAGATGTCGCCCAGGTTTCTCTTACATTGCAACTTGTTAAAAGCTGCATTAAAATACAGCAGAGCATCGCAATCGCTTTGTGCAGGTTTGTTACGAAGTGGGGAAAAGTTACGTCAGCTGCTCGGAAAGCACTGCTGCCTTCTGGCAAACAGAAGACGAGTTGGCTCGTGTAACAAAAGTGTAACAAAACCCTAGGTGTTCACATAGGATGTGTCACTTCCAAGGGTGTATGCTCATGTAAACTCAAGCAAAACAGAAACATACTCCAACATGAAAAGGAATGTTTAATGCCCTCCTATACAATTCGTTCTTAAATACCAAATATGTGAGCATTTAGGATGCCCGCACATACCAAACCCACAAACACACACAGCATAAAAACGCACATGAAAAAAGCCAGGGCAGTAGCACTAAGAAGGCCCTATCTACGCAGGCTCTACATCTACTGTGTAAGTTAAGAAAGTCGCAAAGGTGTACAGCATTGTCACGGGGCGGGGGGGGGGGGGGGAA
>NW_008825162.1:1257030-1260307 GCF_000699105.1 Pygoscelis adeliae
GGGGAAGTCCCCCCCCCGCTGCCGCCCCCCGGCTGGGAGAGACGGCGCGATTGGAAGGGAGCCGTGGCGCTCCGTGGGGGCGGGGCTGCCCCGCCCCGCTCCGCCTCCGGCGCGCGCTGCATCCGTATCCCAGCAACGGTTTTCCTCACAACTTCTTGTCGAAATACCTTAGGGTTAGTGGAGAATGGGCGCAGAAGATTGGATTCAAGGTGTAACGACTGGTAAGGAATATTTACACAATTACACCACTACGATGCCACGTACACCGGGTTTAAAGTATTTGTATAACTTCTGTGCGGTTTATTACTCGATCATGGAAACGTAGGTGTGAACACGAAAGACATGTATGAGACTAAGAGGTGGCGTGTCCTGAGAAAACAACTCCTGGACATCGCAGCTTATGGACAGGTAGACGAGGGGTCTGATGTTCTGTTACCTCCCCAACGCAGCATCAGGAACACGTAATGAGGAGCAGAAAAGAAGAAAAAAAAAAAAAAAAAAGGAGGGGAAAAAAGGGAAAATAAGAAAAAAAAGGAAAAAGAAAAAAGAAAAAAGAAAACGAGAACAAAGAAAAAAGAGCTATTATCGTGACACTAACTTAACAGGTTTAGTGAAACTTAATATTGAAGTGTTGTATATTGTCTTTTGTAACAGATTGTGTTTAAAGCAAATGGAAAATTCAAAATTCCATTAAGCAGTAATAACGATACCACAATGCATTTCATACATGCAAAAGAACAGGAGAACCCCGTAACAGATTAGATTAGAGTTACAGACAAATATCCTTTCTCAAGGGGTTGCCAGTTGCTGGTATTTAGGAAGGAGTCTAAAAAACAGTATGTGGGCAGAGCAATCACATTCCAGTCCACGGCTTCTTAAGCTAGAATTTGCTTTTAGACCAGAGTGTTTAAAAAGCACTAGTGAAAATTAGCAGTGTGCAGTTTTCTACCTCTGTTTAAGCCATTTATGCCTTTCTCTTCCGAAACATCTTATAGAAATAATTTCCTTTATTTACCTGTTTATCAAATGAGAAAGAATTACTTTGTTTTGTACCTCATCCATATGCACCCTGAGGCAAGTTGAGACCTATATACAGTTAGAAGCAAGTTTGCATAATACTACATGCGCAACAGAGAAAAAAGTCAAAAGCTACTTAATTGTAGTAGAAAGTGGGGTTTTAAGATGTAATTTACATTTGGATACTTTTCAACAATGTTATATTTGGGGTAAAAATCTTAATTTAGATGCACATACTGAATTCAGTATAAGAAATCATCAATGACAGGGTTTTATGGCAAATGCAGGTGCAAACAGCACAATTCAGTCTTGGTTCAGCTATATTCAAACATAACCTATTTTATTGGGCAGATACCTTGTCAGTCGAGAGCTCACATGCCTGAAGAAGATCTTCTATGATTATGTCTATGGTTTGGTAATTTATCTGGCCTTGAGACCCTTGAACCTGATAAAAACTGGTAGACAATGATATGAGGGTAGAAAAATCTCTCCTCATTAGTTTGCTGATTAGAATTTTTTAAACTTTCCTGAAGAACCTGCTTGACTTTTGAGGAAGAAAAGATTCCTTGTTCTTTTTTGCAGTAAGGTTTTTTTCCCAAAGCTTTCAGATATTTGTTAAATAAAGATGAAAAAAAGGTAGGCCTATACTGTAGTCACTGCAGTATAGCATAGACATATGCAAACTACTTTGAAAATCAAATTGTTAATTTTATTTAGAAAGTGCAATTATTAATCGAATATGAAAAGCTTTAAAAGAATATTAGCACTTGCAATTAAAAGCCAAATTAACAATTTTATTTCTACCAGGCTGCAGATGCTAGTCCTTTTCTCTCTTCCTTACCCCAGTCTTCTGGTACTGCACACATTCCTCCACTCAGCCCCATACGTGAATTCCTCTGCCCCATTCCTACCTGGCCTGACCCAGGGCCTGCTGTCTCACAAGCGGAGAGGCTGAGTCCTAAAAGTATCCAAAGGAGACAAAAAAGGATCAGGAAAATGAACGTGCTTTTGCTTCAGCATACTCTGTCAATCTCTGGACATACTTTCTGCCAGCCTCTCCCCTTTGCTTCTACATGTTAAATCCTACACATTAAATCTATAGCTTCATGCTAAACCAAAGCTGATCAACATCAGTACTTTAAACCTGCTGGTTTGGACAACGGCGGCATTGAAGCATTGTTTCAGACTTTATTGCAAAATTGCCTCCCAAGAAACTCGGCAAGGACCTGGACACATGCCGAGTTCTGTGGTGCAACACCTCAACACCTACCAGGCAGAGCAAGAGCACTTCATAGCTCAACTGGCTGAAACAATAGCAGCTGTCTAGTAAAAATACCTGAAAAATTCAGTTTAGTGTCCTGGGTCTGTCTTCTCCTCTCACATGACTCATCTTCTGTAAGCTCATGCTTTAATTTCTGCTGGCTTCCTAACTACTAGAGAATTTTCAGTTTTGCTATCATAATCTATTCGCCCACCATTGTGACCCTAGAAATACCAGAGGATTTGCTCCTTAAATAGTAAAACTCTTGTCCTATTCAGTTAAGCTCTAGGTTTCAAGAATCCTTTTCTTTTTGTTCTTCTGTTTGCTGCAACTCTTCTGGTAGACTGCCAGTCTATAATTCAGTCAGCACATTTTCGTAATTTTGAATGCTTCTTTTCTACCTTTACCTAATTTCTTTGTTTATGGCTCATTGCCTGAAATTCCTGGATGTGACATGCAAGTTAGCTGCTTTATACTGCTGTTACTCATGTTGAAAAACCTTGAAGTATTCTTAGGGGACAGATACTGTAGTGTTATATTACTTCAAGAATGATAACAACTTTAAATTAAATTACATGCCTGGAGGGGAAATACAAATGTAGGAAACAGAGAGAGGAAAAGTTCCTCATTATGACTCCTTCAAAATGCTTAAGTAAAATGGGAGTCATTGCAAAATCCAACATAAAAAAAATCTCCTGGATATACTAAGGTATTATTATACACAGGTCAGTAATACAGAGAAGTTATTATAGAGGTATACTCAGAATAAAAGA
Organism: Pygoscelis adeliae; assembly: GCF_000699105.1. Lineage (NCBI taxonomy): Eukaryota > Metazoa > Chordata > Aves > Sphenisciformes > Spheniscidae > Pygoscelis > Pygoscelis adeliae. The sequence continues at coordinate 1,260,082 of NW_008825162.1, forward strand.
TTGCAAAGAGATGTCAGTGAGGGATAAAAATAATAAATTGAGAAAAAATTCCCCAGTAATCTCAGGCTTTTGATCAACAATATGGTTCCTTGATCCCCAACAAGGGCATATTAATGCCTTCCTGTTGAGTTAGATTTGCTGCAGTTCCTTGATGAGTTAGGCACAAATGAGTATTTTTTTCTAAACTATTGTACATCTTTGGAAAAGAAAATGCAGCTTACCATTT
>NW_008825162.1:1260329-1267385 GCF_000699105.1 Pygoscelis adeliae
ACTATCACTATTATTGTAAGAAATACAGTAAAAAGTTTAACAACTACACAAACTGTGTATTAAAGCACTGGAGTTTTTGTGTCAGAAACAGAATAGTGTTATTGCCACTGTTATGAAAATTACTGTGGTTCTTCTATTACATATCTCCATAATAACATCATAGAACTCTCTTTTCACCTCTGCCATAGACAGTCTACTTATGCAAAGCTCTCCCTGCCTCAGTATTTCTATCTATAAATGGCAACATCAATACTTTCCTTGAGGGGTGTTAGAAGGCATAGGTTGTTAATATTTATAAAGCATTTTCAAATTGTTGTATGGAAAAGGTAAAAAAATGCAAACAACAGTATGCAGAATAGGATATTTTAGTTATTCTATCATTGGTTATAGAAGTCTGGTGTTCATATTCTTTTTACAGATTTTTGTTATTACTTGCTGTTTTTCTCGTCTCTACCCTTCTTTTTCTTTCACCCCCATTTTGTACTTCATATTTTGAATTTCAATGTCTGTTGCTATGACAACACCACGATCTGACTAGTGCTGCCTTCAGACCCTTTTAAAATCTACGCTGTGCTATTTAAAATGACACATTTTGTGTTTAAGGTGCCTGGAGATTTCCTTAGAATAACCTGACAGGGTTTTCCCAATCATAAGCTATGGTGCAGATACACATTCCTAAATCCTAGTACCTGCCATTGCTTTTCTATCCCTGTACACATTACTTTGAATAATTGCCTCTCTAGGGCATGGTGGCTAAGTAGAAGATGGTGGGATTAACAAAAGGAAGCATAGTTGTCAGTCTTTCCATATATATAAATATATATATATACACATATATATGTATATACATATAAAAATAGGCAGGCACATGTACATGTGCACATACACAATTTGTTTTTCAGCTGTGTGCACGCTGGAATCTGCCACAGAACTTCTTAGAGAAGTAAAAGAAGCCAGCAAGTTCGGTTTAGTTTTAAAACAATGCATTAAAACTCAGCAAACGTAAGGAAAGATTACCAATGATGTGAGGGAATTCGTGTCGTGGTTTCATTCTTAAAAGGAGCTACTGATCCTTGCTAATGCCCGAATACAAAAAACAAGCATGTAATGGAGGAGCCACTCGTAATCCAAAGATAAGGACAACCATTCAAATCTCAGATTTCCTAAGACTATTTATATTCCTGATAAATTTATTGCTGTTATCATTAATCAGAGTCGTAGGCTGCAACCTAATAGGTGGTCACAGATAGGCTGCTCAAGTGCTGGAACAGACATACTGTAATCTAAATGTGAGATCTAAAAGATTCACTGCATCAACCAGTGATAAGGGAGGGGACAGAAGTCCCACAGATAAGTTCCTGAGCACTTAGACCAATTTAAAAAATAATTACAGAGCTTATGCAAAGTCATTACAAACACTGGGCCCCCATGCCTAATGTGACAAGCCCTAGTTTTATCCTGTACATCAGATGGCATTACAGACTGACACACTATTTTCATTTTCCCACCTCTAGCTCTATGGAGCAAGCATTGCTAATCCACAATATTATGCTCCTGAGTAGTTAAAAAAAAAAAAAAAAAAAAAAAAGTTCAATCTGCTGTGAAAATTTATTTCAAAGTCCCCTTCAGTTGCTGACTGAAGAGCTAGTTATTACTCTTAAGCTTGAGGAATAATAATGTCTCAGCTAAATGTCTGTCCTTGAAAGTCATAGGATTTGTTCTTGCTGCTTACTTGCCTGGATTGGAGAAAGGTGTGAATGTTTATGATTCACACGGTACAGAAGCCACCTTAAAAGAGTTCAGCAGTGTTAAGGCAAATTAATTTTGCAACTGCAAGAAAGCGTGACAGCTGTACATTGGTCTGCCTAAGTAAAAACACACTGAGCTTTCTGTTGATATTTTCTCTCGGACTGTAGATTCATGATGTGAAATCTTTGGATACAACACCTTAGGTCAGTATTGCTCCCTCTGCCACCCTTCCGCTACCACGTATTCCCCTCCTCGGTCTTCAGCATGCCGTTCCCTCACTTCCGCCCCCAGAAGTGTTTATGCAACTGTTCTACAAAGTAGATAAGGGAGATGACCCAACTTAAAAATAGTCTTGCTATTATTTTTAATACACATAATTTCTCTATATAAGACCTGTTATGCTTTTTTAAACCAGATGTGTTCCCTATCTGGTTAACAACACAGCCAGACCTCAGCCACACAAGGCTAGGTATGAGCAGTCAGGGAAGGGGGACAAGTGTGGTGATACCTCAGTGTCCTGTTGCCACTAAAGAGAACAATTCCTGAAGCGGCAGTCTGAGATTACCTCTTTGGTGGCGTCATACTAGCCCTCCAAGCCTGAGATAGGAAATCCACCTCTTTTTCAGTGTATTTGGTCACTGTCTTATCTACTCTGAGGAGGAGACAGTAGTGTAATGCACATGCTAAGCTACTTTATGTGCTTAAATAAATCATGGCCTTCACTGTGCATACATTTGTATGAAACAGTTGTCAGTGTACTAAAAAAAAAACCACCTCGAGGACAAATTCCAGCTCAAGGTATTCCTGCCTCTCTCCTACAGTGCACATTCCTTCTCCCCTGCTGCAATATGCTACTACGCTAGGTTGTGCTGACACAACTGTTGGTAGGATTACATTGTGAACAAAAATGATAAGCCTAAATAAAATCCTGCCAACAAATAAAAAAATGTTTAAGACATGGCTTGTTTATCCATGATCTAGAAGTTGAGCCTTTGTCTTGAGACATCAGCATGTTTTTCAGAACAGGTTGATGATTTAATCCATCTGAATGGTTATGATTATACCTACTACAGTGAAGGACAGTAGTCTTTCTAAAAATGTAATCTGCAGCAGATGATAAAGGTCAACATCTTTATTAACTTGAACATCTCCAGGAAGGCAGACAGGAAACAGAAGGCAGAGTTTGTAAGATTAAACATTTCTTAGGTGTTCCTTCTTTAAGGAAAAGCTTTTAGGATGAACAGTTTGTATAAATTGGTATCCACAGCACCATGGCTGGTTAAGTGACTTGACGTCTTTATAGGTGAGTGATGAAGAGAGGTGTTTCTCAGAGTTAATGTACCAATAGATGTAACTCTTCCTCTACATCTCTCCCTAGACCTAACAAACAAGTTGCACACACCTGGTTTGTGGAAATAAATTACTCTACTTTTATTTTAACCTTTGCCTGGTGCCAAGGGTAATTTCAGTATTAAAACCTGTATAAATCTTTTCCTCACTTTCTCATTTCTATACTTTGGAGGTTTTTTTCTGAGTGGGGTAGAAGTTGCCCCATATTTTAAAATTTTGGTTTTGCTACCTAGATAGAGCTCAAGGAAAGAGCCAAAGTAGTATTGTTGCCCTGATGTCAGAAACATCTTATTAAAATCCCATGTCTTTTCATAACGGAACTGTCTGGTCTGGCAATATTTTTTGGTACCTGTTAGTAAGAGTACCTGGATGGACACCATGTCATTGCAAACTACGGAGCAGGAGAATTTAGGAAGAGACAACACTGGAGTTCCCAAGGCAAAAAATGTCAGTTTCATCATCATTTACTTTGAAGCTTTTATGGAGAGACAAAGGAACTTTCTTTAGAAGGTCTCTAAAATGCAATTTCTTCTTATCAGAAACTGCTTTAGATTTCTGAAGCTCAGTCCCCTGGGATACTTTACACATCATTACTCTTCTTGAAACAGAGTGTATTTCACAACTAAAATTGTCTTTTAAGCATTACACAGCATAGCAATAATAACTGGATACAAAGAACTACCTGCCACACAGCTTCTGTCTCTCAGAGTCCATCCCAAACCTCTTCCAACTATATAAGAGCTCACACATCCTTGCCTGGGAAGACCAGCTAGTCAGGTCTGTGAATAAGCATACATACATAAACAAGTAGATTCTCTCAAAGTGAAGGGGGGGGGGGGGAAGGGGATCAATAGTTTCTCAGATTTTAACACAAACTCCTCTACTAGTACATGCTACTGGTAAAATTATAGCAAGTTCTTTAGCTCATAGCCCTGGAAATTAAGCTGGGGCTTCCTGGCATATCTAACGTATTGTGCCACTGGACATTCAATGAGTATTTAGCAGATTATACCACGTTTATACAGCTTAGATAGCCCCTGGCAGGCCTACACAATCTTTTAAGGATGAGAGAGTACATGCACACTTTTTCATGAGACCTTTGGTCAGTGAATCACAGTGAAACCAGCAGTAGGATTTGCAAACAAGAGTTTTATGCAACAGCGATCATTATTCCACATAACAGGAAGCTTTTCCTGTAAGGTACTGATACCCTGCATATTGAAGCCAATGTATATTGACATCGATGGAGTGGGAGCACATCCAACAGCCAACACTATGAATTCCACAGCTTGCAGCAATATAAACCAAATGAAAAACAGGCAGATATCCATCTTCCAGCTTTGAACACCTGCAGGTGAAGCTGTAACAAATTGATTAGTGTTTTTTACTTTTTTGCCCTTGTCTAATCAATTACAGTAAATCAATTGTGCCCTCTAGAATCCAAAGCAGGATGAGACAAGCTTCTGACTTGATTCAATTTCATTATTTAAATATGAAAGTCAGCAAAAGATATTTTAAAGGAAAAGTTTATTAAAATAGTTTGCTTTGTTTCATAAATGTTAACCTCATCTCTATTTTATTCATATTGTATGTAATTATAAATAGTGTTTCTTGTAAAACACAAGATTTTTCCTTGCTCTAATAGATATTCTAGGATTATGTTGATACCATTTTAGTAGAAACTGCACTAAAATTGTTGATGTAAGTGCAGAGAATAAAATGTCTGTAGCTTATCAGCATTCCTCACTGTTAAGTATCAAATTACAGAAATTGCTTGGCTAGTTTATATTAAATATCTGGAACAGTGTTTGCGCTTAGCTAAAAGATAATCTTTTTCAACTGTAGGAAATACTGTTTTGATCTGATTTATTATGATCCTTTTAGATAATCAGGCTAGCACATTTAAAGACACATTCTGTTTGTTTCATCTGAGTCTCTTTTTATATAATTTATAAATGCAACAACATGCCTAACCTTGAAAAGAGTGAATGTAGCAAGACTGGTCTTGCTGCATTATGGTGAGTTTACTTATTGCAGAAGACTAAATGGATCTTCAAATAAAGTATATAATCCAAGATTTCCGTTGGCACCTTTTCTATAGATTACCCAAATAAACGTTTGTAACTATCAATGTCTCACATTATTATTCTGTCTCACTTCAAGCAAGACACGGCAGCATTATTATCTTGATCCCCCTCTATAATAATTAGAACTGTGAACCCCACAAGTATTTGTCACCATGTGACAAGGTTAGATGCCTTGTTCCCAGGCACCTATATTTAAGCATTTGAGTTGTAAGTGAGTGCAGAGATTCAGAGGTTGCCTTCTACCTTAGGGTATAGGGTTACCACTAGCTAAACACACCTTGCTGTTATGTTGGGCTGTCCTGGTTTCAGCTGGGATAGAGTTAATTTCCTTCCTAGTGGCTGGTACAGTGCTGGGTTTTGGATTTAGGGTGAGAACAATGTTGATAACACACCGATGTTTTAGTTGTTGCTAAGCAGTGCTTATACTAAGTCAAGGACTTTTCAGCTTCCCATGCTCTACCAACTGAGAAGGCTGGAGGTGCACAAGGAGCTGGGAGGGGGCACAGCCAGGACAGCTGACCCAAACTGGCCCAAGGGCTATTCCATACCATGTGATGTCATGCTCAGTACATAAACTGGGGGGAGTTGGCCTGGGGGTGGCGACTGCTGCTCAGGAACTGGCTGGGCATCGGTCGGCAGATGGTGAGCAATTTCAGTGTGCATCACTTATTTTGTAAATTCTTTTATCATTTTTTTTTCCTTTCCTTTTCTGTCCTATTAAGCTGTCTTTATCTCAACCCACAAATTTTACTTTTTTTTTCTGATTCTCTCCCCCATCCCACTGGAGGGGGAGTGAGCAAATGGCTGTGTGGTGTTTAGCTGCCTGCCGGTTTGAACCACAATAACCAGGGTGCTGTTGGCCTTCTTTGCTGCCAGGGCACACAGCTGACTCATGCTCAGCTTGCTGTACACCAGGACCTCCAGCTCTTTTCCAGCAGAGCTGCTCCCCCAGTTTGTTAGTTGTTGCATCCATAACATCCTAACCTGGATACAAGAATGTTGCAGGAGAGGGTGTTCAAAGCCTTGCCAGACTTGCAATATGGTCAGTGAATGAAGCTGCAAACTGCAAAGGAAAAAAAGTAGTTCAAAAATTTAAAGGTTAAGACAAATGAATGTTGGTCCTTGGAGTTGAATTCTGTCCCTGCCTTTGTTGTGCAGACCTTATGTTGTGTTTGCATGTTAGTAGCAGTTCTGAGAATCACAAACTTGATATGTCACAGAATGATAGAATGGTTTAGGTTGGAAGAGACCTTTAAAGGTCATCTAGTCCAACCCTCTTATAATGAGCAGGGACATCTTCAACTAGATCAGGTCACCCAGAGGACCACCCAACCTGACCTTGAACGTTTCCAGGGATGGGGCATCCACCACCTCTCTGGGCAACCTGTGCCAGTGTTTCACCACCCTCAGCATAAAAAATTTCTTCCTTATATCTAGTCTCAATCTATACCCCTTTAGTTTAAAGCCATTCCCCCTTGTCCTGGCACTACAGGCCCTGCTAAAAAGTTTGTCCCCATCTTTCTTATAAGCCCCCTTTAAGTGCCAGTAGGCTGCAATAAGGTCTCCCCAAAGCCTTCTCTTCTCCAGACTGAACAACCCCAACTCTCTCAGCCTTTCTCCATAGCAGAGGGGTTCCATCCCCCTGATCATTTTTGTGGCCCTCTTCTGGACCCGCTCCAACAGGTCCGTGTCTTTCTTATGCTGAGGGCTCCAGAACTGGACACAGTACTCCAGGTGGAGTCTCACCAGAGCAGAGTAGAGGGGCAGAATCACCTCCCTCGACCTGCTGGCCACACTTCTTTTGATGCAGCCCAGGATACAGTTGGCCTTCTGGGCTGCGAGCGCACGTTGCTGGCTCATGTGCAGCTTT
>NW_008825162.1:1267594-1281578 GCF_000699105.1 Pygoscelis adeliae
CGTGTTGACCGCACCACTCAGCTTGGTGTCATCTGCAAACTTGCTGAAGGTGCACTCGATCCCACTGTCGATGTCACTGGTGAAGATATTAAACAGTACTAGCCCCAGTACTTGTTCCTTGGCTTAGAGTACTTAATGTGGCAACTTCAATGAATTTATTTTAAGATAGGTCTTTATATGCAATTAAACAAAATTTCACTAAGTTCTCTTCCCTGCAATTCTGTTTTTCATGCAGTACAGAAATAATTTTGTAACTTTAAATATAAGCAGTTATAGCTGTGTTTTTTCTGTTTTTTTCCCACTCTTCAGCTTTTTAAAACAATAGCAGTATCTAAAAATGTTTCTCACATTCATCTTGAAATGCCATATGAATATTTAATAGTCCAGTTTCAAATCTGCATATGGCCAGCTGTCACAGGATGGCACTACAGAGAAGCCAGTATAACTGGTGCAAGCTACCGAGTCATATGCATTCCTAAATCTAAATTCACTTGATAGCTTAGAGATGTAGCTATCGTCAAATCCAGGAATAAATCTTTTGTTGCTGTCACCTTGATTCTCATCGCTTACTTGGCACAAATTGGCTTCCGTAGGTTATGGATGTTGAGTCTCACCAGTGAGCAAGCTGAAAAGCTCATTCTCTGTTGTGAAAGTCTGTAACATTTCTCCAGAAGACCTCCAGACCTCCAAGGTTTGTGGTATGTTCATCTGGTTTTTGTTTTATCTTTCTTATTCTATCCCTGGAAGAAACTGGTAGACAGCTACAATTGAAAATTATTATCTGGTGAACTGGATTAAAAGTAACCAGACTCATAAGTGGTTTTCCTAACTGTAACTTAACAAATAGCGAGTGAGTATAGATTTAATGGGCAATAAGATCATGAAACTGTAAAACGGTCACCAACTTAGGCGACTATCAAAGTCCAACTCTTCACCTACTAAATTGCTTCTTTTCATTCAATTGGTAGCCATTCTTTTAATTTTCACATAAAATCACCCGCACTTTTATTGAGAAAAGGGAAGATGAAATTTAGCTTAGATGAAATTTAGCTTAGAATCCACCTCTTATTTTAGTAGGATAAATGCCCAACATTCCAGCTGTGTATTGAATTTTTAAACTTTCTTCCCAGGCTTCTAGGTGATAGCTATGAATTTGGGCATAAATCTCTGATTAAGACTGCATAAATCATGCAATGCTTTCTAGAATACTTTTAAGATTGGAATGCCTACTAATAAAATCTCCAAAATTTATGTAGCACTGATCATCCTCCAGAAACAAAAAATGCTATAAAAACTGCGCACTCAGTCTTCTCTTCCTGACTCACAGTAATAGCAATGCCATCCAGATCTGTGGGTGAAGTCATTTGTGATAAGCCACGAAGGTTACTTGTGCAGCTATTAAATCCTAAGTGTACTAAACTCTTTGGATATGCCTATCCTAGTGTAGTCCCAGGCATATTTTTGTCCTGTGCCTAACATTGCCCAAAACTATCCTTGGGCGTGATTTGGGAGTCAGAATTTATGGGGGCCTTCCCCCCTCTGACAGGTAGTTTGCTTGCAGCCCCTCTTTTGGAGACCCGCCTAGAGACTTTACTAGAATAGCTGCAGTCATTTTGTCCCAGTTGGCCTCGATTTTCAGGAACATTTCCCTGCACTTAATTTACTGGTGTGGATGAAACCTTTGAGTATACTTGGCATCAGCTCCAGTAGCCCTCAGTGGTGTTTCAGGGTACGTTCACATCTGTAGGGCAGGAGAAAGGGAAGAGGGTTTCTCATTCATATGTTTCTTCTAAAAGGGGCACCAATTTGTGCATGCTGAAGTGACCTAGAACTTACCCCTTGTCAGAATGATCTCTGCAGAGTAGTATAAAAGCACTTCCCAACCACTAATTCCTTAAATATGTCCCAGACTGAGTCCCTTAAGACTTACCTACATTGCCCTCTGTCATTATTTGCTGACACTGCAGCTGCTGAAGAACATCATTATGTCAGCATCACTCAGACAGCAGAAATCATCTTGTCCAATGTTTACTGCATACTCGTATATTAAATATTACGCAAAACATTAGTAATGCACAAACTGTTTGATGCTCGGGATCTCTGATGTGTTACAGGCTTTCTACTGAGGGCAGATAATACTAATAGTGATTACAGAGCTGATCATAAGCTGTTTTGCTTGGACGAAGCTAAGTCAGCAGGGTTCACCCTCTAACCCTCACTTGTTAATGAGGCTTCTGGGTCATAGTCCCAATGGACTGCTCCAGCAGGCAGTGGCTGAAGTACATAAATACTCTTTTCCCATGGCCACACGCTGGGGCTGTTAAGAAAGGTGTCATAGCACTGGAAGTTTCTGGTCAGGGGGAATTTAAGGTTTCTTTATGCGACCAGATTTGCCAAGACCATCTTAACAGAGTAGGATCCGACTCCAGAAGTTTCTCTTGCGTTACACCTGAGGGAATGAGGTCTGTCATTATGAATTATTTAGTCCATTCTTGCTTATGGCTCCTTTTAAACAAAATAAACAGTTGAACTACATGTAGCAGTAATGCTTCAAGAAAAGAAGTGAAGAATTTGCATATGTTTATTCAAAATTGTAAAGAGTATCTGCTTTCAACAAGCATTCCAGATTCGAAACTGGTTAGTATGGTTTTCAATACTGGATCTCTTGAAAAAGTGTCAGGGATCCTTTAAGGACAATAAGCTGCCAGGCCAAATTGTTGTGCCCCATTTTAAAAATTGTACCCTTCAACTGTATCTCACTTTGAATTTTGCACTACAGCACACGACCAGAAATATATCAGAGGCAAACTGTCACTTACCATCTTAACAGAGTAGGATCCGACTCCAGAAGTTTCTCTTGCGTTACACCTGAGGGAATGAGGTCTGTCATTATGAATTATTTAGTCCATTCTTGCTTATGGCTCCTTTTAAACAAAATAAACAGTTGAACTACATGTAGCAGTAATGCTTCAAGAAAAGAAGTGAAGAATTTGCATATGTTTATTCAAAATTGTAAAGAGTATCTGCTTTCAACAAGCATTCCAGATTCGAAACTGGTTAGTATGGTTTTCAATACTGGACTCTTGAAAAAGTGTCAGGGATCCTTTAAGGACAATAAGCTGCCAGGCCAAATTGTTGTGCCCCATTTTAAAAATTGTACCCTTCAACTGTATCTCACTTTGAATTTTGCACTACAGCACACGACCAGAAATATATCAGAGGCAAACTGTCACTTCCAAAACCTCTGATACCATTTCATTTCATATTCATTTTATTCCTCTTATCCCTGAAGATAAGAAGAACCCTTCTTGTTTCTCACACAGCCAATTCCAGCAAGGAATATCATATTCTGATACAAATTCTGATACAGAAGAAGTATATTTGAAGTGAAATTGGAACGGTAAGGAAGAGCAAAGAATTACTAAGTGTCAATGATAGAAAAATATTCTTCTGCTGTAATTTATTTGCTGTTTGCCCATGCAGGCTGATGGCATAACATATCCAGAGCTCTGCTGTTGTTTTTTGCTCATATAACTTTTCCAGCCGCTGACATATCAAGAAAGTATCATTCTATGGAAATCTTTTTTCTGCTTAATTTTCTACTTAACTGGATTTTTTTTACCTTTGCTTCACTTCTTCCAAGCTTGATATTTGTACTAAATTCCCACTGATTTTTTTTGCGCGGGCTCTAATGATATTGTTGGTTCACTGTCTTACTGTAACTGTCAGTATTTTATGGTAGCTAGAGTATTTTTAGATTTCCTCTCACTCCTGGCCTTTTTTTTTAAAGAAAAGTACTTTTCATCCATTGTCACCAGAATTTGTACTGTTTTTCTAGATGTGTGTTTGCAAAATTTAGATTTCTCTGATGGATAGATTCAGGACAGTATACCTCATGTTACACTTCAGAAATCGAGTTACAAAATTTTTTCCTGGGATACCACCTGTTATCTGACAGATTTAGATAGCTGCTATTGTTGATCTCTGTGAAGGGATGCATCCTACTGGAATAAATATATAATCTGTGTGCTGTTCCACAGAACCATCATATGAATGAGATGCTGTACCTTATGACAGCTTTTGTAAGCATTAGAAATATCAGGAAGAAATTTTTCTCTGAAACATATTATGTATGAACTGCTTCACCAATGTACAATGCTTAGTCTTGTAACCTGCTGTACAAGAACCTCCCATACAGGAATGCTGACCAAGCAATTTTCTATGTCTTGAAATGGTGTATTTTAAAACAAAAAGTAAGTATAATAGCTCTAAATTTCACACAATCAAACTACAACTTACAAAGTGTTTGAATGAACTTGCAAGACATAAGCCCATTCCGAAAACTGTATGCTACTGGATTTTTTTGAAGCTATATATTTGAGATCAGTGTCCAGCAGCTGCTAAAAAATCTGGCCTTTATTTATTTGTTTCTGTGGCTTTTAGTAAGTTTATTGCTTTATGAAGAGAGAATCCAGTCTTTAAATCCAAATTCATGAAGACCCTCAGTAATGCCATGGAGATCCCCTTTTAGGCATGCCCAAGGTACCCAAAAGTGTCCATGGTCACAGAATCTTTAAAAAGCAAGGACAACTAGATGAAGAAAAATATCACTCAAAAAAACTTGATATGTCTGGTCTCCTTTAGACCACTGACTCACTGAAGGAATATCGTTGTGCAAAATTACACGCCACCAACATGCAAATATTCTGCAGAAGCACTGGAGGACGCAATTGGCTGCATTTTCTTTATCATAATGACTTCCTGTAAGGATTGCCTGATCTATGACTTAGTTGTTCATAAAAATTAAATTATGCATTAGCAGACTTACAACTGGATTTCTTTGTATATCACCTGTGCATAAAATCTTACAACATTTTAATTGTAAATCAGTTTTTTAAAGTTTGTATTGTTCCATTTTTATGGAATAATAGGACAAAGAAAGATTGATACAGGTAAACTGTGAGTCTTACTTTAATTTACTTAAAATAAATACAATATATTGATTTGTTTGTACTGTCTCAGTCCAATTTTTTCTGGTTTCAAAGAGCAAGTGCTATGAGGCTGGGGATTATATGCTGTAGGTAACAGGCACTATAAAAGACCAGATCTCCATTTTATGTACAAAATGTAGACTCAGCCTTAATAACACAGATGTGTGCCACACCTTAATAGTGGGCTCTTTTACACAAGGTTCGTGAAAAACTTTATACAACTTTATTTAAAACATAGTAAAATTTATTTTACTGCAATGTAGAGTAGGGATTGCAGGACATTAGTAACAGGATCCTAAAAAGACACAGCTTTTCTATTCACCTTCAGATTACATTAGAGGTGGAGCTGAGAGGAAGGAGTGAAAGAACATGAACTTATGTTTGTATGCTATTTATTTTTAAACATTTATTGAATGATTTCTCAAACTTACTAGTAGACAAGAGGGCCGAGTTACATGGAGTAGTTTTTATTTATCTTCAGGCATGGAAAAACAAGGGCACTGGCACTCTGAACTTCCCCCCCGTTTCATTTGACGTGCTGTTCAGATTTCCTGGGGTGAGAGTACGTGTCCAGTACTGTGCCTGTTCAGTGCTTGTTTCCTCTGTTAAGGCCAGCCAGGCTGCTTTGTCAGTTTGGCAAAGCAATGCAGGCTCTACAAGCTTAGACTCAACAACCTAGACTTCTTTCTTTCACGGTAGTTATTTACTGGTTGCTAAACAGGGCTCCGATGCTGAAGAGTACACCAAGGCTTATAAACTCAGGGTACATTTGAATTTTATAAATATAAAGTCTACTTGTAAGAGTGGCTTTCAATTAAAAATGTAACAAAACAGGAGTTAAAAACTGGATCCGTACATGGTGAGTTGCCCGTTTCCGAGACTCAGATGTGTGAATTCTCTGATTTCAAAGGTTTCAGCAAAACATGATCTCTTGATATTTGTACACACATTAAGGAGGATGTGAAAGAAAGTCAGGAATGCTGCATCACTGTGATTTAGATGAGCAATTTAATTGCTAATATTCCATTCTTTTGTCTTGAAACCTGTCCTACACCTCATCACAATGGCATTTTTGTTTGGCAAATGGGCTTGGTCATCTTTTTTGAAAAAGCAGGTAATTTCTACAGGCAGGAGTGTGAGATCTAGGTGCAAAAGAGATAGTGACAGAATATCTTTTTAGATGTCCTATTCATTGTTTTCCAGATACCAGAATATACAGAACAATTACAGTAAGTACAGCAGGTATTACCAGTGAAGCTTGTGGCCTAAAACCCACAGCAATTTGCATTATACTAGAGATAAGGGTTTCTGCTGAGGTCTCTTGAACTTCCTCTTCCCCTTTGCCCAAGGTGAAAAATTAGATCTGAATAGTTGCTACAGAATTATATTAAAAAGGATTAAGCCTTTTGTTACACTTAACTGACCAAGAAAGATTTCTGAAGTACTCAGGCATGCTGAAGCTCATCCATTGTGCATGGCAACTTCTTGAAGCTTCTTAGCAAACATCTGCCAGTGGCTGAAATTTCTGTCTACCTCTCTAAAGCATTTACATTTATCTAGAGCAGAGGATTTCTAAAATTCTTTGGAAATCTAAAACCCATTGTCAAGGCAATGAAGATAAATTATGAGAACTTCCAACTCTGTTACGGTAATTGGTGCCTTGAACACTAAATGACGTGCTGTATACTGTCACTTGGCGTCTTCTTAGACCCATTTGTTTGTACTTGGTGTGGATGATGAGTTCAGGCAATTCATCATTTGGTTCCACACAGACTCTTTCTTCTCTCAAGCTTTACGATTACGGCTGATCTTATGTCTGTCTCATTCTAGCCTTGCTTCTGGAAGGATGCCCAGTGATTCAGGTAAAGTTACTATACTGTCCTAAATCAGGAATACTGCTTGATATCTTTCAAAAATGGAACATTTCTCCAGTGAAGCGAGACAGACTTACTTAACTTTTCCACTATCCGTATTTCCATGACTTATAAAATCTGTTACAGTTTTGACATCTATAATTTTTTTCTTCCTAGGTTACAGTCATATTTGGTGTTCACATGAGTCCTGTCAATGTGGGAAAAATGTAAAAATGGAAGAGCATTAAACCGAGCTACCACCAGATGCCAACTACAGAAGTGTTCATTATACTTACTAAGTAACTATTGATATTCATGAACTCCAAGCAGTTTTTAAGGTGGATCGATTAAATTTCCCTTTCCCTATAATAATATTTAAAATATTTCTAACTTTTAACCTTTAAACACATATCTAAATAGAAAGGAAGCCTAAAAGACTCAAAAATATAAATTAAAATATACCTTAGCACTATCAAGTTTGATCTACTTTATACCTTATTAATTTGCCTTCATTGTGAAAGGAAGCTATATACAAAACTACAAGACTACTATAAAGGTACTTTTATCTAATAAACGACTATTTTAAACTTCTTTGCCTTTGCTTTTTGTTTCATAGGTATGACAAATTATAGACTATTAAGATTGTTAAGTACTGTCTGGGAAAAGTGATGTCCCGGGTTTATATTTTTGTAAAAAAAAAACAGTATTCTGCAAAACTGAGGATAAATTTTAAAAATTTAGGAAAAAAACATTTAAAATACTTCCCTGTATCTGTTTGTTCTGCAGAGATCTTGAGAATAGCTCTTCCCCCTTCTAAAGAATTTTTTGTTAATAAGGAACAGGAACTTTATTGCTGAAGAAATATCATCCCATGTCTAAGAATCGTTAGTCCATGTTTTATTAAAAGCTTTCTGTGAAGCAAGAGGATACAGGCTACTGGGTGTCACGACCCACCTAGGAGAAGGGGAGAGTGACTAAGGTCCGCAAATCCCCTCGGTGTGGATTAAGGTGAAATAACACTCAAGGTCCAAACACGAACTCCAACTTTAATGGCACGAACACTTCTATAAGCATCAACCCTCTATGTCTTAATATATACTACAAGCTAAGCGGCTTTGTGAGGAGTTGAGGTAGGCCTTGTATTACTTAACAACATCAAAAGCAGAGAGCAAGAAGGAGAAGGAGGAAAGAGAAAGAGAAAGAGAGAAGCAGGAGAGAGGTAGAGAGAGATAAAGAAATCACCAATCCTGCTCTCTGGAGGCTCACGTGCACCCCTATTTATTGGCTCCAGCCCAAGTTTTCTAGAGTCTTCTCTCACCCCAGCTCCAGGAGTGGTTGAGGCATCAGTCAGTCAGGGAGAGTGACACCGGGCCCCGCCCCGTGGCTGGCTTCTGGAGCTTTCCCTGGGGCATTGTCGGTGCTCACAGCACAGTCACCTGGGCCTCGTCCCTTACACTGGGACACCATGAAACTTGCAGAATTTGCTGATTGACTTGTTAAGGGATGATGCAGCAATCAGAGCAATGAAAAATATCAGGCAATGGGAGCAATGTCAACAGAATTAGGAAAGTGAGTTTCTGAAGGCAAACCCAAACTGTCAATGTGAATTTTTAATTTAGCTTTTATACTTAATAAATGCTGTAAGCAGACTTTTATTTGTTTAACTAATAGTGTTTAAATTGAAAAGACACTACTGTAGTTAGGCATAACTTAATCTCAGGTGGGATTAGCATTCTTCAAATAATTCAGCCAGCAAATTTTAGGTTTCATTCATATAACATATATTAGATTGGTACAATTAACTTTTTCTTGAGATTCTTTTAACAGCATTCATTTTATATATCACTATTACAAAAAAATCAGCTGTCTCTGGTAGGATCCTACACATGTCAAAGAAGGTATCAAACTGACTTGAGAGAGGCAGGAAAAAGACTGCAGCAAATCTATTGAATTAGGAGATCAGCTGTAACATTAGACAAGACTATGGCCACTGTCATGCCTTAGTGGAAGGAATTAAGGTAGGTAGAGCTCTTCCAAGCTTTTTCTATATTAAACATAAAAACATATTAAAGATAAAAAGTATATTGAAAAAAAAATTGCCATATATTTGTAACCAAGTACTCAATTGTTGGAACTGGCAGAATTTGGATTATCCACCTACCTTTATTTCCCCATCTTCTGGCACGCATTATGAGCCTGGTTTTAATTAACTGACCACATACGGTCCGCCCTCCACTCCCCTCCCCCCCTGCAGGACTCTTGTCTCCTGCTGTGCACAATATATAGCTAATGCTCACTGAATGAGTAACTATTCATCATTTTGTGTCTTTGTTACTGT
The DNA here is from genome assembly GCF_000699105.1 of Pygoscelis adeliae. Taxonomy (NCBI): domain Eukaryota; kingdom Metazoa; phylum Chordata; class Aves; order Sphenisciformes; family Spheniscidae; genus Pygoscelis; species Pygoscelis adeliae. The sequence continues at coordinate 1,276,777 of NW_008825162.1, forward strand.
TCAGTGTAAGGTCCCATGCCACATTTTTAAGTTCTGCTCTGAAGACAGAATTTTTAATTTCCTCCTGGGCTTTTCTGTGGTGCTCATCACTACAGTGTCTGAGTGGTTTATGAATCTTAATGAATTTATCTTCAGAGTACTTCTGTGCACTGAAGAGGAACTATTATTTTAATTTGACAGAGAGAACTGAGACAGAATAAATTAGAAAATATCCACTATTTTTGACAGTCAATTTGAGGTGCTTAAGAGCTGATTTTTCAGGTGGTTTAGTATTATAGAATACAGGATACATTCAGTGCCTGTTGCCACGTTGCAGGTGTAGGTACTTAATGTTTTCAAACCACAGCAAGGCCCTGGAGTTGCAAGAAAGAGGAACGCAGAGGTTGTGACCACTTGCAAAAAGTTCTGTTTAAGTGATTTGGCTGTGAGAAATCTGTGAGAGAGAGAGGGATACAGTTATTCAGGGCACCACTCCATTCCCCTGAATTTCAGACCATCGTTTCTTTTAATCTAGTTTCTACTGCATCCACCACTGCACATCTTCCAACTTCTGCAGAAGTAATGTAGGGATTATACAGCATTCCTACTCTGTATAATTCTGATTTGTCCCCAGAGCAAGACTAGCCAGAGAGCACTGGGTGAGGAACAAAACTCATGTAAAATAAATTTCCAAATTATAATGCAAAGACACAAGAGGAATTTATTAATTTTTTTGTAGGAAACTTCAGTAATGCTTTAAGCTATGTTTTTGCATGTGACCTCCTGTTTTGTTTTTTTTTAAAAAGGCAAAGCTCTGAACTGTATGTCACCGTACAGATACTCACCTGGCTCATGCTGAGTCTTTCGACAGCTCAGAGCCGAGCTGGGGCAATAGTCTCTTTAAATTGACTGACAGTAAAGAGGATTTGTGAAGGATTTGCTGATAGCCCAGGAACTGTAAGATTTGGGAATTATTAGTTCTAATCTAATTTCTAAAGGAGATTGTGCCACTGTGAGCTTATGCCTCTTTTGCAGATTTGACTCTTCCTGGTGCTTTCCCTTCAGTCTATGACAGATCCAGTTTTGTTGCTTTATTCCCATTTTGAGTCCTCACTTCCTCTAGGTGCCCCTTTCTCCCTGTTCATCACAGTTCTTATCATCTTATTCAATCTGCTTTCTCCTCTAGGGTCCCTAATCAAGCCTCAGGCTTCACAGAAAGACCTCAGAAAGAATGGCTTTCAAAATACTCTTCAGTGCGGTATTGTCATAGTGTTGCTTTTTAAATGACACCTGTATGCTCACAAATCCATTTGTTATAGTCCTGTTCAATGCATTATAATTCAGAATAATATTGTTTCTATGCTATTTTAGCTTAAACCTTATTCCTTCTATTGACAAATAAGCTGCAAAAAAGAAAGATCCATAAGATTACTAACTGAAAAAATCGTATCTCACTGTGCCACGAATTTCTTGTGTGTCCTCGATGAATCACATAAGTTTGCTGTTACTTTCTACCCCATGGACAAAAGAGGGTAGCAATATTCCCATTCTTTTATCCACAGTTTTCCTTGCCCATGTCTAACATGGACATGCTTAACATTGTTACTGTGCTTAATTCCACTATCTTCACAGGGTCAGAGGCTGAAGTTTTCTTGCCCCTTGGCAGTGCTTTCGTAATAGAATCCTGACCTCAGTTAGGGCCTTTGAACTCTATTATAGTTCCAGCAAAGAACAGCAGAGTGGCAGCGGTTATTGTATAGCATATAAAACATACGTGGTGCTGTGTGAAAGATTAGCTGTAGCAAAATTGCCTTTCTTTCCTGCACAGGACAATATGCAAGGATTCAGCTCAAAGCCTGTTTGGTAAGTCAGTCATGATATAAGTGGATTTTAAGAATTTATTGCATTTATTTTAGAAGGAGAATATTGCATTTATTTTAGAAGGAGAACATATCTGATATTGACTCTGACTGTGTCATAATAGTATCTACAGCAGCAGACATATGAAAAAATAGGACTGTTGAAGAACATGAAAATTAAAAGTTTGATCAAAGGAAGCAAACGGTTTAGGAGGAAGAAAAAAAGAGCAGAAGGTACAGAGGAAAATTAGTCTGCTGGAATAATGTGAGTAAGGCTTTTAGCAATAGGTGGAATAAGAGAATTGGATAGTAATTAGGATAGGTATGTACATATGTCTGTATTGTCACTGTGTCTTGCAGATACTCATTACTGATAGTTATTATTACTGAGTTCTTAAATAAAATTCACTGAGAAATCGCACAGTCACCATTGTAGTAACAGTTCATTCCAGTTTCAAAAAGTGAATGGTTTTGCATGGCAGTGGGCATAACAACAGCAGCACAATGGTAAAACACTATAAATCATTTAGAAGAGGAGCAGGACAGGAAGACATGTCAGGGAATTAATGCATGCAGTGAAAAGAGGCACCCAGGAATGTTTCTTTTTCACCCCTTTTTCAGTGGTATGTTTTTGATTTTATTTTGCTGGAGGATGGGAGCTGATTACACCAACCCACACATAGTAAGAAACAATCTATGGCAGATGCTTCTTAGTAACCCCACAGGCTGCAGCAATTCTATCTTATCATCATTGGCTGTGTGGATGTATTTTATCTTCCAACATAAGCAGTTAAACTCAATAATCATATTACTGTAGCGAAGTAGGATGCAAGAATCCGCCAAAGCAGAAAAAAGCCAAAACTAAATTAAATACATTTTGAGACATCAAAATATCCTTTAAAAATCTGCTTTATGCAGTGTTGGGATTTCTGCATAGATTTCTGTTATTAAATAAGCAAGTGAATAATCATTAAATGATTTGTAGTTATTCTACCCTGAAGGATACTCGATGGGATTCTGTGTCATGGTTCTGCTCAATATAAGTATCAGGCAATTGCGATTAGGGGAGTCTGTGAGGAAATACAGGTAGAAACATTTTCAGGTCGACAGCATTCACTTGTCTTGTATCTGCAGCTCATCCTGCACAGACAGTGTGATCAAGCATCTCATTAACAGCTTGGTAGAGACTGTGGCATGGTTGAGAGCAAATTGATTAAAGTTCAGTCTGGATATTAATACTAAGATGATGGGACTGGGGAAAGCAACCAGAGGATATGGAAAAGATGTCAGCCCTTTTACTAAGGATGTGCATCCATCAGCTGACTTCCGAGTTAGAGGACATCTTACTAGATTTTATACAGCTTTTATATCATCGTGTAGCTGCATGGATCTGGGTGGCATTTTATTTATTTTTAAACCTGGATCAGATCAGAATATTACAGCAGACTCTCCAATTTTGGAACTGATGCAGAATTAAGCTGCTTATTTGTAGAGCACAGCATCTTACTATGAACACTTCCTACAAGGTTTTTGCGCTCGTCTTCTGCTAGTTCTGGATAGAGCAGGTGTGCTGATTTGAGCTGATAGAACAGAGCACTGAAGCTTTAATAGCATGGGATCTGACATCTATAAGAGAAGAAGCAAGGAGATTGGGAGGTACTCTAGGCACACGACCTGTGGACAAATCACCTCTAAAATGGGAATAATGTTACTCATTATGGCACTTCTTAAAGAACTTTAAAATCTTTAAATGGAAGCCCCTATGAATTCTCTGTTTTCTCAAACACAGAAAGGAAGCATACAGAGGGTGGAAGCAGAGACAGGTAATGTGGGAGGAATACAGAAACACTGTTCGAGCATCCAGAGATGAGGTTAGGAAAGCCAAAGCCCAAATGGAATTGAATCTGGCAAGGGATGTCAAAGGCAACAGAAAGGGCTTCTGTAAGTATACAGGTGACAAAAGGAAGGCTAGGGCACACTGCTGAAGGAGATGAGGCACCTGGTGACATAGGACATGGAAAAGGCTGAGGCACTGAATGCCTTCTTTGCCTCAGTCTTTACTAGCAAGACCGGTCTTCACGAATCCCAGGTCCCAGAGATCGGGGGAAAGGCTGGAGCAAGGAAGATGTGGAAGATCCTCGTCCTTGGTGGAAGAGGAGCAGGTCAGGGAATACTTAAGCAAACTGGACTTAACGTAAGTCCGTGGGCCCTGATGGGATGCACCCGTGAGTGCTGAAGGAGTTGGCTGATGTCACTGCAAGGCCAGTCTCAATGATCTTTGATCCACTGTGGTGACTGGGAGAAGTGCCTGAGGACTTGAGGAAAGCAAATGTCACTCCTGTCTTCAGGGAGGACAAGAAGGATGACCCAGGGAACTGCAGGCTGGTCAGCCTCACCTCGATCCCTGGAAAGGTGATGGAGCAGCTAATACTGGAAACAATTTCCAGGCACATGAAGGACAAGAAAGTCATCAGGACTAGTCAGCATGGATTCACTAAGGGCAAGTCATGCTTGACCAACCTGATTACCTTCTATAATGAAATGACTGGCTCGGTGTATGATGGGAGAGCAGTAGGCATTGTCTACCTTGTCTTCAGTAAGTCTTTTGACACTGCCTCCTGTAAGATCCTCACAAAGAAGCTGTTGAAGTATGGGCTGGATGAACAGACAGTGAGGTGGATTGAAAACTGGATGAATGGCCAGGCCCAGAGCGTGGTGGTAAGTGGCACAAAGTCTAGTTGGAGGCCTGACTAGCAGTGTACCCCAGGGGTGGATACTGGGTCCAGTCCTATTGAACATCTTCATTAATGAGCAGGATGATAGGGCGGAGTGTACCCTCAGCAAGTTTGTGGATGACATCAAACTGGGAGGAGGGGCCAATACACCAGAGGGTCGTGCTGCCATCCAGAGGGACCTGGACAGGCTGGAGAAATGGGCTGACAGGAACCTCATGCAGTTCAACAG
>NW_008825162.1:1282036-1304731 GCF_000699105.1 Pygoscelis adeliae
GAATGTTCAGCCCGGAGAAGAGAAGGCTCAGGGGGATCTCATCAATGTCTATAAATACCTGAAGGGAGGGTGCAAAGAAGAGGGAGCCAGGCTCTTTTCAGTGGTGCCCAGTGACAGGGCCAGAGGCAATGGGCACAAACCATGACCGTGACTGAGCACTGGCACAGGTTGCCCAGAGAGGTTGTGGAGTCTCCATCCTTGGAGATACGCAAAAGCCGTCTGGACATGGTCCTGGGCAGCCGGCTCTCAGTGGCCCTGATGGAGCAGGGTGGGGTTGGGTCAGGTGACCTCCAGAGGTCCCTGCCACCCTCAGCCATTCTGTGTTATGATAAGGGATAAATTACATTGTATTTTCTGATTACTTTTTATATCTTATATTTATTTTGTAATCCATTATAGTATATCATGTACATATAGTACTGCTATAGTCTTTCCTTATGCTGACAAGACACATTTTTCTTGTCTATTTCTTGGAGCAGAGACTAGTGTGTGGTACTGTATGTTTTAAAATACTTTGCAAGTCTAAAAATGAACATAACAGGCAGGCAATTTAGAAAAAAGTAATTCACCAGCCCCATCTTTCAGTTCTTGAACATTTCCCTGTGGCTGGTAACTGGGCTTATGCTAGGTGGATGGGACTGTGTAAACTATATAATATGAAAGTGTTCAGTTAGATGTGAGGGGGATTGCTGTGTTATGGTTATAAAGCTCAAGAAAGGAGCACTCTTGTAGGAAGTCAGAGGGGCAATGCTAGGACAGTTCAGTACAGGAAAACAAGGGTTACAGGTCAATGTATTCCTCTCTAAGTTCACAGAGGATGAGTCTGGAGTGACTGATGGGTTAATATTGACTGGTTGAAACTGGCTACATTTCACATTTACTGCAAACGGTGACATTTCTAATGTAAGATGGCCAGTCTGGCAGTTTTCCATCCTTTGGAAAAAAAAGATCTTCTGAATGAAGAAGGAATACTTTGTTCTATTATATCATCTTCTCACATTGATTTTTTTTTCCTTTAAGATGCTGTGGTCTGCCCATCTGGCTGCCTCTCACTTCCTTTGGCTCTGTTATTGAAGCAAACAAGATAGACTATTGAAAAGACCAATATTCTTTAGCACATTATTGAATCTCAAAGACATTCATACTCAAGTTTCTCACTATTCTGGTAAGCTTTGTTGGAAAGAAAAGAGGCTGGAAGTTATTGCATGTGAATTTATCAGTGTTTATTTACTGTGAGTGGAATTTTCAAAATTTCACAGTGAGAGAACTTGAGTTTCTTTTCAAAAAATGATCTCACACTAAAACCAGATTGCCAAAGCTGTGCCTATCCCAGATCCAAAAGAATATTTAAGCTGCTAATGCCTGTTTAAGGCCTCAACTTTCTATCAATTTCCTTAACTACGTAGTAGGATCCTAAATATTCTGGTGGTTCTGTGACTAGTTATCTAATGATAGAAATAAGCACCAACTCCTACTTTGAGAAGAATCTATGTAGAGTATGTACATAAATCTATAATTGCCCATCTAAATCTATAATTGCCCATCTATTAATGAAACATGTTGGATCGATTCGTATAAGAGATGAAAACCAGTTGTCATAATCTGTTTGGAAAATGTTGATTGTTCAGAAAGAAAAAGGATGTGGTACTATATGCCAAAATTGACATCACCTGCTTCAAGTTATTTACAACCTGGAAGCAAGTTATCTTGAATGCGTATGAATTATTTTCTAATAGGTAAAGCACAAAGATGAGGGGAGAGCATTCTGTATCAGACACTATTTTATAATGTGATATGTTTCTTTGTGAAGAAATATGAGTTTGGAACTGAATGATTGCTTATTATAGCTGATTACGCTTGCATGAAAACAGAACTCAGTCCCACAACATATACTTGAGACTTCACAAATGGATTTGTAAGTCTTAGTGGCTGCCATGCTAAGGCACTTAAGCCCAAAACTGTAGCCTTCCAAGTTCCAGGTGAACTGCAGTCTATCACAAGGGAAATTTAAGGTCAATAAAGGTCGCAGTTGCTGACACCAGCATGCACTGGGTACCTAACGTTGACTTCTGGGTATTCTCCTGATAAAGCTCAGCTTTTTCAGTGCTGACCAGCTCACTGCCTACCAACTGCCAGAGCTCCCTCTGGATCCACGACCCAAACCTTGCAGGGGTGGTGTTTGATCCAGTTATTTATACACCAATCACAGTCACAGCCTAAAGAGATGCAAGCTTTAAGCACAGCAAAAAGGGGCAGCAAAAGCTGCTAAAATTGCCTTAAGTTTGTGGTATAGTTTGATGGTGAAGATATATATGCTTATGAGGGAGTCACGTCTGGATCTCCCTCAGGCAGAAGAGACACCCAATGCTCTCAAAGAGCAGGGAGTTTCCAGTAGGCTTTCAGAGCGAACACTCCTAACGAGGGAAGAGTAGGATATATGTCCGGGTTTTGTCCACCTCTTATTCACTTAGATCCATGATAATAAGTTTATTAAAAGAATTAATTAAAAGTGTATTATTGAATGGCAATTATATGAATTGCTTTGCAATTCAACTTTAAGAGTAACTTGAATTAGTCTTTCTTATATGGCACGCTAACCTGAAAGTTAGTAAAGCTAAGAAGCACTGTCTAGCAGGAACTGGCTATTGTATGTATTTAAAATTAAGGATCTTAAACATAAATGGCATTTGGAGTCCATCGTTTATGCTGTCCATCTTTCTAAAAAGTTACCGACACAGGCATCTTGCTTGCCCAGAGCCTGTAAATTAGTCTCCAGACTGCTTTTATACTGGTTTAACAATTAATAAGAGCTATGATACTTGAAAATTTGAAACATCTTTTTATTCAATTAAATTCTAAGGACAAAAACCTTTCTTATTAATTATTAAAGCAGTACGAAAGCAGGCTGGAGATACTGGGATTTCACTCTGGTTCTGTCAAAAATTTTACCTACTGTCAAACAGCTACCTGATAGAATTAGGAAAAGAAATGGTGAATGTAATTTTTAAAAAAACTATTCAGTTTAAGCAATTGTAACCTCTAGGTCAAGTCTTGACCATCATCAACCAGCTGAAATTGTTAAGTTTGTCTTAGACCTACAGTCCAATATTAGCTTCTACCAAATGCTTCTCTTGTTAGCTACACAGGTCTGTCATCAACATGTAGCAATTGCAAAAGAAAATGGTTGGATTTTTAAAAAGCCATTTAAAATAGGTATCATTTGCAAACATACATATATTTTCACATCTGTTAAATTACTTGGATTCCCCCTTTGCCAAGATTTGCTTAGTGAGAGAAGATGGCTACAAAAGGATTGCTGTGTCCTTTGTACCTGCTTGGAAGGCTATGTCATCACCTGCCCTATCATGTCAGTTACTAAAAACCAGGAAAGGCTTAAGTTTAGGCCAATTAACATACCCTATTCAAACGAAGGAACAGGGAAGCTATCCCCAGGTTTAAGGACAGAACAGCCAGCAAGTCTGTCCAGAATCTTACATCTTTAGAAAAGTGTTTCCAGGCAGATGCATGTTCCCTCTCTTTCTAAAAGCATTTGAATCCAGGTGTAGCTGTATTTCTAGTTATGAGCAGCAACAAAAGACAGGAGCAGTTTAAATTTAAGAACTGGCAAGATCTCAGTATCACTTTTTGGTCAGTAGTATCAAAAACTGCTGAGATGATCAAGCTGGTCATAACTGAGAAATGTTATTTCTAATTTTATGAAAGTTTCCATGGATTACTCTGAAGAGATCAAAAAGCAAATTTCCAGTGGCCTAGGAAACTTGAAGTCTCTAGCTTCCACAAGGATCGCTTCAGCATAGGCTAAAGGAGAGTAAAACATTCTCTCTCAAATGCACAGCTATTAACTGTTAAAGATCTTCATGCATAGATGTTTTACTTTCTGCAAGATCTTTGACAGATGAGCTCTGGCATTGCAGTGCTTTAAGATGTTATTCCCCCAGCTGCCTAACTGATCTTATGCTGAAGATTATGTCCAGTAGCAGAGTCAGAAAACAGAAGTTTTTGAGCTTCAGTTGCTTTATAAGCCAAACCTTTAATGGAAAGTTTGACTGACAAAGGTGGGCTGTATTATGGTCCTGATCTGTGAACAGCTGACTGTGAAGTATGTTCACTTTGCTGCATATAAGTGACTTCCACCAGAGATTTAGTGACAAGCAACTGCATGTTGGTAAAATTGTAGGTGGCCACAGCTGTTTGATCACGTGTTTCAGAGTTTTTAATCTGTTTTCTATCTGAGCAATACTTAATTTATCATATGTGAAATAAACATCTTTATAGTGCATTTCCCAGTCAGCAAAACTCTTTAATGATGAGATTAAACACAACTGATACGCTGGTTGACCATTTCAACTGAGGAATGAATAAGTTTAGAGTGACTGAGCTGCTCTTCTGTCTAAAATAGAGATGAAATACATCAGCCTGACTAATTACTTATTTAGCAATAACAGGAAGAATTACTTTTCAATAATTTTTTATTCTAGGAAAATATGTTTATCAGAAAAATATCAGGTTTGTAGTTTTTGACATACACGCCAATCTGTCAGGAGAGTCTTTAATTGCCTAGTCTAAGCAAAGGCATTCACTCCCTTCAACACATTAAAGAAAAGTTAGAGCAGGTACCCAAAGAGCTGTACCTATAGAGGCTCCTTTTGAACTGATGAAGAGCTGATGAAGATGCTGAACTTTTTTCGTATGAAGCTTATGAATAGAACGTATCTAACACCAGGCCACAAAACTGAGAACACAGGCACAATGAGCAGCATGGTTTTGCCTCTTTATGCTAAATTTATTCAGTTATTGGAACCAAGATAGATGGATCAGGCAATTCCTAAAAAGGGCTGAAAAAGCTGAGCTGGAAGGGATTAAGTGGTATTTTCTGGCTGCCTCTTCATTTTGTCTCAGAAGAGAGAGCTAAAGGCGAAGGACCCTGGATACCTGAAATCTACTTGACTGGAGATTACTTTGCTTACTTTTACTGTGCAGCTTTCATTTGAAGAATGAAATGGAGGGAAGGGCCTGGATACATTTTGGGGCTTCTATTAATTCCTATTGGAGTGATAAGCCTAGAAATTTAAAGACTTCCCAGAGAACATTTTCTTCTCCGCAAATTAGAGGTTGAACATTTCATACATAATTCTTTAACATGGTCTGCCCATGCACAGTATATCCCTATCCCCAGAACGGTTACACTGGCAACCCACTAGAACTTTAAGAAAAAAATTAGAAATCCATCATGCCAGAGAGTTTTGGTGATTATCTGTCACTTCGTGTATCCAGTGAGTCCTCGCAGACCATGGAAACTGTCTAAAAAGAAAATCAGTCGTGAATGCAATGGTCCTTGTATTCATTACTGTCATCACTGCTCTGCATAGTGGTTTCCACATCCAGCCAATCCTTTCTATCTGATTAGTAATCTGATCCTCTATAGACTTGGGAAGCTTTGAGATATGCAGTATTTGTAAATAGTAGTTAGTTTGGGCCATGTTAATTTCCAAATACCATTATTCTACCAGTGAGATGATCCAGTTGTCTCCAGAGCACAATCCTTCCAGTTATGGTTGGTGCGGGAACACATATGCAGTCTTTTGTATTTACATGGCTTCTGCTGACAAACATTTCCAGTGCTGACACTAAGGTAATAAAAGAATTGACACTATTGTTATTTTACTAGGAACAGGGAGAGCAGGGCATTTTAATTAGAGTATGACTTCTTAGTCACTTCTGCCCTATGGGGCAGTTACAGTACTTTAAAATTACTCCTTTTCTTCTACCTTTCATTACTGCATAAGAGTTTTTCTAAAGTCTAGTATTTATACCTTTCTAAGACAGCTTATAAGACACACAAAACAAAAACCTGTTTGAGGTTACAATGTATAGTAAGTTTATCTTACATAAATCATGCCATCCTCTTTGCCAAACTGCCACATCAGCCTATCCATGTCCTGCCTAGCAGAAGCTCCCCAAGTTCTTTCTTTACTAGGTGAGGATTAACCACTCTCTCTGCATTGCTTGTTCTCCTTTCTGGGCAAGTGAGGAGCACATTTTTTCACCGCCACCTGAGCTGTGTGTCTTAGTTTTAGTTGTGCTGTTTGGTCAAATTAGCAACCGTACCCTCTTGTCTTTGGCCTTTGCCAGGTCCAGCCCTTCAGTCTCAGTCAGCACAGGCAAACAAGCCTCCCTCCAAGCCATGCAAAGTTTCTACCAGGTACCAACTCACTCTTCCTGCTTCTTTTATATCCCAGTCACAGATGAATCAGCCTGCAGTTGGAAGGAACGTTCTTACTACCCCCATGGAATAATGTATTACAGTACCGGTCTAGAACAAGAAAAAGAAACGGTCTAGATCCGTTTCTTTTCCGATCTCTCTTTTCTTTTTCTCTCTGATACTGAGGATGAAACACTTTGGAATATCCAATGGAGTTTAATGAGTTTGGCAAAATAAAGCTAAGACAGTTCTGCAGCGAGTGTTAACTTTTAAATATGCTACTATATATTTATACTCTTCACTAGCTATCTGGTTTTGGCTACTATTGCAGGTAACATACTGAGCTAGTGGACCTTCAGTCTGACTGAGAAGACCTCTGGTGTGACTTTTATATTTACACAGAAAATGCAAAAATAAATTATTCAGGAAACAAAAATAAGAGAGCAAAACCCCACAAAACTGAGATGAGTCGTCCCTTTATTACTTTTTCTTTGAAAATTTGGTGCAGGTGAACATGGGATAAGAATAAATTCAGGTGCAAATGAACTCAGGGCTGTTTTTTCATTTTTTCCCCCCAAGATATTCTGGGAAGTTGTCAGGACTACAGAAAACTAAGTGCAAGTTAAAATCTTGGTTTATTAATCAGTGATAGATTAAAAATGTGTGCCTTACTGTAAGCTGTGTGTTTTCATGCTGCTTATTCCTTCGTCCCCTCCCTGTGTGAAGCCATCTGTTGTGTAAACACAACTACCTGGGAAAGGAGGACAGCATGTACAGACACTAATCTGAATTCTGAAACTTCTGTTTTGCCAAGTTTTTGGTCAGTTTAGTTCCCTGGGTTTATCCACAGGATGTCCCCACAAGAAGTTGTGCTGGCAATACTAAGGACGGGGATGGAGTAGGATCCTGTGATGCAGAAGTAGGGCTGAGTCAGGGTACTGGTTTTGTCTGGGATAGAGTTAAGAAATGAGGAGCAGCTAAGTTAAAAGTAGAATCGTATCACTGCTGAGCATAGACCTTTATTTTCAGGATGGAGACATTACAGCAAAATATGTGCAGCCTATGGAATTTCAACCATACCAGGGGTTCTGATGGTGAAATTGAGTTTATAGGATCTATTGACTTTTTTTCTTCCTCATCTCAAACATCATTCGGGATAATAAAATGATTAATTTTTCAAGACACCAGCAGTCTTCTCTCACAATACCTTCAATTTAAAAGCTTTGCTCATAGATCTGCTGTGATATGATATAACATCAGTGCTGGCAAAAATATAAAAATGGTGCCATCTGTTGTTGGATCGGATACAGACGTCAATTCTTTTAACTGGGCAATCAATCTGAATTGTTCACAGCAGGACTAAGCAGAGTATCCTGAATGTTCACATCCTGGATTGGCAATCGTGGTGATCCAATGGTTACTCAATTATCATTCAGTGACTTAAAACACCTGATAATCACAAATTAGATATTTAACTTTCACCCTTTTTAACTTTCCAAACCCCAAAATTAAATGGGAGTATGCTTCTGGAAACTGAAAATCAGCCTGAAGGCTTTATGATCAGAGAGAATAATATCTGCCAGTAATACATGTGAAAAGCTATTTTACATTCATTCTATTCCTATATATCATGTTATAATTTAGTTTTCCATCTCTCCTGCTAGTGCTTTAAAGAAGTCCATTCCTGTATCAATAAAGGTGAAAGCATAAATGTCACGATGTAAGAATCAATTGTTAAATGTTTAATGAAAATTCTGCAAACCCAACAGAAGGCCAGGTTTAAACTCAATGACAATGCCCCATGTCTTTTTTATACCATGCTAGTTCAAAATTAATATGAGCGATAATGATGTATTACATGTAGAAATATTATTACAGTCAGTGTAATATCCACTGTGATGTTTATTTTACATCACATTCAAATAATTTCTACGCTTTTGACCCAAGCAGCTAGACAAAAGCCTGAAGTATTGCCAATTGTTCTAATTAGGAAAAAGAGTGCTGATGCCCTTTTAAAAACTCCATGTTTTTTATTCAAAAGTAGCCTGGTTTTTTTTTTCTTGTTTGTATTAACCCCTATTTTCCTGAATGCTGGAAGAACTGAACAAGAACATTTATCCCATGTTCATTATCTTATGCTCTGTCAGCTGTGCCTATGTCAAAAGCTCATTCTCTTGACTATTTTTAGGGTTAAATCTTGGTCTTTGCGTAATTCTTCAGCTTTACCTCAGGCTGTCAAATTTCATACCATGAACATAAGGTGCATTTGTCTTCTTACTCCCAGCCCCTAACAACAGCACTGGCATCTCCTACTTTTGCCGTGTGCTGCTATGGCATCTCTCCCCACACCAGGTGTATGCAAACCCCGAAGCAGGAAAACCTGTGGCACTGTGCTGCAGCCAGTGACGAGCACCCCGGTGGAGAGAAAAAGAAATAATACAGAAAGAGTTATAGTAGCAGAACAAAGAAAATATGCTTAAAAAAACCCTGAAATTAACCTATGCAAATAACTGTGAACCGATTCTGGAATGCCTTTGCTTCCATTTGTGTCTCACTTAAATGAGATTGAGTATAAGCAGCTGTTCTATACAATGGAAATAGCTTGTAACAGTTACTGGCAAATTTTGGGCAAAAACGTTTCTAAATGAGTCTTTGCATTTAAAAATTTTAAAGGAGAAACAAATGTTTCTCTGTTGGGCGTGCTGTCTTGTAAAGGGAAAGACATCCATGAGTGCCTGTTCAGAATCAGGCAGTTAATGTATTTGACCTCTTTGTAGCCTCCAGCCAAGATCAGCTTCTGCCAGTTTTTTGGAATATGTTGGGGTGGATTTCCCACTGTCTCCTCTGCTGAGGCTTTCCAGCTAAACATGAAACATCTGCACTTGGGAGCTCTTGCAACAGGAAAATTTCTATTTCAGTTAGCATTTATTTTTATAATATTAAAAAAAAAAGGTTAAAGAGCTTTAGCAGAAAGGGCTGTAAAAGGGGTCTAAAATGGTTAATCACAACAAAGCAACTAATTGACACAGTCCAACTAGTGATTGGTGAACCAAATGTGGCCCACAGGCTGCTTGTATCCAGCCTCATATCAAGGCCACCTGAGTGCCTGCCTGCCCTGCCACAGAAACTTCAGAGGATGCTGCAGCTGGGGCTGCTATGACAGAGATGCTGCTGCTCAGGTTTCCTTCTGCCCCGCCAGAAGCAGCAGCAGCTGCACAAGGAGAATGAGCCGGGCTCCAGCCTTCAAGTGCATCCACTTGGGGATTGCATTGGGAGTGGATAAGATACTCAGCAGTGGCTGCATCTTCACATCCTGAGTATCTTCTCCGGAACAAAGAAAGGTGGGTTTCGGTAATTTCCCCCAAATAATCTGATTGGAAGTATATTCAAGCATCCCTGAAAATCCCAACCCTAGCTTTTTATTTAAACCCTTAAATAAATATTCAAGTCAGTATTTGTCATTTGCTTTTAAATTCTGTCTGATGTTTTCCTTGAAGTAACATACAGAAAAGGAAGGATTGTCTCCATATTTGGAGCTGAAAAGGCAGTCTTGCCTGTTACAGGATGTAATGCTGAAATACAAGGAGAATGGTCTGATTTCAATCAAATGACATTTTAATTATTTAGTCTGTTTAATCTATTATTGAAAAACTCTTATAATCCAGCTCTAGAAAGCCTTCCTATATTAAACTGAGGTGGTTTTTTTTTCTGGCATTGTATCAGAGGTTTCCAATATTCTCAATTAATCATAGCTAGGTTATATACCCTATAAAATTAACAATATATGAAGCTTCAATATTTCATTTGATCTTAATAAGAATGGTCCACTAGAGCCAGTGAGTTTTTCAAAATAGATTAAGCTACAAAAACCAAATAATTAAACACTGATTTATTTTTAAAACCAGACCATCGTTCTCAGATTTCTTCAGTCCTTTATACAGTTAGAGTATTAGAATGCATATGTAAGACTTTATTTAAAAGTTGATCCTCCCAAACACACTTCTCATGGAAAAAAAATTATATCAATATTTACTGATTGTGCACCTCTGAATTCTCTAAGGATTTGGATGCCTGTAACTCTGACAAGGTTATTGGAAAGGAAGGTGATCCTTTAAATTCCAGCAAGCATATATTCTCATTCAGTCAAGGTCACTTATCAATCAAATGAATGTCATTTCATAAACACCTCTGAACAACTGTGTTCTATTATCTAAATGGGAAAGAGAGGTGTTAATGGGTGTCTAAGGGATGAAATCAATTTAGCTTGGAGGCACTCAGCTGTTAGAACAGTTGTGAACATGTCTGGCTGCTAATACATGCTGATTAGCATTAATATCATACGACGTCTGAAATGTGTCTGGCATGACATTTCTAAACCAATGAATGGTGATTACAACTCTGTTTTCTTTATTCTCTTATTTGAGTAATCACTTCTGGCTGTGTGGACTATCAGGTTTGCAACACACACAGTACTGAGTTTGAAGATTTATGCTCACAGGCATCTTCTCGTTGCTGTGATCGTGTTGGAGAAGGAAAATAAAGAGCGTTTGACCTGTTATTTACTGGCAGCAAAGGGTCCTGCATAGCCCACTGAGAACGTTACAAGGACCTGCACTGAAGAATTAGAAATATAAGCATATCATAGTATGCTGGATACTTATGCTGACAACATATGCTTGATGTGTTGATGGTGACAAATTGAAGTGGAGTTTTCAAGTGCAGAATTACAGAATAAACTTGCCTTTGTAGTCCAGTCAGGGTTTCTCTTTGTGATTTCCCCTGCCCCCCCCCAACATGATGTGGATATGATGGAAAAGTTTAGTGCCAGAGGGGAGACAACATTGATTAAAAATGTCAACAAAACTAAGACAAAACAAATATTTTGTTGTCTTTGCAGACGAGTAACTTGTCTACTGTGCCATTTCAGTAAAAGAATGCAGAGGGATCAGGAAAAATCAGGGATGCCCAGACTCATGCACCATCCTGGGATATCTCAAATACTCCAGTGAAGGCAGCTCTGCAACAGAGGTAAACTTGGGCTGCCTGTCCCAGAAAAAGAATCTCTTCCAAAAAGCCTATTCAGAAGAAGACATGATGAAATCAGTTCCCGGAAAACTCTCAGCTTTGATTCAAGAGTATTCAGCAATTTCTGAGAAAATAGGCAACAAAGAACCAAAACTTGAGGGGGGGGGAAAGGAAAATATTAAGTACTTATCAAAACAGGGAAAGCTCGCTATTAAAACCAAGTAAGCATTACAGATAAAATTAGAAGTAGAAGAAGATAGGATCCTGAGAGAAGATAGGTTTCCAAATGTCTTCATCCGAGCTTGATAATGCAAGTTTTTTAAGTCTGGGTCATAGGAGGAGCAAATAGCTAAACTGATGAAAACTACAAATAATTCCATTTTTATACACAGGATCCTTACATGTGAAAATAACGAAGTGCACATACTTTGTGTGCAAGAGGAAACAATTTCCAAAAGCTGCTAAATCTTCATAAGAATTGTTTTTAAACATTATATGGAATCTAAACTGTCATATAGCTTAATTTAAAATAAACTAATTCAACCTAATTCTAAAAAAAGAGGACAAATTGAAACAATTCAAAATTTCAACATCTGTCATATTCCAAATGTGATTCCAGGGTTTGTCTTGGATATTCGGTCAGCCAAGGTCAAACTGGAAAATATGTTCAGATGCTTCAAAAAGTAAATTGCTAAGCATCAGTTCCAAACACAGTTGTCCCCCCACCATACATGAATGAGAGAAAATTATCTTTTTATGATGCTGGAATGCCGTTAAGGAACATTTAGGACAGTATGATCCATCACATCACCTTGGATGAGTTATATTTTATTCCTGTCTACTTGTCATACAGGGAAGAACAGTCAATTTGCAGAGAAAACATGACATGGGACATAAGTGAAAAAGAAAGTGAACACTTTCACAATATCTGTGTAAGAAAACAAGATCTCTGTTAATTGGTGGGAATCAGTCCTTAAACAGTATAGAAGACCACCAGGAATAACTGCAATTGGGTTCTCATGGAGATAATCTTCCCTCCTATATTTTTTAACATGGAAAATCTATAGATCATCTTTTTTGTCAGCTTAAGGTAGCTACCTTAAGCTTGCACATGCATTCATCCCCTGGAAACCCACTCCAAAGAAAAACAAAGTCTTTGCATCTTATGTTTTTTAAATTAAACCAACAATTGTGTATATGTATTCAGAAGGATACACCGACGGGCTTGTTACTGATACAAAACCATGTGGATTTCATTTGTAAATAATTATAGCCACTGTTTATTTTTGCTTGACATAATTCAGATGAAATAAATGTTACTAATTAATTTAAACACAAAACAGTTAACAGATACAGATTTAAGGCAATGATGTAGGTAGTTCTTATTCCAAATCATAACCATAATTATTCCTTTATTATCTTTGTCTTTCTAGTGAAACTGTTGAAATTCTAGAGCTTGGGAAAGAAAGAGAAAACAGAACACAAAAGGAGATTTTAAAAAATCAAAGAAAATAAAAGTAAAGGAGGAAAAGACATAAAAAAAAAAAAAAAAAGGATTCAATGCAGAAAAAGCAACCTCATACTCTTGTGCCAGTATGGTAAGTTTTAGTAACCTAATTCATGCATTATAAGATTTAAAAATTAACATCTTTCAAACATAATTAAGTAAATAGTAAAAAGAATGGAAAGGAAACTCAGTCATCTGAGAATTAATCTACTCTCAAAATAGAATTTTGGAACACACAGAAGATCAAGATTATACTCTTAATGATGTGCAAAATAATTTTAAAAATATGGTTCATGCTCTAGTATTTCTATTGAGACAATGTGAAGACTTTAAAAATCTCTCTTACATTTGGGGCAATTTAATTCAGGAGTAGAACTGGATAGATGTTTTTTTGAGCTACTTTAGCTCTGCCCTAACTCACTTACATATTGAAAAACAGGTAGTATTGTTCATAACAGTATTTCTGAGTTACAAAAAAAACCAAAAATTCAGATGAGACTTCCAGTTGTTGAGGTTATAAAAATTGGAAGAAGCAAATTATTCAATGAAGTTACAGGCCTAGGGTTTTTTCCCTTGGTTATTTTGAAAGCATGATTTTGTTTAAAGAATAATTTTTATGTATTTCTATTTTCAAAGTTATAATTGCAAAACAATAAAGCTAAATTGCTTTATTTTAAATTAAAATTTTAATAGATGAAGAAGTCAGATCAGATTTAATTTCAGAGACTACTCCCCTTGCCTTGACAGAATGATAGTGCACAGAACAGCTTTTCCACAAAGGTCTTATATGTGGTACCTCTACTACTCCAAACTTCAGAAATACCAGTTAAGTTGAGGTCATAATTGAAAGAGCTGAAGTGTTTGCAAACATGAACACAATGAAGAAACAAAACCACAGAAATTAAAGTAGTGTTTTTCTACCTATCTGGGCGTGCTAACTGGATTTGCTAACATACAGCATAACATATAACATGCTAACTGGATATCTGGGATGTATCAAGACAAACATCCTTTGTATCCCTATCACCTGAAAAAAGAATTGTTATAGGGTCAAGAGACAATTTAGGATTGTACTGTATAAAAGAGGCAATATATACATATATTTTTCACTGCAGTCTCATCACTTCTTATTAATGCCACACAAGGTCATCATTTCATAGAAAAGTTATTGACTTCCTTCTTTATGTAATTTTTTCACCCTTTTGTGATGAAATGCTAATCTTCAGTGCTTTACAAGAAATTACCAGAGCAAAATAGTTTCATAAATTAATTCTTATTCTTCATTTTGTGTGTGTCCAAGTATAAATGCAATAGCAGGTTGGCAATGACCAAGACAAACCATACCACTGTGCAACTTTCTAAACCCTGGTGGACATGGACATCTGGATGTTACAATTTTCACTGTGCCTAAAAGTCATCACGTAAAAGAGAGAAAGTTTGTCTCTGTTTTGGCCTAAGCAGCACATCACTGACAAAAGTTTGTCCAATTAGTTTATGCTGTGGAAGAGGATTTCACTATATTTTCTAAATGTGCAGGAAAAAAGACAATTTAAGCCTGCCGTAGGTCTCAAGCTGGTGTCTCCTAAAGCTTCTA
This sequence comes from Pygoscelis adeliae, assembly GCF_000699105.1. Lineage (NCBI taxonomy): Eukaryota > Metazoa > Chordata > Aves > Sphenisciformes > Spheniscidae > Pygoscelis > Pygoscelis adeliae. Next base: position 1,296,386 of record NW_008825162.1, read on the forward strand.
AGTTTGCAAGTAGCTAAAAACTGGCCTGTTGTGCTATGCCCTAAAGCAACACAGCAGTGTTGAAACTGTGTCTAATTAACCTCCTGCTAAACCTGAAATGTCAGGAAGGAATATCACTAAACCTCAAAGGCTTTTTAACTTGGTAGATACAGATAGTACTAGTTTTTCTAGAATTCAAGTCAACTGCACTAAAAATTGACTAGACGGTAGTGGATAGCTAGTTTGCATTTAAAAGCCAGGATTTTGCCAAGAGAGAATTTTAATTTTGTCTATATTTTCAACCTAATGGGTTAGGCAGAATCTAATATGTGAAATTACTTCTCTGCTCTACAGTTTTTAAAGTGAGGTTTGTTTGTAAGCAGTTGCTTTTTCCTACTGTGGAGCTTTCTCCTCCTGTATGTGCATAGAACAATTTTAATTCATATAAATGTGGTAGAGAGAAGTGATTATGTGTAGAAATTTTAATCTGAACATTTTATTTATGTGCTTTAATTTTTGATCCTCAAAAGTTATATCTGGATATTATGCAAAAATAGTAATTAACATTTTTCTAAGTAGCTTAGTAAAACCGTATGAGAGAAAAAAGGAAAGCTTAGAAATGAAAATTCCCACTATGAATCTCTGCCTGGCTGGGCAAATATTGGTTGCCACATATTGATCTTGCACGTGTGCATCAGAAAATAGAGAATATGAATTTCAATATTTTAATTACTTATGGTCAAATTTACATTGCCATATGCAAGAAAATTGTTTCATTAAAATTAGATTTTTTTGACTGGAGTCCAGGAACTCTATGAACAGGGAGGCATATATATTTTTCCCAGCTTTGTCTTTTACTATTTATGAATTACCTTGCTCATGTTCAGACAAATTTGTCATGGGAGGCTCAAATTTAACACAAACTCACCCTCTCAGGATAGGTTTCACTGTAAGGACTAAGATTTAAGAAGGTTGGTTACCTGCCCCCCTCGCTGGCCTTCCCTCCCCCCTCAAAAAAAACCCTAAGTGTATTTTACCAGTAGAAAACTTCATTTTCGTCCTTCTTAAAGGATAGTAGCATACACAGTATTTTCTGTCACTTCCCAAAGCTGACTGCTGTGGAAGTGAATGACCCAGTGTTCAAGGTTTAAGTGCCTGCATATAAGGAACCTATGGAAATACACGACTCATTGGAGTCCTGCAGGACACGTAGAGAACCCTCTACCCACCTGTCACTACTTTCAAGCCTAAAATGTAATGGATGAGGATGCAGATTTAGTTTGAGAGAAATAAGAGTATCTTTCCATCTCTACTGCCTACGAAAACTTACCATTCAGGACTTTGCTTCCCCTCCCAGCTATTTTACTTTATCTAGTGTCACCGGTGAAAACCACCAGATTTAGCTCTGAATGGTGCCAGTTTGGCCTGGCAGAGCTTATTTCCTTAGGCTTAGCAATACAAGAAGGTGAAAATACTATTTCTGAGGTATCTGCCCACTTCTGGTTCTGGGAGGCTTTAGTAGTTTTGGACTGGACTGACAGTGCATTCAGACTCCTGTATGCATGTTAATCACATCCCCCAGAGTTAGTGTAGTGACATTGGACATAAGTCTGATTGTAATAAAATTTTGGTTTGGCTGCAATATTCAAGTATCATACTTAAGAGAAAAAGCAGTAGGAATGAGCTATCCTAAATCCACTATCACCTCAAAGTAAAGTACTACGGTTTAACAGGTATTTAAAACCTTGCTAAAAATAGCAATTCCTTGCCACGTTTTACAGAGTTTGGTTCATTGAACTAGTTTATTTCGAGTTAATCTCCCCTTGCTTCCTTGCCTCTCAAAGAAAAGAAAGAGCTTCTCATTTTGAAATATGAATTACTCTTCAGTCCTAAACCCTGAAATTTACTGAGTTTTCCCTTAGAAAATCCTGCATTAGAATTGCACTGGGCATGAGCAATACAAAATAGGGAGTAAACCACTTGGCAAAATATATGTTTATTATTCAGTGTAATAGCAAGAACTGTTGGCACCTGAGGACTTATGAAGTCAGAAGGAGAATACCCTGTGATTTCAGATGGCAAATAATATTTGGCAATTATGGCGATTTGCCATAATATTCTATGTATCTTTAAAAGCATGCCATTATATTAAACACTAAAGACAGTCACAAAAGTTGCAGTACGTGACCCTAGATACCTCTTATGAGGTTCAAAATATTAGGAAAATAAACTTTGGTGGGATGAGTACAGAAGTAGGAGGTACATGGTGCCAGTGAGATCAGCAGTCTAACAAAGTGACACAGTTCACTTAGCAGTGCTAGATGATTACCCAGGATGGAGGAAATAATTTAAAGGACAGTTTGTAAATGTACTAGTATGCAATTTTAGTCATAGTCTGCTTATTCATCACGTTGTGATGTAATAATTAGTCAACAATATACTTGGTCAGTAAAAAGGCAATGCTTCTCCACCCTTTCAGTGTATGCCTCTTGAACTTATGCCTGCATTCTTGCATACTGTTTGCCCAGAGGCTTTTTGGATTCTCTTCAGTTACTTGCCGGAAACTTTTGTGGTGCTCTCTGCAAGACAAATGGAAGGGGGTTGTACATTAGCTGGGGCACAAATTAATGTGAAAATACATCAGCTATGTTTGCTTCAGGATTTTGAAACAACTTTGTGCTATCTTTTATGGCAAAGAGATCCTGAATCTGTATTCTTTAATTTTAGCAGACAATATACTGTCTGCAAGCCTTTCTACTGAGTGGGATAGGCATCAAGCTTAACCAATGCACTGCATCAATTTATCGTTTATGTAATCTCTGTCTATTTTTCATGGGTTACCCTCTGCCACCTAAAATACTCTCTTCAATTCATGGTTGTGACAAATGGAATGAGCCCCTGATCTTTCTTTGTAGGTTGAAGTATACCATTAAAGGTCTGATGTTTGCTCAGGTCAAAATTATCTTGTTGATTACACAGAGTTGAACAGCTTTTTGCTTTTAATTTCATCTTTTCATTTTTATTTTTAGTATTTCTTCTTGCCCCATATAGACTATCAAATTTTAAATAGATGTAACTCTGTGCTGTGTTGAGAATACTTCTACTAGCTCTTTTGTGATTTTTTTTTTCCAAAAAAGTTGTAATAATCTCAAGATATATAAGTGAATAGCAATTATCACTCACAAATAACTTCTAATACTCAAAAATTATGGATACCTGACTTTTTTTTCCCTATCTCAGAGACAATTGAGATTATCAATTTGAATTAAATCAAAAGAACATTTATAAAGTAACAGTGAGATTTTAAGAATGCAGTTCTTCTGTATTTTACATTTTACTGACAGGTAGGTATCTGTTCTGCCTCCCAGAAGACCAAGCAAATGAGTAGGCAAAAAAAAAAATCCCAAACAACTCTTATGGGACACATTGCTCTGGCTGGCTGAGTTAGAATTACAGTTCCTAGTGAGATAAATGGGTCCTGTATTTAAAATGTCTTAATTACCACCTGCTTGACAATGTATTTCTTTAATTTGGCAGATTTGTGGAGCTTCCTTTTGTTTTGCCAGGTGTTTAGATTCTGTCTTTGAAATTTGAACTCAAGTCTTACATTTACAGAGGCATTTGACTCTGTCCTCTAAACAGTTTCACATTAAAAGTAATTTTGAAACAACCCCTGCAGGTCATAACTAGAAGAAGTGAGAAACAGAGAACTAGTGGTTAGGTCTGACCTAAGGGCAAGGAAATAACCTTCCTTCCATTGCAGAGGCAAGGGATTAGCAGTGTGCAGCTACACAGCCTTGCTGCCTTTCACTGCTTCCCACTGAGAGTGCATTCAGACATAACTTGTGTGGAAAGATACAATTTCTCTGAAGAGTAGACTGACTAAACAGGTTGTGAAAAATAGGAAGAAAAAGTAAAATCCAAGCAAACAAAACTAGAAAATCTGCTTTAACTTCTGGGAACTTTTGTTAAGCATATAAACCAGGAAGTCTGAATAAGTAAGAAGTTCTCCAGCATGAGGAAGGTGTGCTTGGAATGATAGGAACCCACTGAGACTACCCAAAACACAGCCACTAGGCCTCTGGTGAAATAAGAATACAAACAGATCTGCTTCATAGTTTCAGTGGAGCTTGGTGTGCAAGGGATCCCCTGCACCTCCAGCCATCCCCCATATATCTACTTTTCCTCTTACTTTGCTATTGAGAGAAGAGAGACGGTGAAAACAGACGTTCCCCTTACATAAGGAAAGTCCTCCTTTGGAAATCACAATCTGGCTTAAGTTCATTTTCTATTGTTTGCATACTAGAGAGTGCTTCAGCAGATCAGGGAACCCAGCCAACACATTCTGTAACTGGTCTGCCAGCCAGTCTGTTAAGCATGGGGACTGCCAGATTTTTAACATTTTTTGCATTTCATTTTCTCTTTTCACCTTAAAGAAAGTCAAGTCAAAAAGCAGTGGATCTGCCTGTCTTTAAAAAAAAAAAAAGCGACACCCGCCCCCCCAAAATAACCATAATTTTATTCAGTGCAGGTGTTTTTTATTTCATATGTAACATAATGGAGGAAAACTAACACAGCCGTGGGTGGAACCATGTTGCAAGACCTTGTGTATCATACCAGACTATCCCCTGGGTTGTATATAAAGGCTGTAACATGTTATATAGGGGGTCTTGGTTTTCTGTGTTGTTTTTTCTTGTGTATTCTCCTTATGTGACCTTCTTGGAACACATCTGCATTTTAAATACTGTATGGCACATCAATTTTTGGAAACAACAGTCCACAATATTTTCTTCTGAAGTGACATTCACAGCTCAAAGTTTCTGAAAATCATTCCACTGTCACTTCTCTTTAAAATGCCGAGTTATTTGTTTCTTTCTCAGTATCAGTGCGAGTATTCCTTTTTTGATAACTTAACAAGTACTTGAGCAGTAAAGCTCACGTATATTTTGCAAACAGCCAAGCCCCCAAATAAGTTTAAAAAGGGTGTTGCTGGCCAGAGTGTTGGGGATGCAGAACAAATTACAGCTAAGTTTAAAGAGATATTTCCAGTCACAGCTGAAAAGTGTTGAGGTAGTAGTATGTTCATCTTTGACTTCTGCACATGATGAAACAAGGTCAAATTGCATTCCAGCTGCTCAATTTGCTATTCAAGATGATAGACCATCAATGCGTCCTCTGAAAACTCAAAGCAGATATTAGCATTCATACTAAGTTGGAAAGAGATCTTTTACAAGGAGTTACTCTTTTTAAACTTTACATCCAAGGCTGAAAATCCAGGACAGATTTATTATGAAGAGTGAATTCAATAATACTAAATAACATGTTTATGTTGAATATTAATGAAGTTTTTTAGGAATTGACTTAGAATTAGCTCACCCAATCAGACTGCATGGAGTCTGTGCAGTTGCTGACCCATAATGATGGGACTCCTCTCAGCCATCCGTTGCCTGTGTTCTGAGTGGTTCTAGGTCGTTGATTTACATAATGGCAATGTTATTATTTCCCTAGCTGAAATGAAAATGTGCATCTCTCTAAACTGATCACTACAATCTCGCCATTCTGACTGGCTCCAAGCCACAATTTTAAAGCCTTTTGTTTGTTTGTATAGTCATACATCCTCTGTTCCAGCTTTCCAAAAAGTTAAGGGTAACAAATACTTGCATGAAAATTAAGTGATAGTCAAAAAGTTGAACAAATTGAAGTTTTGATGTGAAAACTGAGAGAGAAGGACTAAGATTGAAAGCAACTACTTTTATTACACCCTTTCTCCCTCTTTTTTTTCCAATTCCCTTCCTTCCAAATTCTATTTTTATGAGTGAGTACAGGTTTTCTCTGCAGAGTATTCTTGCTTACCACAGTTCTTTGTGTAAGAAGAATCCCAGACTCAGTTCAAAATAATAGTTCTCTCCAATAAACTATCATTTCTTTTTCTTTTCATATTTGATTCTGACATTTCCCTCTTACTTGCACTAAGATGCTAATATATTAGGATCTTTTATTTTCAAAATAGTACACTTAGGTCAATGTTAGAATTAGGCCTGAAATGCATACAATTAAGATCAATTTAATATATTAATAACAGCCTAGACAGTGGATTTAAGACAGAAATTAGAAAAAGTGTAGGGGAAACCTACTAGAATGATGAAGGGAATGAAGGATCCATATTAGAAGAGGTGTCTGGAAAAGCATCACTTTTTTGGCCTAGCAACATGAAAGAGAAAAAAGGATACAATAGCTCTTTGTAAACATGTGAATGACATATTAGGAAACAATCCTATGGATATTGCTGACAGAAGACCAAATGGTTATAAAATGCTCATAAGTGTCTATTATATATAATGAGAAAAAGATAATGGTACAGCAAATACAAAATGTTCAATATACACATGGTCTTATTTTTCTCATCTTGTTCTGATCTATGTGCTAGATAAAGGTTAAATATAAACTACCTTGCTATGATTATTATTTTTCCTTGTAATCTATTTTTTTGTCTACAGAAAAATCAATGTAAGCGATGCCAGATGTCTGATGCCAGAGAAAAGGCTGTATGGAGAAATTTCAGGAGTGTGATTTTTGATTCAATACTCTAGGATTAAAATATTTTAAAGTTATTTTCCACTCTTGTGACTTCATATGATTTAAGTAATTGAAATCCTAGTACATTCCACTACCTCAAAACCATGAATGCTTCTCTACTTATCTTTTTATCCTAGTTACATTAAAAAAAATGTATGAGCACTTATCAAAGCTGCCCTAGACAAAGACCTCTATTGGTAGGGAATGGGAACTAGTTTTTGCTTAGATCTTTTTGCTGAATATTTTTTTCATAATTTGAGTTTAAAAAAATGAGGAAGAGAAGCTAGATGGAGTTTCCATCCTTTCTGCTTGGGACAGTTGCATGCAGGAATAACTTCAGAACAAAGCTTGGAAGAGAGAGTTAACTAAAAATCAAAGCAAAGCACTTGTGAGAGAAAATTTTCTGGTTCAGCTGTATTAAAAAATATATATATATTTGATAGGTTTTGCTGCCTGCTGCTTTAAAGTTTAGCTTTAAAAGGGAAAACCGAACCAATAAATATATTTGAACCATGCTTATGAAATTTACATAGGCAATCTTCATGTGACCTTACATTTGAAACAACAAGAATGACAATAAATTTTGTGAAAAGAATTGAGTCAATTCTGAAATTGACTGAAAATTAAATCCACTGAAATGATTTCATACTACAGAAATGTAGGCTAGAGCCTCCTTGTTTGGTGAAGATATTTACAACTCTCTTGTCATGTCCAAGAGCAGAAAAGAATCCCAGCTAGGAAAGAAATGCAGCAGATGATAGATACTTGTTTTTCATCTCCATATAGCTCTACATACATGCCTAGCCTAACCCAACTCAGCTTTGAAAAGTCATTCCTGTAATAAAAATGTAGTGTATTCAAGGTAATTTTTACTAGAGCATATCATAGGTTAATGAGCAATCCCAGGCCTTCTTCACCTAGCTGAACTCAAATAAGTTTCTCAAATTTTACTTTAATTTAATTTTGTACTGTCTTTCTTTAAGACCTATTGCTGGAGTATGTTGTGAAAAGAGAATAAACTTCAAATCCGAACATTAACAGAAAAAGCTAAAGCTCATCCATTATCAATGATTCTTGTTCCAACGGCAACTTGGGTACAGAATGGTACTTAAGCAGCACAAGTGTAAGATGAAAACTACTGGACAGAGAAAAATCATTTTTTTCACCTCTTCAAGGAAACACCCTTTAGGGGATAGAAAAAGAGCAGACTGTAAATAGTTTATTACTTGATGCTTCAGTCTAATGAAAAGGAGCACTGATGCTGACAAGTTGGCATGCAGCCAACAGTGCCAAATAGCTTAGTGTAGCCCAGCAGCTTCTCCATTTGGAGACACTGACGATTAGGAATATTGATGTGGAGGAACAAAGGTCAGTGTATAACCTGCTGTTTACAAAATGCAGGGTAGACTGAATAGGACAAGACACTATCTTCAGGATTTTTTATTTCTGGAAAAGAAACAAACCACCATTAAGTACTGAATTTGTAATAAATGAAAAAAGTTGGAGACACTTATGAAAAAGCCTAAATAGAATCATAGAATCATAGAAACATTAAGGTTGGAAAAGACCTCTAAGATCATCAAGTCCAACCGTCAACCCAACACCACCATGCCCACTAAACCATGTCCCTAAGCGCCTCGTCTACACGTCCTTTAAATCCCTCCAGGTATGGGGACTCAACCACTTCCCTGGGCAGACTCTTCCAATGTTTAATCACTCTTTCAGTAAAGAAATTTTTCCTCATGTCCAATCTAAACCTCCCCTGGCACAACTTGAGGCCATTTCCTCTCG
>NW_008825162.1:1308101-1333073 GCF_000699105.1 Pygoscelis adeliae
CACTCAGCTTGGTGTCATCTGCAAACTTGCTGAGGGTGCACTCGATCCCACTGTCTGTGTCATCGATGAAGGTATTAAACAGTACCGGTCCCAATACGGACCCCTACGGGACGCCACTCGTCACCAATCTCCATCTGGACATTGAGCCATTGACCACTACCCTCTGGATGTGACCATCTAACCGATTCCTCACCCACCAGACAGTCCACCCATCAAATCCATACCTCTCCAGTTTAGAGAGAAGGATGTTGTGGGGGACCATGTCAAATGCCTTACAGAGGTCCAGATAGACAACATCTGTAGCCCTTCCCTTGTCCACTGATGTAGCCACTCCATCATAGAATGTCACTAGGTTAGTCAGGCAGGACTTGCCCTTGGTGAAGCCATGCTGGCTGTCTTGAATCACCTCCCTGTCCTTCATGTGCCTTAGCACAGCTTCCAGGAGGATCTGTAGCCTTTGCCTGTTTTGCAAACAACATTTTATTAATATTATTTTGAAATGTAACATATCAAAGGCTTTATTCTAATTTCTTATATCATAACTTCAAATTAGCTGTAACTTTTGAATACCTATCTTCTGCTGAGTTTTCTTTTTTCAGGTACTAACCTTGGAATTAGGAATACTTCCATTTTTATCTGTTTTTAACATTTATTGTTTCTTAAAGAGACAATCCACAGAGAGGTAATAATTCAATCTACTAGCATATGTTATAGATGGTCCATGACTTATCAGCTCTCATCCAGTATGTAAGTGCACTGTCTTGGGTAACTCCATATAGCAAGCAAACTACACTACTAGTTTTGTGATCCACAGAATCAGTTTGTCAGCCTTCAGCAAAAGGATCCTACCTTCTTCAGATTTTGCTGTGTCTTTGTCTGCTTTACATGATGCTACAGGCTGATGAAGCAGAGGGTTGCTGGTCCTGCCTGCTGATTTTTCTCTTCATCTGTTATTTATAAAATGGTCACGTCTTTCGAACTTAATATTCCTCTTAATCTTTTCATGCCCTTTTCATACTTTCCCACAGTTACTATGTCATGTACTTCCATGTGAGCCTCCATTTGTTCTTCAAGAGTGTAATTCCTCATATGAGAAGGGTTCATTTTTAGGTTACTATTTAGGCTCAATCTCTACCTGAAACCAAAGATCTGGGATCTAAAAGACAGGCAAGCGGTATCTATTGCCAACTGACTGATAGAGAGAGGGACCCCTTATCAAATGGGGGGAACTGTGTAATTTATTTATTTTTTTAAATTTGTGGCATAACATGGATATTTTAAAAATATTTCTTAGAGTACTAACTAGTTAGAGCAGAGGGAGGGAATTTTCATAGCTGTTATGCTGAGTCAAGTACAGTTGCTACATTAATTGCTTTGCTCAAGTTAGTAATGGCAGCTGGAGTATATCTGTTATATTAACTGTCTGATAGCTATTAATGAGAAATTCATAACAAATGCTTTGCAGTCTTAGTAAAATGCATATACTACCTACATACACAACGCATGCAGAGGGTATCGTGATTCTTTGGCTGTTGTGTATTTTGGGAAAGGGTTTCACTGGTGGTGTGGCAGCAGCACCTGTTGCTGCTGGCACCTCTTACTGAGCTCCACTGCCTCCCGCTACTGTGGAGCTGCTCTTCCACTTCAGGACGTCAGTATGCAGGTGACCTCTGAGAGGATTGCAAAGGCACAATATTTATGTTATACTGTCCGTGTTTAATCTTAGTAAGTCACTGTCATGTAACTTCAACCATTTGATACCGGTTAAAATTCTGCACTCTTCAGGAACAGTTACTTTGCAACTGTACAATGCCGGTTATGACAGCAGTACTTACTGCACCTTTTCCTATTAAAATTTCCCATATTAAGTGAAGTGTAAAATAATATCACAATTGCTTGAATACAAGTATTGGGCTTGTGTTCTTTCAGAAGGGTAACAACTGTATGAACAGAAAAAGTCCCTTTTGCATTCATCTAAAATACTATCCTTCTCCTTCTGGAAGGAGGAAAAAGGAGGAAATTCCTTGTCTCCATAGACCAGTACTTCTATAGCTTGGTTTTTGAAAACTTGCTGTTGCTGGGTTATATATTGCTACAGATAGTAGTCTTCTAAGGTAAAAATCTTTACAATAAATTCCCATACAAGGAATTGACTCAGATAAGAAATGTATCTTGATCCTGCAATATGGGGGAGGCAGACAGGACAGAGAGGAAATTGTTGTTTTTCTTGTTTGGGTTTTTGGTTTGGTTTTTTATTTTTTGTTTTCAAATTCCTGGTTAATTATTTTTCAGGAATTTAGCGTAGGTGCTGTTGTAATTATTTCCTCTGCAAACTTCTGAAAAAATGATGCTGCTCATTTGACTACTTTAAGAAAATACAGATAGAATAACAATTCGGGTTTCCCAGAGTCCCCCCAAATATTTTTTTACTCTAAAATAATTCAAATTGCCTGAACTTTTCTACTGATACTTTTTTTAACCCATCATCAGTTAAAGATGGTCTTACTCAATATGCAAAGCCCCTCAAATCTGTAGGGCATTATAATGTTCAGTATGGTTACGACCTGGGAATAAGGCTCAATATTATTATAACCTGGGACTTGTACATTTTATGTTCTCTTACATTTTTTTAAATTGCCAATGCTTCATCTAAATGTCTCATACTATAGAATACGGCTTTAACCTTGAGCTCACTGTATCTGAAGCAGTTGCTGTCATTGAATTTGAAGTGAGTATAGAGTTTGTATTTATGAATAAGCTTATGGTACAATTTGTTGTCTCTCTAAAATGATAAGCAGCATTTGTTCAAGATGAACCTGATAGCTTTCATGCAACAAACTTGCAGAAAAGAAATACATTTTTAAGTTAATGACTAACAAATCTCTGATTCATTTCAGTGAGATCAAGATTCAGTCCCAGACACACATATATGACCTTTCACATAGTTTAAAGTTGACTTTTTCAACTTCGGGTGTTCTTCCTAAGTATTCTTATGCGGCCAGTAACAAAGCTGTTTGAAAGTTTCTAAATATAAAGGCTTTTTGCTTTTAAACACCAGAAGTCTCTTCTTTTGCATGTGGTAGCACCCTATCAGATGTGTGCAGAAATGCAGAGTTAAACTAGTGGTTGTCTGTAGTGCCAATTATAATAATTTAATTTTATATATTGTATATGTACAGAATGTAGTGCCAGCATGCAAAAGCCAAGTTTGACTCTTCTAAAAAGACAACTAGGCTTAAAGCAACTATTATTATAATGATTTGAAACTCTCATAAACTAAAAAAATGAAAAGTGCTAATGAAAACTAGGAATTCCTTTGAAAGATACCTTACTGAATACCAAAAAGCCATTATTCCATAAACAGAAGTTACACTGTGCAAGAAGTCATTTAAGGCAGATGTGGTGATAAAGCATTTTTCATGGTGAATATGCTTTTAAATAGAGTATAAAACATGGAAATTAAATGTCAGTGAATAGATGCTTAAAATGTAAACACAGCTTCTTAATGAGGAAAATTAAATGCATATCAATGGCTACTACAATCAGGGAAACAATTAATTAGGCCTCCTTAAGTCCTGTATTCAGATCATGATAGAGACCTCTATTGTGTGAAGGTTTGGCTTTTATAGCTTAACTAGTGGAAACATCAATGTAACTCGCTGAACACTGCTTGCCACAGGTGGGACAGTACATCCGTACTCAGCACCTAGCACCTGTGACACTGTGGAGCGCAAATGAGACCTTGCCCTTAGGCATTGGCTGCACCAGAGTACAGTAGCCCATGCAGGTGGCATAGGACTTATATTCACGGCTTTCAGAGCTAATGCCAGATAGCTGAAGATTTTCCTGTAGGTGCAATCTTGTAACGTTTCGATTACTTACCTCTGAATTGCTCAGCGCAACGAAAGGACCCAGCAAAAACAGTTCTGGGCAAACTATTGTACTATATATGCATCATATGTCCGCAGTAGCATAACTAAGTCAATGAGACCATTGCTTTGATAACAGATATTTGACAATAAGATGCAGATGGTGAAACTGTAGATGGCAATGTACAAAAAGTAGAAGTTTCTGCTTTGTATTTGGAACAACGTTGGAGAACATTATTGGAGAATATAGCTGTAAAGAATGGTATTGTGAACAGGTAGATCAATCCCATATCCTTTTTTTTTTTTAGAAAAACATTAACAGCTTTAATTCAAGATAATCACAACAGTAATACTCCTTAAGAATGGAAAAGCCAGTTAAATATAGAATTGCACCTACTCCCAGGACTGGCATCCTTGAGAGCTAGGACAGTATGGTTGAAGAATGCAAAGAAAGAGGCCAAGAAACAATCAAATCTGATCAAAATAAATTCACTGTAAGATGAAACCTGTAGTTCTGTCAGAAATATGTTTGTCCAACAGGTTGACAGTGTATTGATTATTGTAGACCTGGATTTTTGTAGACTCTTTTTTCAGTACCATCTTATACTTCAATTGCTTAGCACAATATTGTATCTGTCAATTATATTTCATAATTCCTTTATGAAAAGTATGTCCTACTAATACTTACTGCAAGCTACAAAACATTTAATTGGATTAAAAATTCTTTCTGGCAGACCTTAAAATGGTGTCAAAGATGTAAGGTCACTGAACAGGTCACACAGATTTCTCAGGAAACAGGCATTGGCCCGGTAGTTTGTGATTGTATCCAATGTGAGGCACCTGGATTTCTGGTTGGTGTATCAAACTCATATACTGAGAGAAAGCCAATTCCCAGACCTGCTGTTTAGATTTAGTAAGTAATTCCAATATGACAAAGAAAAAACAAAGCAATATTTTGCATCTTCCTTTCATAGCCAGAGGCAGACCTTGCTGGGCAGGCCCATGCAAGGCCATCTTGCCTAGGAACCCTCAGCAATTGCAAAATTTGGGGCACACTTAGCACTCCTTTTTGACCATTCAGCTTGTCTCATGTGTGATATGCTTCTGGAGCTGCAGTGGCCTGCCATCAAAAAACAGTTTGCACTGCAGGAGGAAAAGAGTGCAGCTGACCCAACCATCAAAGCTGGTTCACATCAGCAAGGAAGAAAGTACTGTAAACTATACAGCTAACTGTAGTGACATCTCAGAAAAGAAAAAAATAAAATGCCGTGCTGTATGCACAGGTCTGCAACAGAGTTACCAAGCACCTATGGTCAATGGGGTCTGGATTTGGAGTAGGACTCAAGTTTTGGGTTTTTGGTCTCCTTCCACCTTTCTCTTGTTATCTAGGGAGAGATTAAGCTTTTTAAAAGCTGTAATACCAGGAAAAGACTTAATGTGATAATTGGGACAGGGATTGTTTGTTTTTCTGGTGTGTAGGTCCATACTGTAATTCACTGTAAGTTACTGAGTGTAGCAGAAAATAATTTTACATTAGCCCCTGGCCTATGGTGTTAACTCCTATCATCTGTGAAGCTATAAATAAAATGAGATCATCCTATTCAGTTATTTTCAGCTGGTATGTTCACTAATGGTATCTCTGTCCCCAGTAATGAGTCCCTTCAAAATGCTGTACAAAATACTCAGGAAATGGGCTACAAATAATAAATGCATGTTAAGCAAAGAACATTATTGCCTTTTTTGAAAGCACTGTGACTCAGCAAGATTACAGAAGCAGCTAGTATATAACCTATAAAAGTACAATGCAATTTATAATGGGACCCCAGTTTAATGAGAATTTTGGAGTGGTTCCACCTGTACAACAAAGTTGCTTTGAATGTCTAAGGTTGTCTTTCATTTGAACACAAAGTAGGATAGAGCAAAGTTTTTAGAAAACATGGAGAAAATGGAGACAGACTGCAACAAAAGGATTCATACACGAATCCTTCCTTGCCTTGTCCACTGGCCTGGCAAGGCAGTCCTCTTGTTTAGGCTCATCTTGAGGCAAAAAAGTTTTACTGGCCTCCTGAGTTGCCATGGACTTTCAGGACTCTGGGCTCTTCCAAATCCCTGGGGAGAGTTGTTGTTTCTGTCTGTCCTTTGTCACCGCTCTCCTCCTGGCTTTGCCCTGTAGGCTGTCATCATCTTCTCCTGTCCCTGCCCACGCTGCAGAGACCCTCAGGGAGAGTATGATCTTTTCCCTCCAGGCACAGAGCAGCCCTGCGCAGAGCAAAGAAGCTACTACCTTCTTCTTTGCTACCCAGCCACCCTGCGGAACATGCCTAGCTGTCAAGCATTTATATGACAGACTCTGAATGAATAAGCAGCTCTACAGCTACACAAATACTTAAAAGAAAAGCTTGCTTACCACCAGAGCAAGTAGCTGTGAGGACTGCAAAACAGTAATGTACTCAACTATAACTTGCTTGTTTTGCAGATTGTCTTCTCTGGCTTAAAGGGTATGAGTACCAAAGACACTGAAGAAATATACATAAAAGGGTATATACCTATACATGTAAGATGATATCTTTTGCTGTGTAAAGGCTTTTGATACTGTCCCCCACAGCATCCTACTGGACAAGTTTTTCATCCGTGAGAGGAGCAGTTTCACGGTGCGCGGGGTGATGAAGTGGCTGAAGGGCAGAGCTCAAAGGCTTGGCGTGAATGGGGCTCCATCTGGCTGGGGACCCGTCCAAGGATGCAGGAGTTGAATGCATCATTAGCAAGTTTGCTGATGATACCAAACTGGGAGGTGCTGTTGACTCTCTCGAGGGGCAAGAGGCCTTGCAGAGGGATCTAGATAGATTGGAACATCGGGCAATCATCATTGGCATGAAATTTCACAAGAACAAATGACAGATTCTGCACCTGGGATGGAGTAACTGGACACAAGTATAAACTGGGAGAGGAGCAGCTGGAAGGAGAGCAGCCCTGCAGAAAGGGATCTGGGGGTGCTGGTTGACAGCAGGCTTGATACGAGTCAGCAGTGTGCCCTGGCAGCCAAGAGGGCAAACCAAGAAATAGGATACAAAACTTGCCAGTCATTTCCTATGATCTCCTTATGTATCTCATTTCCCCTATAATGGGGGCTGGGAATGAGTTTAGTTCCACATCTTAATACTGGAACCTCACGCAGGAGAAGGGGGCAGAATTGTTCAGGACTGTCATGCTTCCCTGAATAACACTATCTCTGAGACAAATCCTAAAACGCTAGAGTGTCTTAAAATGTCTGAAATGATTCAACTTCATTAGGATTAAATGTTCTGAAGACTTCATGATGCAAAGTGTGTGAAATAATTTAGAGATGAAAAGGGAACAGTTTCCAGTTTGAAGAGACTTATTTTGAGTCTTCAGACAATTTTGTTATTTCTTGACGTGCAACTTGTGATCTATCAGCATGAAATGCACCAGAACATAAGAAAATCGAGTCTTAATTAGTATGTAGATGGAAAATTATAAACCCATCCTCCTTCCTCATCTGCACTGCATTCTATCTGACAGCATTTTAAAGTCATTACTAGAATTTGTCTTTTTTTGTTTTGGGTTTGGTTTTTTTGTTTTTTTTACTTTTAAAGTATTATATCCATATTTCCCAGCTTTTGGTTCACAAGCAATATATGATTTTCACAATATGTGAAAATAGCACTTGTGACCATGTGAATCATATGTCCTTGCAGCCCACATTGACAGGAAGTGCAATTAGGATGTTGCCTTTATCGTGTTACTTGCTCCACAGCTTCCCAAGGGTCAAGTAAATGTTGAAGGCAACTTATTCATAGGAGTAAAACTGTTTGAAAAAAACAGTTGTAGTCTGGACGCAGGGAGAGTACTTGTGGTAGGTTGACCTTGGCTGGCTGTGAGATGCCCACCCAGCTGCTCTCTCACTCCCCCTCCTCATCTCAATGGGGAGAAAATAAGATGGCAAAGCGGATTCCATCCAGCTCCAATGGACCCACCACAGGGCACAGCTGAGCCCCTCAGCCAAGATGGTGGTGACTCTGTAATAACATATTTAAGAAAGGGAAAAAACACTGCACAGCAGCTGTGAGAGAGAAGAGTGAGAAAAATGTAGGAGAAGGAGTCCTGCAGACACCAAGGTCAGTGAAGAAGGAGGGGGAGGACGTTCTGCAGGTACTGGAGCAGAGATTCCCCTGCAGCCTGTGGAGAAGACCATGCTAATGCAGGTTGTCCCCCTGCAGCCCATAGAGGTCCACAGTGGAGCACATATCCACACTGCAGCCTGCGGAGGACCCCATGCCACAGCAGATGGAGATGCCCTGAAGGAAGCTGCAGCCCTGGAGCAGGCACCTGGCAGGAGATGCAGCCCATGGAGAGGAGCCCATGCAGGAGCAGGTTTCCTGGCAGGATCTGTCGCTTGTGGGGCACCCATGCTGGAGTAGTCCCTTACTGAAGGACTGCACCCTGTGGAGAAGACCCATGCTGGAACAGTTCTTGAAGAACTGCAAGCTGTGAGAAGGACCCACTTTGAACAAGTTCATGAAGGACTGTATCCTGTGGGAGGAACTCCATGCTGGAGCAGGGGAAAAGTTTGAGGAGGAAGGAGCAGCAGGGAGGAACTGTTATGGGCTGACCACAACCCCTATTCCCTGTCCCCCTGCTCTGCTTGGTGTGGAGGAGGTGGAAGAGTTGGGAATGGAGGAGTGAAGTTAAGCCTGGGAGGAAGAGTTGGAGGAAGGTGGTTTTAGTTTCGTCTGTGTTTCTCACCATCTTACTCTATTTTTTAAACTGGCAATAAACTAAATTAATGTTCTCTAAGTCCAGTCCATTTTGCCCATGATAGTGACTGGTAAGTGATCTCCTTGTTTTTGATCTTGAACCATCTTTGGTTCCTAGTGTTTTTTCCCTTTCTTAAATATGTTATTACAGAGTCACCACCATCTTGGCTGAGTGGCTCAGCTGTGCCCTGTGGTGGGTCCATTGGAGCTGGATGGAATCCGCTTTGCCATCTTATTTTCTCCCCATTGAGATGAGGAGGGGGAGTGAGAGAGCAGCTGGGTGGGCATCTCACAGCCAGCCAAGGTCAACCTACCACAAGTACTCTCCCTGTGTCCAGACTACAACTGTTTTTTTCAAACAGTTTTACTCCTATGAATAAGTTGCCTTCAACTTTTACTTGACCCTTGGGAAGCTGTGGAGCAAGTAACACGATAAAGGCAACATCCTAATTGCACTTCCTGTCAATGTGGGCTGCAAGGACATATGATTCACATGGTCACAAGTGCTATTTTCACATATTGTGAAAATCATATATTGCTTGTGAACCAAAAGCTGGGAAATATGGATATAATACTTTAAAAGTAAAAAAAACAAAAAAACCAAACCCAAAACAAAAAAAGACAAATTCTAGTAATGACTTTAAAATGCTGTCAGATAGAATGCAGTGCAGATGAGGAAGGAGGATGGGTTTATAATTTTCCATCTACATACTAATTAAGACTCGATTTTCTTATATTCTGGTGCATTTCATGCTGATAGATCACAAGTTGCACGTCAAGAAATAACAAAATTGTCTGAAGACTCAAAATAAGTCTCTTCAAACTGGAAACTGTTCCCTTTTCATCTCTAAATTATTTCACACACTTTGCATCATGAAGTCTTCAGAACATTTAATCCTAATGAAGTTGAATCATTTCAGACATTTTAAGACACTCTAGCGTTTTAGGATTTGTCTCGGAGATAGTGTTATTCAGGGAAGCATGACAGTCCTGAACAATTCTGCCCCCTTCTCCCGCGTGAGGTTCCAGTATTAAGATGTGGAACTAAACTCATTCCCAGCCCCCATTATAGGGGAAATGAGATACATAAGGAGATCATAGGAAATGACTGGCAAGTTTTGTATCCTATTTCTTATTCTGCCACAGCTTTCCTATGTGACTATAGGCTGTCTTGTCCTGCCTGTGCCTCATATTCCCCTTCTGTGCATGTAGATAACACAGTTTTTCTCTCTTCATGGTAACGTGAATCTGAATTAATTAATCTTTAGAAGTCACTTTCTCCTATAAGAGACACACTTGCTGTGTACAGCTCCCTCAGTAAATAGAGAAAAGGCTCACATTTTTCTTTTTTCTTCTTTCCTGCACTTTGAAGCCATTGCTACTTCAATGTCAGGTAAGACTTCCTTTCCAAGACAGTAGAAAAGCCCTCTGTCCTTCTCTCATTTGTGGCTGTCACTGCCAGTGCCAACATCAAGGCTTTACCTTAAGAAAAGCTGTTTGAGAACTGTGGACTACAAGAAAGAGAAGGGGAGGCTTATCTTGTCAATTAACTTCCAAAAAGATAAGTATTAGGTAGCTGCTATAGAGGAATCAATTTTCCAGTTCATCTATGCTGTTCCCAAAAGTGTCCCATTGATGTGTATGAAAATTCTTAACAATTAAATATGAGAAGTGTGTTATCTTAGGAACAGGCAAATCAAATGATCACCAAACAATTGATCGGAATGGCTGATTTGGGTAGAAACATTAAAATGTTTTTGTTGATAAGAGATCCAAGTTTCATGGCTTAATGGCTTCCTGGAGTGGTATGCCTGTTAAGTGGTATGCCAGCTGAAACGGGTATGAGCAAACTGAAATAGTTGTATGTCACTGTTCTCTCACATTCAGATCAAAGCTTTAATCTGCAGCCTCTGATTTTTATTATATTAAAATAACTTCAGAAAAAACAGGGTTTTTTTAACTTGAAATACTATTCCTCTTAGAAAAAATGCTTTGAATGTGAATTCCACATGCCTTACAGGAAACACGAGATTAATTTGTGCATGCCCTACTACTGCATCTGAGGACTTTAAGGGTTGTAGGTAGGACTAAGTGACTTTTCCTTTCACCAGCACAGATTCCCACTGGAGAAGGACTTACCTGGCAGTCACCTCCCAACTTGTACTGTACTATGTAGCCCACCTTAGTACTGAAAATCCTATATCAACAAGTATCTAAACACTTCTAAGACAACACAGAAAACTGTAAAATGAGGCAGGCCAAATGCATCTTTCCTTTGATCTTAAGTCTATGTTCCAGTTGTCTTCCTATCAAAACCACAGCTTCACCAAGTTGTTCCTACTAGTCCCTCCATCATTCCTACCTCATTCAACATAACTAGACTTCATGAAATTAATAGAGCTTGATTTCATACAGATAATTTCCAGCATCTACTGCTAGCTCTTGCACAAAAAGTGTCATGATACATCTGAAACACCTGTTAAAATAATATTTTTTGCTTTTCAAAGACTTGTCACTGCACAAAACATTCTGGAAGAGCATAAGGCACCACAGTGCAACTTTAACTCTATGTTAATAAATTGAAAAGTGACTTTAGCTTATTTTAAACAGCCAGATCATGACCAAAGCATTTATTTGAGTAAAGAACTTAATTCTGAATATTTACCAGGAAACATAATCATAACGAATTCAAATTTACATCAGTGTACAAAGTGAAGAATAAGACACAGGATAATCCACAGGGAATATAGATCTTTAATTAATGAATATTAGGCACTACTGCCCAAATTAACTGCAGCTGAGAGAGTACTTCTCAAGCAGTAAAGGAATATTGCATGTGACAAGCAATTTGTGCAATTACTTCTAAATAATCCCACTTTGAACCAGACAGTTTGCAGGTTTCTGAACAGAAGCTGAGTAAATATTAACTTTCAGAAGTATAGCTATGTCACTCTGCAAAATTAGGTAGCATATGCTCTAGTTCTTGCAACCACTGACATGCAGTTGTTTTGCTACTGATTTCCTGTAATGGTATGATGCTTTCTGCAACTACCACAGCCATGCCATGCTGTCCCTTGCTTGTACTGCAAAATGGAACCACCTCTCTCTGAATCCTCTGAATTATATTCACCTGCAGGCTAGATGGTGTCATGCACTGCACACGCGGGTAGAAGAGGAATATACTGTACTTTATGGATTGCAACAATAGTATTAGGAGAGGTAGACTTTGCCAAAGAAAAAAGCAACCACCACCCATCAGGGTTCCGGTGGGCAAAAGAGTATGCTTTCATTTATATGGGTGAAAAATACTGGATACATTCATACAATGAAAGAACAGCTTTAGTTTTTTTCTGAGGTACTTTGATGGTCTTGGTTTGCATGCCCAAGACATTTTCAAAACCTGAGTTAGACATTCAAGGCTAAATGTTTTCCCTAAGTGATCAAGATCTTCAATGGGCACCAGCTTTCAAGACTCCTCTAAAGCACCTAAAGAACTTTTCAAGGTGTCTGCAACACCCTGAGCAGTTAGAGCAAGAATCACATTTTCTGTGTAACGTATTCAGACAGTTGTTTTGTGGATGTTTTTTTTCTTCTGAAGAAACCTATATCAAGCAAGCCAAACTTTTCCTGTTTTAATACTTGGAGAAACACTCTTCAAATGCTCCGTTCCTTATAGTTCCTTTAGTCTAAAGGAAGTCTCACAATTTTTTTTTTTTTCTCCCTAGCTTTGTAGCCCCTGTGTATTTAAACATGAGTATGCAAACTGCACATTAAGTCTCTGACAGAGAAGTTGAGCCTAAGTAGCAAAAAGAGCACCTCTTTTACAGCACGTTTATGCACAGGTGGAAGAGAGGCCCCTGGCCCTGCTCACTTCCTTGAAGGCAGCGTTATGGGCTTTCCTCCAACCTGGGATCCCATTTACCAGACACAGCCTGTCAACAGCTCAGGCCAGCCAGTTGCATCAGAGAATCTTTTCACTCCATGCCCACATGCCAGATATTGTTAGACAAATGCACAGGGAGAGTGAAGCAGCAGCCAATTTTGTAAGTCTCACATTGAGTGCAGGAGACAATGGCTGTCCACAGCTGTCTCTGGCAGTTCCTACACACTTGTTGCACTTTTGTGGCAGGACCCTTCGTTTAATCTTCTAGTGCAGTAGAATGTTGCAGTACATAATTCGGGACTTGACCTTACAACATTAAGTCCCACATAACTATGCTGGACTTTGCACGTGGATAAAAACTGGAGAGTCGGGTCCGTCTATCCAACATTCAACAATGTAAGTGCAATATTGCATATAGCAACTGGGACAGTTTCATGCTAAAGCAGAACATTCATGGTTTGAAAAAATCCCTCTCTCTCTTTGGAAACACACTGGTAGGAAAAGTTAAAATGTGCACATGAAATGTGCAAAGCTTATTTTATGCACTTCTTAATTCAATCAGTTTTGTTCCCTCCCATCCCTTAGCCACGGGAACAGCATGGAACCCGAATAGGCTTGTGCACCCAGAAATGTGTTTCTTTTTCTAGCTAGGCTAGTTGATCTCATAATACATATCACATGCATTTCCCTGCTGTGGTGAGAGATGGAAGATATATGCATTTCATTCAATGTGGGTCAACCCTTTAGGAATATGTCCTATCTTACAAAAATGTGCAAAATGCAGAAACGTAAACTATCCTAACAGCAGCTTTCATATAACCTGTCAAGGTGTCTCTCATCTCCCTACACTTTTTGTATTTGCCTGTTAGATATTTCTTTAGTTTCAGGGATATGCATTTTGCAAGAGTACAAATGTTTAACATAGTTGCTCTTATGGGAGCAAGGTGATGAAATTTTGAGAGGTTACTGAGAGATGCAGTTTCTCTGAGATGTGGTGCTGCAGCTGCTGCTTCCAGATAAAGGGCCAGTTTGCCTGTAGGTTTTTGCCAGCAGTAGTTAACATGAATTCTGGCAAAGGCCCCAGTTTCTTTTCAGAGATAGAGACTGCAGGGAGTTGGCACTGCCTAAAAATGTTGCTACAAAACCAAAGACTACCTTTTCAAAAAATCTTTCAGCCATGCTTGATTGTATTTTTTATATATACATCTGCCAAGGTTATAAGTTTATAGCATCAGCATAGTAGACAGACACTAACTAGGCAGAATTACACGGCAGTGGGAGTCATCTATTTTCAGCCATTCTGCTGTTTGGCTGCTTGAAACAGAAACATTTGCGGGCAGGATAGCGGGATGAAGAAAAGTCCAGATAGGGAAGGAAGAGAATATGACATGAATGATGTTGCTCATTTATAAATTTATCATACAGATTTCTTACAAATTTTGCTTGAAAGTGATTCTTCAAACATCTCTCTTCATGGAAAGTTATCATGGGCTATCTTACTTGCTATCTTGGGGTTGTCAAGACAAAATCCTCTTTAACTTGTCCCACTTATTTCTATCAAAATAAATCAGAGAATCTTATCTTGGCAGGGGTTGTTCTTAGAATGCTTTAGCATCTACTCCTGTAATTAGACATCCTATACCTAGACAGATTGTATTCTCTGTCTGTGCGTGCCTGCAATCTAATTTTCCTACAATTTAATTTTCCTGCTCCTCTTCCTTAGAGGTGTATGGGAGAATGAGGAGTGGCATGGGTGGGATGTGGTTGGTTTGTTTGTGCTTGAAGGTACATGTATGAATCCTGTTTGGGAGCCATCCCCCAAAAGACCTCCTGTTTTTTTAAAATTCCTCCCATCTCTTGTAACAGTTTTAAATTACTGTGATTGGTTTTATTATAAATCCTTTCCAAGATCACTCTCCAACACAGATTAAATGAAGCGAAATCTGCTGACAAGCCTTGATTAGAAATAATGACCCCAGTTAAAATCATGAACTACTTAAAATGTCATGTTTCTGTGCATTAAGGATCTTCCCATACAGCTTCTCCTTTCTTTTTCTTGTGTCCTTGAAATGACTGTGATCCCTTTAGCCAAAAACCAAACATAAACCAAAAATCCTGCAAAAAAAATTGCCCAGTTTCTGGAGTACTGGGTAACAGTTCTAGTGTCTTGCCACATATTGGTACAAAATTTGAGCATTGCTCTAGACTTGCCAAAGGCTTCCTCTGCTCAGTCCAGTTGTAAATGTGTACCAGTCACTTGGACTGGAGCATAAAAAGCTGCAGGTATGATGCTTCCCATATCACTCCTTTGCATGGCACTACTTACAGGGACTCCTAGCTTCAACTATTAATTGTGAGGACTATATACACTCAGGTAAAGTAAGCCTCTGAGCTTTGGAGAATAATTACTGAGGTAAATGGTATGTGTACGTAGATGACTTAGTGCAGAATATCACCCTGCCCACCCTGGTGTATGCAGGAGAAAGGGAAGGGGCACAGCTCTAGTCCTGCAGCAAGCAGTCCCTTGATGGCAGGCGGGGCAGATTCTCCACTGTTACCTGCCACATCGTAGTAGCAGGCAGCTGCTGGCTGTAAGTGCTCATAAGCCTGTTTCAAGGTAAATTCTTCTAATGTGACCTAAACTTGCCTGATACAGATTTGGTCGCATTTCATATCCACTTTCAGCTGCGAGAGTCCTAAAAAGCTATTGCCCCTTTCCTGACACACAGTATCTGAGTGTGACAACAGGGATGTGTTCAGCACACACTAGTACATCAAATGGATGCAAACAGTCTGTGATCTTAAAAATACCTTAAGCAAGCCCAGGATGGAAAGCAAACTTCCTGCATAGATAGTAAGCTAGGAGCAGAAGACGCCACATCTTTTAGAGGAAGTAAAAGGTCACATGCTTAGCCTTCCCCCTTTTAAGGGATTAGAAGTACATCTGTCAGGTTACCAAAATCTGCCATAAAAGATGCACAACTAATCTCATGGTCTAGAGAACTGCATTTATGAGCACAAGAGTTTATCTCTGGTTATGATGAGGAGAGGATTTATGAATCCAGTATCGGTTGGGTGCTTCAGTTTTACCTTTCTTCTGATCTTGCAAGCCTCATAACCCAGTTTGGGAATCACAACTCTACTTTGAAAGTAGCTATCATAAATAATAAAAGGTGACCACGTTACCAGAAACTAATTTCTCAACTCTGTAATCAGCCAGGAGCATTGTAGTTATGATGTCCACTTATGACTTGCATTGAACCTCAGGAGTATTGTGGAGTCTTTAATCAAAGCAATAAAAAGACCTTCATACACCCATATAACCCAGTGAAATGAAGGATTTGGGGTGGTGAAAAAAGCATTTATGCATTATACAAGCAGGATTTCCACAGAAACATTGAAAATAAGAACAGCCCAAGTATTCTGTTTAAGATAGCTTTTATTTTTATTTGGGCTGGTTTGTTTGGTTATTTACACAAGGTTTTCACATGATACTCTTGTAAAGGAGAAATTTGCTACAAGGCAACTGTAATGATTCTGTGAATTACTGAAAGAAATCTAGAGTGAATACTTTAGTAAGTTATCAACTTTATTTTCTCCTAAGGTGGTAGCCCCTTCGAAGTTGCAAATAATTTTAGCTTAAACACGGAACTTCATAGCGCATCTTTAAATATCTGGATACAAAATTATTTTTAGTACTGTAAATTCAATGTATTCTCAAACACTTAAAAAAATTGTGAATGGAAGAAATACAGTGCTGACATTTTTAGCATCATCACTTCATTATAAGACAAATCTTAATTGCCAAATGATAAAACAACAAAAAACTCTGAAATGAAGGATTGCCTAGAAAAGGGTTGCTGGAGACTGGAATGCAGGTGGTGTAATGCCTGTAAATACATTACTACTACACGCTCACTAGAGAATCTTCATGCTGAGAGAGAAGGAAAAATTATGGCAGGTCAGAAGACTGTGAAACATGTGCCCTCTCTTCTCCTACCCTCCCTTTAATTATTGACAGCCTGTCACTTAGGTGCTGTGGTACGATGAATAATAAAACAGGATCCAAGCTGTAGTTCTCGCCAGGATTTATTCTTCCAAATCAAATACTGCCATCTTCAGGCAGACCGTGTTTCATGTTTACCAGTTCGAGGGTTTTTTAGTTGCTGAGTAGATCATCATCTCAAACAAACAGAAAATTTGTTACTTCTATGCCCTGCCAGACAAGGGATTGATACCTTGCATAAGATGGAAGGAGATCTTCAGAGGTTGCCTTCTACCTTAGGGTATAGGGTTACCACTAGCTAAACACACCTTGCTGTTATGTTGGGCTGTCCTGGTTTCAGCTGGGATAGAGTTAATTTTCTTCCTAGTAGCTGGTACAGTGCTGGGTTTTGGATTTAGGGTGAGAACAATGTTGATAACACACCGATGTTTTAGTTGTTGCTAAGCAGTGCTTATACTAAGTCAAGGACTTTCCAGCTTCCCATGCTCTACCGACTGAGAAGGCTGGAGGTGCACAAGGAGCTGGGAGGGGGCACAGCCAGGACAGCTGACCCAAACTGGGCAGAGGGCTATTCCATACCATGTGACGTCATGCTCAGTACATAAACTGGGGGGAGTTGTCAGGGGGCAGCGATCGCTGCTCGGGGACTGACTGGGCGTTGGTCGGCGGGTGGGGAGCAGTTGCATCACCTCTTGGATTTTTTTTTTTCCTTCCTGGGTTTTGTTCTTCTCTATCTCTCCCTGCCCCCTTCCCTTACTTTCCATTACAATTTATTGTTGTTGTTGTTGTTATTTTATTATTATTATTTTATTTAAAGTATTCCGATTCTCTCCCCCACCCCACTGCAGGGGGGATAGGGTGAGCGAGCAGCTGTGTGTGTTTTGTTGCCACCTGGGGTTAAACCACGACATAGGCTAAATATTAATGAAAACATCCAACTATTTCCCTTGTTGTAATGAGAGATAAGTGGTTAAGATTATAGCCATACTTGAGACCTAACTGCTAAACACATCTGAGTATGCATACTGCATGTTGTCAAACACATAGGCAGGTCACTGTACAAGCAGAGTGTAAACTATTACAATTAAGTGGGTTGAAATTATGTGTCATATTTATACATTTTTTTCTTCCCTTCCAACAAAGTAGAACTTTAAGATGGCATTTGAATATCAGATTATTATATCTGCAGAACAAATTAGAAAAGGCAATTTACCCCAGCAAACAGATAAATTGTACAGTATGAAGTATGCAGGTATTCAGCAGAACAGTAACATTAACTCTCCTTTTCGTCTTACAATGCCCTAAAATTGAGATGACCTACTGTATTCAGCCATAAGGATCACATAATGAATTAGACAGTACAATAGTTGAAATGAAGACTAGGTCTGTAAAGGTATAGATATGCGGCCAAGTCTTTCATTTAAACACCGAGACACAGGTTTTTAAAATTTCTTATTAAAGTGCAAAACCAGATACTTATATTTTCCCCAAAATACTTTTTTTCATAATGTGAACTGCTGCTGCTATCTTACTGTACTGGCAGGATATGATATGATAATACATACATATTGTATTCAGTGCAAACACATCAGAACTCCAGCCAACAAAAAACAAGTCAGGATTCTGACTGCTGTTTTCAAACAAGCATGCAAGTCAGTTAAAATTAGGTAGGCCTTTTATATTCCTTAATATCCTATGAAGGAAAAGTCAAATTCTAGATTATGTCCCTACAGATTTTATGATGTTTCACTTCCTGTTTGTGCTGTTTCTAAAACTGAAATCTCTTACATGTGGGCTCTCTGATCTCAGAGAAAGTCTTATCTCTTCTGTATGCTGGAATATTATTTTATACTTTCATATGCAGCCTCTGTGCTGGGGAACTTATCCTTTAAAGTGATTCCTCCCACCCTCCAAAGAACCACTTTTTTGCAGAAGAACAGTATCTTTAGAAACTTTATGATATAATTCATCAAACATCTAATGACTTCAAAAAATCTTCTTCTTTCCAACTTCTCCACCTAATCCTGAAAAGCATACTGAAATATGAACCTCCTACACTGCACAAACTGAGATTTGAATCTCTACTAAGTTTTCAGGATAAGGGCCATAAGACATTAGTCCCCTCAAATTCTGTTTCTTCTCTGGGCCTACTGTAAGAGCTGGCCCTGTCTTACCATTTTCCAAATGTTTTTTTCCTATTTCTGCTTGAGCTTTTTGTGTCAGAAAAAGTTCTACGACTTCTTTTAGTCTCTCTTTTTTAATTTCGCATTCTTTAATGTCCATATTATGGACAAACTTGTAAACTAAATAGAGCTCTGAGGTGTTTACTAGTTGTTCTGATTAGCCCTCTTGGGTGCCTCCTTGCATTATTATAAGGTATGAAACATGGAACATGAATACTGTTGAATTATCTTGTAAGTTGGAGTTTCCTCATCCTGGAAGAATTGCCTCCTGGGCCATTAGGAGCAGGAACTCATGACTGTTGCTGAATCTGCCTCTCCCACAGAAAGGAGAAGCATGCTTCTTCTGATCCTTCATAATTAAAATTTTGCTCTTCGAAATATGAAAAATTGACATTGTAAATTGTTGTGAAGCAAAGCCAGTAAGAAATTTCATATGAATTTGTAATATTACTAAATATCAGATAGTGATACTTGATGGGGTGAGGATGGGGTGGAGGAGATGGAGAAATAAAGTATTTTTGTGTATGCTGAACAAAGGTCCAAGGAATTTAAAGGTTTCTGTGGGCTTCCAGGTAAAACTTCATAAAGACACTTGCCTTCTCTCATGTTTTCTGTGATAAAGTATGTAAGTAATCTAAATGTGATAGTCTGTGGTTATTAGTCTTAGTATATCCAATATAATCACCACAAGCCTAAACAACCTTTATTAATCGCCAACCTTTCAGCATTAGAAAAATAACACCCAATAAAGGAAAATTTACTTTGTCAAAATAATGCTTTTGAAACACCGAGCTTAGTATTTGCTCTAATGGTTGTAGAAATCAAAATGCAGACAAATGAAGATAGGTGAAACTTATTCATTGTCCTTTCCTCAGCTGCAGTGTTGGGTGAAAAATTGAACATAATCAGCCTGCTCTTAAGGAGTTGCTCAAGTAGGCCATGCTTTCACTGTGTAAAAGTATGGATAAAGTTTACATGCCCAAATGTACTTCCACAGTTGCAGATAAAATGAAAGACTGTGTTACTAATAATTTCCACACATGATCACAGTAATGACATGCACTTACGTAGGTGCCATCTTCCCAGGTAATTTACAGCTAGGTCTCTGTTATTTCCTAGATCAGCCCACCAGTTTCAGCATGTGTACTGCAAATCACTGTACATCAGGTGTTTGGAATTTCACATCGGAGATGAATCCTGCTCTCCTTCCATAAATCTGGAAGAGCTTCTTCAGGGTCGTTTTACACTTATAGATAAGAATTTAGATCTTCTATTTTATCAGTAGGACAAAATATACTTCCTGCCATCCATCTTCTGTAGGAAATGAATGAAAAAATGCCTTCACTGTCTTACAAGTGCTTCTTCTGGGAGCTGCTCTGAGCAAATCCTGCTGGGTTCACCATTTCAGCATCCACCACAGCATACAACACAAGAGACAGCAATGCCTTTCAGCCTGCACCCCCTCTACTTGCCCAAGAAACAGGCTCACCTCAGTTTTTATTCCAGGGCCAGGAGAACTAGGCAAAGTGAGAAAAACATTGCAGAGGCATAATTTGAAATTAGAGGCTAAAGGAAGATACCAGCTCTCGCCTTTTTCCTCCCTTCCCTTTTTCCTCACTCCTATGCCTGAAGTTCCACACCAGTGCTCATCCAGTACAGCACAGCGGACCATCTCTCTCTTAGTGCCTTGTTGCCAGCTAATACGTCCTTTTCTGTGGGAAAAACAGTCAGGAGGAAGGGTACTTTCCCCAACCCCTGCACCCTGCCTGAGCAGAAGCCAGCGTGATCTGGGGGGTTAACCCAAGAAAGGAGTTGGGATGGGATGGACATGGGGTGCAAGCTGGTGGAGGAGCTGCACAGGAGTCTTTAAAAGGCAGGGCATAGGCAGGACTTTAAAAAGAAAGACTTCCTATGTCTCCCTCACATCCCTTACATCCCTGTCTTGGCGTGGGTGCAATCGAGGAAGTCACTAAAAGATACTGGGGAGACTAACTCTGGAAGAACACAGAGTGCAGAAAGGAGATTTGTATGTACACCTTTTTAGGTCTCATCCAGCAGCTCTGATGAAAATTGGAGGTCTACAGGGATGGAGGACTGGGGAACCTCCATTCATGCTCATGTTGATTAAGGGTACTGTTACAGTTTAACCCCAGCCAGGAGCTCAGCCCCACACAGCTGCTCGCTTACTCCCCCCAGTGGTGTGGGGGAGAGAATCAGAAGGGTAACAGAAAACTCGTGGGTTGAGAGAAAGACGGTTTAATAGGTAAATGTGCAAGCAAAGCAAAATAGGTAATTCATTCTGTCCTTCCCATCTGCAGGCAGGTGTTCAGCCATCTCCAGGAAAGCAGGGCTCCGTCACGCTTAATGGTTATTGGGAAGACAAACGCCATCACTCCGGATGTCCCCCCTTCCTCCTTCTTCCCCCAGCTTTATTGCTGAGCATGACATCATATGGTATGGAATATCCCTTTGGCCAGTTGGGGTCAGCTGTCCTGGCTGTGTCCCCCCAACTCCTTGTGCACCCCCAGCCTACTCACTGGTGGGGCGGTGTGAGAAGCAGAAAAGGCCTTGACTCTGTGTAAGCACTGCTCAGCAACAACTAAAACGTCCCTGTGTAATCAACGCTGTTTTAGTCACAAATCCAAACCACAACCCCATACAAGCTACTATGAAGAAATTTAACTCTATCCCAGCCAAAACTGGTACAGGTACCAAAGGTAGGTCTGCACTAGTTCTTATTTTTGTGTAATTTATTACAGGCTTTATGGCTTATCTACAGCCTTTACTCTATACATGCATTTTTCTTCCTTTAATAGGACATACTCTTCAAAATTTGTATTTCAGTCATGACTGCAGTTCCGTTGGGTTTCTATAGTGCTCTATATAAACAGAAAGAGAACAAGGAAAAAAGAAGTGAGGCTACAGAGTAGACATCCAGACAACATGGACAAAGGCAAGATCTTCAATGTCACCTCTCTGCAAAGGATCTTCTGCCTTTTCCACTGGCTTCTGCTAATGCTTCTGGGACCTTGACTCAGGTATTCCATAGCTGGCCTTTTATGTTGCAGACAGTATTAATATTTGCTGCTCCAGAGTTTCTTCCTCTCACCCAAGAGGGATTTTATATGACATTCAGCCAAGAATCTGTCCAAAACTCAGTGGTTTTTTTCAGGTAGTATGACAAGTAACAACCATACTGAGTGTTGGTGACCAAACAGCATGCCATGGCATTGAGCAGTCCAAACCAAATTTGCAGCTTCCATTTATAGACAATTTGTCAGTACCTTGCATTTCTCTGTTAGATACAGTTTTCTTTCATCTGTTTATCTGATTAATATTCTCTTTATACGTGAAGCAGGCACTCAGCCTTCAGTCCTTTACAGTCCCATGTGATCAACTTATGCTGTATATCTTAAATTCTTTCTTTTCATAGCTGGTCTGCACATCCTCGTTGTATCAATATCATGTATGTAGTGTGTACACCGCATTAATGCTTTGAATGTACACATCTTGCTTGTTTAGTCTGTTACCCAACTGTTTATCAGTTTATGTGCAAGCACCCCAACACATCAATTGCATAGCCACAATAATTAGACTTCCTGTTTTTCAGGTTTTTTCAATGTTGTTTTAGCTTGCACTGAGATAAAAGCAATTAGAAAGCAGTTAACACGCTAAAGGCAAAAGAACAAAGCTATATTGATCCCAGAACTTTGCAAACTAAGTTGCAGATTTGGTATAAACTGACTATAAAGGGATGAAATTGGGTGCTTAATTGATCATGAATAGATTTAATCTGAAAACAAGTAGGTGATAACTGATCATGAAAGATATGAGATTACAGTATAGCTTTTCCATGGGTGTGGTCAGACCAAGAAAGATAATTAGCTTTAAAATGGAGCTTGATAGATGTAGTTAACAGGATTATGCAATGTAACTGCCCATGATGGCAGAAGATGTATTGACTCTGGAGGTGTCTCTCAGCCCTATATTTTTATATAGATCCTGAAAAGATGAAATTTGATTGAATATATGCATACGATCAGAAAACAGGACATAGTCTTTAATCTGTCCTGTTAACACTGGGTGTCTCAGAACATAGATATTAAGTCATTATGCCTTTCACATAGAGATCACCTGTTTATCAGGCATTACGTCTTGCTGTTCTCAGATGTGCAAATGTTCATTTGTAGGATGGGTTACTACTTCCACATTACAAACTTTCCACTGTATCACACCATAGATTTCAAGCTCTTCAGAGCTTGAAGTGCACATAAAGTGCCTGGGAAAATGAGGCTTATACCTCTCTTGAGTTTTCTATGAGCACACTTCCAAGCAGATACCATAACTTACTGCCTTGATAAAAAAGTTGCCAATTATCCACACTATAATTGTAATATACACATACTTATTTTGATGAGAAAGTTACAGCAGATTGTTGTAAAAATATCAATAAAAACAAAAAAATACCAATAAGGAAGAACTTTAGGTCTCTATTTTGTACTTAGTTTTATGCTGTTTCTAAACCCAAGGCGGAAATTCTGCTACTTCCTTCCATCTATTTCTTAATGGCATTCCTAACACACCATGTAGAAGCTAATCCACCCTTTAAGAACCTGTTCTCATGAACTGGTAATTTTATGAACTGTTGGTGGGATCAACCAGCAAGAAGCTATGGCAATATGGCCAAAAATTTCTTATAGACCCAGCTTCTTAAAGGTCAGTCCTGAAATCAAGATGGACATGCACTTATGGGTATCAGGACCAGATACAATATCATAACTATTTTTTTAATTAAAATTTCTGGTGTTCTTTTGTAGATCAAAAATCAAATACCATCCTAGTCTTGGGTCATCAGTCTGTGTTGCCTAGTTAAATATGCACAGAGATAACATTGAAAAGTGTCACAATCCATTGCTATATATGTAATAAACCCTTAATACCATAAATTGAGGGGATTTTACTGCTTAATTCGTAGTGTTTTATGACTTCTAATTTCATGAAATATAAGCAGTGATAATGAAGAAATGATCTGTTAGTTATATCTTCCTTCTGACATTAATGCGGTGAAGATTTCACAGCTGATAAAGAGATTTGGTCATGTAACATTTCGTCCTGCTTCTACAGCAAGTGGTTACCGTGCTTCCCTTGGATGAAGCAATGGTGACACCCAGTGTTAAAACCCGTGCATTGACCAGAAGCACCCTGCACTTCCGTAAGTTTCTCACTTATCATTCAACGTTGTAATTTAAAATTTGTTCAGCTGTTGCAGGCTATCAGAAAAAGAACAGTCTACCATCTTGAAAAATGCTCTAAAGCCTCCATGTATATATGTATTTTTGTATTTTAAAAGTCTTGCCTAGATTATTAAAAACAAACTGAAGCTTATTTATGGTACTTACACCATTCTCCCTTTGAAATGAGATCTTGACCAGATTGAATATGTTTCACAGTTCAGAAATTGTAGCGCATGGTGTTTTCAGAGAAGTGGGTTTCAACTTCAGATGGAAGAGTGAAAGCAATGGAATGAATTTGGCATTCTCCAGCTGCCTACAAATACTGCAAATCCTTGGGGAACTTTGAAGACCTACTTGATTGACACAGCTAGATGACGAGACACAAATACGTATGCTTAAGTAATAAAGGTATTTGAAAAGAATGCTGTTAATTAGGATGTGGATAAAGGTTACATCTGGCCACAGCCGCTAAATCCCTGTCCTGCCCTGCCTGCCCCATGGGAACCCCATGTGGTCCCTGGTGTCCTGGCCTCCACAGCACCCTGACAGCATGATTGGCTTGTAACTTGCCTATTTACAGTGTTCAAAAATTTTATTACATGGGGCAACTTCAGAAATATTGTAATTTCTGTTACACATTATGTCTGCTAACTCTTTTGTGACAGTGGCCCATCTGTACAATATATTCCATTCTGAGATAACAGTGGCATAAAACCACTGAGAGGAACAATCTACTTGGAGGGGAAATAAACATACTGAACATATTTATGGTAAACATAGTTGTCATGGTTTAACCCTGGCTGGCAACTAAGCACCACACAGCCGCTCACACACTCCCCCCTGGTGGGATGGGGGAGAGAATCAGAAGGTAAAAGTGAGAAAACTCGTGGGTTGAAATAAAGACAGTTTAATAGGTAAAGCAAAAGCTGCACATGCAAGCAAAGCAAAACAAGGAATTAATTCACTCCTTCCCATCAGCAGGCAGGTGTTCAGCCATCTCCAGGAAAGCAGGGCTCCATCAT
>NW_008825162.1:1333453-1340295 GCF_000699105.1 Pygoscelis adeliae
GAAGGGTAAAAGTGAGAAACAAACCCATGGGTTGAGATAACAACAGTTTAATAATTAAAAAGAAATAATAATAGTAACAACAACAGTAATAATAATAATAAAAAAATAGAATGAAAAGAGAAAAAAAAAGAGAGGAAAACAAAATCGAAGAAAGACAAGCGATGCAAATGAAACAATTGCTCACCACCAACCGACTGATGCTCAGCCAGTCCCCAAGCAGCACCCCCCTGCTGACAACCTCCCCCCCAGCTTTATTGCTGAGCATGATGTCACATGGTATGGAATATTCCTTTGGCCAGTTGGGGTCAGCTGTCCCAGCTGTGTCCCCTCCCAGCTTCTTGTGCACCCCCAGCCTACTCGCTGGTGGGGTGGGGTGAGGAGCAGAAAAGGCCTTGACTCTGTGTAAGCACTGCTCAGCAATAACAAAAACATCCCTGTGTTATCAACACTGTTTTCAGCACAAATCCAAAACATAGCCTCATACTAGTCGCTATGGAGAAATTTAACTCTATCCCGGCCAAAACCGGTACGATAGTGAAACAAATAGGATTTTGCAAAAGAAAGCACATGGCTACATAGAGAATACTGATGGGTAAAAAAATTATCTGCTGACACTCCATACATTACAGGGGGTCATTCAGCTGCCTAAACACAGGACACCACAGAGCAGCTGGTGCTCCCGTAGGCCGTAGCTATGCCCTCCATCACATACCCCCGCCCTTTGCGGACAGCTCAGTCACCCGGCACATCTAAGAAAGTGCTACAACTATTTGTAGGCAGTTGAATCCCACCCTCTGAGACTGCAGTCAGGTGGCCTTTTCAAAGCATTTACCAGATGACCAAAAAACCATGATTCTACATATTAACAACAGAATTGGCTAAATCCTGATCCTGACAGAGTGGTGAGATGAATTCAGTAAATTAAAATATCAATATAACAGATGGGCAGAGGAGGCAAAAAAAATGAGCAGTAGCAAGTAGAAATTAGAAGCTACTTATTACTTCAAAAATTTCGTAAGGGAGGTTGAAATCATTAGGAGAAATCCCTGGTTTGCAAGGCTTAAAAAAGTAAGATGATGATAATGTGTTACTGTCATAATCAAAAGCCACTCTACCAATTGAATTGCTGCTGGTTTTCAATCTGACATCTTCTAGAGCAAAAAATTACTAGCATATACAATTTATAGGAGTTAACATTTCCAAAGAGATTTCTCTAAAGAAGAATTCTGAGGCATCCAGAAATTGAATGACGTTAAAAACAAGAATTGGTCTTTTCACAGGTAAAGAGAATAAATTCGTCTTTATGTAATGCTATAGAGAACAAACATTAACTACAAAATTGTATTTAATTCTGTACTGGAAAAAAGAAGCAATTGATAATTCTTATGATATTTTTTGGTGTCTGTTCTCCCATCATTTGTCATCATGTCACAAAACTTTGTGCTATCTGTAATTTTATTGACAGTGAATTTATGTTTTACCCGCGTTGTGGATTGACCCTGGCCAGCAATCATTCTTAACCAGTGTAAATAAATGTAAATACATATTTTAGGCAGTACTTTTAAAACCAGAGTTTCTTTTAATAGCTAAAGTAACTTGGAAAAGTTCAAGTCTAATGCATCTACTATCGATAGAATTTATATCAGATTAATTGAACAACTAGTTATGTCTGATGGGATAACCTGCCCCTTTTTTGAATATTGCCATACCCTCAATGTTCTTTCAAACTCCTACAAGTTCTGCTTGTTTTGTCTGGCTTTTAGGCAGGGGGCTTGGGGGATGGAAAAGCTTTTAAGAAAACCAAAACAAGCCCCTCCCCAAACTTCTTCTATTCAAAGTCCTCAGAAGGCCGAGTAAGAAATCATCCTTGGTGATTAATAGTCTCAGAAGTAGTTTGTCATCTTCAGCTGAGATGAACATACTATATTTGCTTTGAATTTTCAAATAGATTATCCATATACTGGGTAATTAGCATACATATTCAAGCATGCACCTGGGGATTCTTACTTTGCCTATTCAAATACAGTGTCCAGTTAATAATGTACTTCTCATGTATTTTACCTGACGTATTTATACGGTGCTGCATTTTTTAAGAGAACCCAAACAAATCATGATGCAAACATTCTTTTATGCACCCATAATGAAATTCTCTAATTTTCTATGCTTGATCTACACATAAGTTTGGCAGCATGGCCACATCAACTGCAAGAAGGGAAGTGGGGTGGGAGGGTGAGGAATGTTCTTTCCTTATTTATAGCCATTTAACTAGAATAGCAGAAGAGATTTGCTGGTATAGCTCCCCTACAAATGGAACATAACCAGTCAACAACTTTCACAGGTAAGTTCAGATTTGCAACGTCTATGAACAAGCTATGAACGCAGTCTCAGTTCCTAAACAGCATTCACAACTGAGATAACACAAAATCATAGAATCATAGAATCATTTAGGTTAGAAAAGACCTTTAAGATCACCAAGTCCAACCATTAACCTAACGCTGCCAAGTCCACTGCTAAACCATGTCCCTAAGCACATCTACACGTCTTTTAAATACCTCCAGGGGTGGGGACTCAACCACTTCCCTGGGCAGCCTGGTCCAATGTTTAATCACTCTTTCAGTAAAGAAATATTTCCTCACATCCAATCTAAACCTCCCCTGGCGCAACTTGAGGCCATTTCCTCTCATCCTATTGCTACAGTCATTTCTGATGAACAAGTATAGTATGAGAATCAGCGGATTATATTAATTTTTATAGTCTGCAAAATGGTCAGTTACTAATGAACAAACACACAATTACAGTACAGTATACTTTGAGGTAGGTACAAATATTGGGCATACTAAGTTAGACACATTATTCAATTATTTTTGTAGAGGAGTAGCAGTACTGACTTTAGGACTTCGAACAGAATACTTTCCCCAATATGTTTATGTTTCAGCGTCAAACTTTCTGTTTTACTTCTTGACCATGACAGAGATCACTCATACCTCCAAAGGCATTAAGTGTCCCTTTGGAGGTGCAAAAGTGAAGCACAAATGCTACATAATATTATCACTTCTCACAGCTGTAGTTCTGGTCTCCTAATACTTGGTGTTTGATATAAAGAAGTCTAGTTCTTAGAGTTGAGTAACTGCGTTAAGTATGAATCTCAATTTTCATTTCAAATTTCAAAAAGAAACCATTTAAGATGGATGACTGTGAAGAAGAGACTGGAAATGAGTTTGGAGATAAAAGAGGAATAAGAAGAAACCCAAGCTTCCTGTTTTCTGAATGTTTTGCATTTTTAAGTGATGCAGTATTTTTAAAAAAAACAAGATTGGTAATCCTACATGGAAGAGAGTTGAGCTCATCGAGACTCCTCCTCTGAAGAACGACAAGGTCACTCCTGCAACTTGGAGCCTTCTCACCTGCCTGCTCTGGGTATATTTTTACTAGGGAGAAACTCAGGTTGGTGTCACACATTATATGGCACTTGTCACCTACAGAGGTAATAATGGAGGAAAATTATGCAATTGTAAACTTTGTTTGCAGCCCAGAGATGGCTCAAGGGACTATAAAGATCTACTGACACATTATAAAATTTTTATCTTCTTTGAGTTTTATTCAGGTAGGTTACTATGTGTCCTCCATTTTCCTAGTAGGACAAGGTTTCTGTACTAGCAATTTTAAAGGAGATAAAGATGGGCATTGTAGACAATGAGCAGTTCCTGAAGAGAATCAAAGCAGTAGACTATGAAGACGGAAATGAAGCAATAAATCAATACATCATCTATTCCTCCCACCTTTTTCCTATTTCTGAGGTTTTCTTTACAATGCCTGCTTCTGGGACAGAAACATTCCTATCAGCACCATCTAAATGTTTTTCATCTGCATTTTCTCAACTTTTTTAGAAATTAACAGTTATTGTCTGTAATTATTATATTTCCATAACCTTCCCTGGCACTGAGGTCAGGCTGACAGGCCTGTAGTTCCCCGGATCCTCCTTCCGGCCCTTCTTGTAGACAGGCATCACATTTGCTAACCTCCAGTCAATGGGGACCTTCCCGGTTAGCCAGGACTGCTAATAAAGGATTGAAAGTGGCTTGATGAGCACTTCCATTGGCTCCCTCAGTACCCTTGGGTGGATCCCATCCGGCCCCATAGACTTGTGTGTGTCTAAGTGGTGTAGCAGGTCACTAACCATTTCCCCTTGAATTATGGGGGCTTCATTCTGCTCCCCATCTCTGTCTTCCAGCTCAGGGGGCTGGGTACCCGAAGAATAACTGGTCTTACTATTAAAGACTGAGGCAAAGAAGGCATTAAGTACCTCAGCCTTTTCCTCATCCTTTGTCACTATGTTTCCCCCCCCGCATCCAATAAAGGATGGGGATTCTCCTTAGCCCTCCTTTTGTTGCTAATGAATTATAGAAACATTTTTTAATTGTCTTTTACAGCAATAGCCAGATTAACTTCTAGTTGGGCTTTGGCCCTTCTAATTTTCTCTCTGCATAACCTCATGACATCCTTGTAGTCCTCCTGAGTTGCCTGCCCCTTCTTCCAAAGGTCATAAACTCTCCTTTTTTTCCTGAGTTCCAGCAAAAGCTCTCTGTTCAGCCAGGCCAGTCTTCTTCCCTGCCGACTGATCTTTCGGCACATGGGGACGGCCTGCTCCTGTCAGGCAATCTTTAAGATTGCCTTCTTGAAGAACGTCCAGTCTTCCTGGACTCCTTCACCCTTCAGGACTGCCTCTCGAGGGACTCTGTCAACCAGGACTCTTAACAGGCCAAAGTCTGCCCTCTGTAAGTCCAACGTAGCAGTTCTGCTGACCCCCCTCCTTACTTCTCCAAGAATCGAAAACTCTTGTCATTTCAAGGTCTCTGTGCCCAAGACGGCCTCAAACCATCACATGACCCACAAGTCCTCTCTGTTCGCAAAAATATAAACCTTGAGCTAAGATTATTTTTCTCTAAATATTATTGTCTCGGTTTCTCACTCCTGCTCAGTGGACAGTCAAAACAAATTTCTCGTATGTCATGCCGGAGCAGACAAAATCACATGCACTACACTGAAATCAGCAGAAGTTGTTCTGCAGATATTTATGGTTCTAATATCTGCCAATAAAACTGCCAGTGGGACAGCTTTGCTGTCATCTTTAGGGCCAAAATCTCGTTACCAGCTAAGTGACAGAGCACTAAAGGAATGAGTAGCATATGAAAACTAACCATTTATCATCCTAGTTTTCTTTCTTTCGTTCTGCAATCTTTATAGCAACAAAAACCCCCTCAGGAACAGTGTCCCAAAGAACCAAAGTCAAGGATTGAGCTTTAGTTATCGGAGAAAAATGACAAGAATTAGGTAACAAAATTATCTGAAGGTGAAATTGCTTTGGAAAGACGAGATGAGATGTGTCCTTGCCTATGTTCTGTACAAGTCAACTTATTTCAAAAGGAGGTAGCAGAGATGGATCATGTCAAGGTAAATATTAGGGGAACGTGAAGAATTCCATATATGAGATATATGTGTATGCATGGTGTGTATATATCTCAGAGTAACAGGGAAATATATAGCAGACGTGAAAGTGACATACAGAAGTCAGGCACCCTTGCCAGCA
Organism: Pygoscelis adeliae; assembly: GCF_000699105.1. NCBI lineage: Eukaryota > Metazoa > Chordata > Aves > Sphenisciformes > Spheniscidae > Pygoscelis > Pygoscelis adeliae. The sequence goes on from NW_008825162.1 coordinate 1,339,041, forward strand.
TTTCTGCAGGAAATACTAGTATGTGATGATATCAGTAAAGGCCATGTCACAATGACTATTCAGAAGCTGCAGAGCCAGATTTAAAGATGAGATTTATTTTGAATATTTGACATTGCAAGCATTTATTCTGAATGCTGTTTGGTTTGAAGGCTTGACTTGGACTTTCATCTTCTTTTAATGTTGTCTTTGTTTGTTCTTATTGAAATATATTTCTGAAACCTGAGGGAGGGAAAGACCTTGCCAAATTTTTGCCAGAATTTTCTGCAGTTTATACTGATGGATCTCAGCGAGTTATAAATCCAGATAAAATATTCTATTGCTCTACTTTTATCCAGTGGTATATTTTGTATTTTTCTCATAGCAAACATATTTTACTGCGCTGCTGAAGGCTAATAATACAGGTAAGAAACAAAAATAATGGCATCACGGGTATTTTAATCCTAACATAACCTGTTCCTGGGCAAAAGGCCAAAAGACCTGCTTCACAGTATGTAATACTGTGCATTTCTTCTGCTGTCCTTTGTTATTTAATAGTAGTACTGCACCATATATACTCTAGCTATAACTTGCCTTCTTCCTCCCCAAACACCTTTTACTAAAGTCAAAATTCCACATATATCTAAACCTATATATCTAAGTCAATTTACATCAGCAATTTAGAACTGAATGCTGAAACATGCAAATGAATTTTGCTAGGCATTGAGGAGTCTTAATTAAGGCACTAGAGCCCATACTTGCAAAGAGTTAGACACCCCGGGCACCTGCAGCAAGGTACAACACGCTGCAGTTAGAGGTGAGCATCCTCAGGAGCAAGGCGCACAGGGACGGAGGCCCCGCACAGGCCCTGGTTCTGGCCGGACAACGATTAAAAACAGCAGAAAGCAGGTATTTGCTGGAGCGCGTTGGTGGGAAGGTGGCGTTGACGGAAAAAAGATGGAGGAACGCTTTTGGTGGTCTCAAAGCCAGCCACTGAGAAAACCCAGCCACAGTGCTACACAGCTGTGTACAACCTGACACCCGTGGGCAGCAGCCCTACTAATCGTAACCAAATAAACCTTACTTCAGGTATTCAAAAACATGTATATATTATATATATTATAATATACACACATATATGCTTATATACTGGCTCCACTCCACACATCTGTGTTTATACAGACTGTGCATTTAAATAACGCACGTACAGTGCACATTTAGACACACGCAGGCACACAGTGCATACGCACACCCACACGCGCCGTGCGTGAGGCGGGGG
>NW_008825162.1:1342804-1350122 GCF_000699105.1 Pygoscelis adeliae
GCCCTGCCCTGAGGGGTCTCGCCACCTCCGGCCCGGCCTGGGGCGGCCCGCCGGGAGGGGCGGTGCCCCAGCCACCGCGTGTGGGCGAGCAGCCGACCTCGCTCACCTGGCGTTTGGGAGATAAATAGGGTTGTGGGTGTGGTTTTGGGGTAATTCTTTTGCCCCTTTGTTTTGGTTTGTCGTTGTAAACGGCGTTGTGAGTCATTAACTGGAGGTGAAGACAGACAAAACTGTTCCAGAAGCTGCCCCGTAAATGTTTTGACTCGTACCTCTTAACTTTGTAACGTGTCTTTCACAAGTAGCTTCTTAGCTATATCATTGAAGGAGTACTCGGCAAGAGGGACAATCACTGTATTTAGTGCTTCTGTGTAGGTCAGAACTACACAGACGAGTTTTCAATACTGATTGGGGAAAAAAATTTGTATTACTGTGTATTTTGAGTCAATTTTGTCTTCACCGGTTTCACAGTCATCCTGAATATTTGTAGCCCTCTCGAATTACATGCTTTCATAACCTCTTACTCTGTATCTTCAAAGAACAGTCTTGCTTTCTTTCCTGTCCCTTTTGCTGTCTTTTGGTTCCTTTAAAACTGTTTTCTTTTGAGAACGACTTTTCATTTTTGAGCTACTCTCTTCATCTAGCCAGTATGCCGACTTTCTTGAGCTAAACCCTAGCCAAAAAGACGAGTCTGGCTGGAACTGAAGCCTGTGATGTTTCCCGTAGTTTGATGCAAGTGTGTCTTTAAATTTTGGGGAATAGGGTTTCAGTATGACAGCAGTTTACTCCCGGGTCAGATAGGTAAACTTGAAGCGGGGCATGATAATAGAGGAGTGTGAGACAGATTACTCTGCCTGTTCTTCCTATACTGCTAGTTGTACAACCCCAGTGTAGACAGTACTTCCTTTACTCTTTTGTTGTCAAACAATAACAATCTACTTATCTGTCTTGCACATAAAATTAATTATGTGGGGTTTTTGGTTGGTTTGTTGGTTTTTTTTAGGTACACGTGAATGTGTTAGTAAGGGTACATCATGTCTCATAGATGCACTATTCAAAGTCCTTTTTGGCAAAGATTTAAAACTCATGAACTATCTTATCTGAATTAATCTCTTCTGTGATTGTGGAATTGAAACTTTGCCTTGTAGTTCTTCTGAAAAATAATCCATCTGTTTGCCGCTGTTACTGGAATATTTTTTTCTTTGATATTTTGTTGTTTTAGGATTTGAAACTGGACTGACTTGATTAGTATGGCTTAAACACTTTCTGATCAATGGTACGAGTACTCTTCTGCGGTTACTTTAGTACTCAGTTTCATTTTTGAAAAAAATATCAATCTGTAACTCTGCCATAAACCAATTCTTTTAATAGTGAAGGTATGTCATGCCCATCTCGCCTGTGGACTAGGTTAAATGGTTTTTCCATATGGTTTTCTATTTTATATTAATGCAGTACCTCATTTGTATCTGTACTTTCAAGGGTTTTTTTTGACATGTTCCCCACCTCCCCCAATGAGTTTGTTTCTTCAGTCTCCCTGTAGTCCAGCTCCTTCTGCAATGATTGTGAAAAAGCCTGCCCTTAATTCCAGCAGCTGGAACCAACCTACTCACCTGTCATTGATGGTTTTTTTTATTATGTCACCACCCCCACCCCCCATTTGCCCTTCAATCCTTAGCTGGACTTATGGATTGGGTTGGGTGGTTTTTTTTTTTTTTTTGGCTGCTAGCATCCTATTCTGTTATGGGACTTTTAACTTCAGATTTCTGACCAGGCGTCTTGTTAACTGGATTATACAGGTGCCTAAAGGCCTTCATATGCTGGGTTTTGATACAGATGGAATATCTCAACTATAATCCTTTCTCCAAAGGTGCCATTTTATTATGAGAGGCTGGGAGGCAAATATACCCAAAGTCTTTACTAAACTTTTCAGAGTAGGTAGTAGAGACACAAACCTTAATACAAGAACAAGAGATTCCATCCTCAGAAGTCTCAGGAGCCAGATCCTGGGTTTTTTTGTGTTTCCTTCCCTTGATTCCTACCTCTGCGGCCTCCTGATGCAGTGATGCTAGTGCAGGAGTGGCTGTCACCCATATCTGTACGTGGGCTGGAGACAAGCCCAAAGAAACATCATAGAAACTCGTGAGTAATAGCTGGCCACTTGGAAGTGGCTCCCATGGGCTGCTCAGGTGCTGTTCTGTTGTTAAGCAGTTGTTAAGTCTCCTCTAAGTGAAGGATACGGGGCTGGATGGAAAGGTTTGTCAGACTGAAGTTGGCCTGCAGATCGTCGGATGGGCCCTACTTTATCGGGGAGTTCCCAGTGCAACATGCCAGTTGATCCTGTTCCCCTGGCTGGGGAAGAGTTCTCTTCATCAGTATGGGGGGATAAAAGAACTGTGGTTCCACAGATCAAACAAGGTTATAGGTTGTTTTGCTTTTCATTTGGTGACTGAAATATGTATCAGAAAAAACTGTTACACAGTGGGCAAAATTTAATCTTTAAGCTTTGTAGATGAGGGTAATTACCTTTGGCTAAAGGGTAATTTAAATCCATTCTCTTTAAAATCTGAGAGCAACTAAGGAATTATAGATCAGTCAACTTGACTGTAACCTAGACAGATGTGTGAATTAAAAAAAATAAGGGAGCTGTTTGTAAGCATGCATTGCAGAAGATTACAAAATCTTGTGCTATGTATCACTAAGTTCTCAAAACTTTGTGCTATATATCACAAATCCGTGCCTATTGCAACTTCACTGCTATTTATTTCTGGAAAGCAGAAATAAATCTTCCTGTTGTACCTGTTACCTCTTTGCAGTGCTGCTGTTTAATCAAAAAAGTTAGCTGGTGTAAAATGGTCTGCAGACTGAGTGAACTTAGTAATGCCAATTCAAACACTTCAGATTTCCTTTTGGGCTGTATTAACAGGAACTGTGCACATAGAACATGGAAAGGAAGTTCTCTGCTGTGCTTGGTGCTTTTAAAGCCTCTGCTAGAGTACTGCGTTAGGTTGTGGTCACTGGGGTCTCCTTAAAAAACCCACAGACAAATTGGAGAGTCATCAAAGGAGATCTGGAGGTTGTGGAAACATGGCCTGTGATGGTAGTTGGAAGATTCTGTTCAAACTGAATGACACTTCTGTTCAGAAGGAAGACTGAGATGCGCTCTGTTATGAGAAAATTGATTAAAAGTTTGACTGTGTTCCTGTCCTTTGTCAAATAAAAAGAAATAATAAGCTTAATTTGATGTGAGGGAAATTTAGGTGAGATACTTGGAAAACGACACAGTGTGAGAACATTTAAGTCTTGGTAAAGGTGGTTTCCTGTCTGAGGTTATGTGAGGAGCTGGGATTTTTATTTATTAGTTCTTTTTTTAACAACAAGGGGGATGTCCTTATCAGGGATGTTCTAGGTGTGCTTGAACTTTCTTCAGAACAGAGAAGGGTCTAGAATAGATGAACTTTTTGATGTCTTCTCTCTGTTTGCTGCTTTTATTTTTCTAAAGCATGAGCACATGCTGTTATGTGTGCAGCAGAGACCCTGTCAGTTTTAGCTTAGAGCTAATGCACTATGAAGGGAGGATGTGTGTGTGTGTGTATTTTATTTAACTTAAGGTTTTTATAAATATATTATTATTATTTGAGGCACTACTGGCTCTTTTTCTTGCATCTTTACTCAACTTTTTTTACTTATTTTTCTCATTCTTCCCTTGCTGTAATAACTTACATGTTTGCTTTTGAGAAAGTTGATACTAAATACAGTACTGCTAGCACTGTGCTACTAGCACTGCATTTAAGATTATCTGAGTGATATGAAGTGGGTTTGACAGGCCAGAGCTAGACCTTTGGTTTTGCCTTCTGACTTTTGAACGCTGGCATTTATTTTTAAGAAACATACCTGAAAAGACTGGATATACATGTTATAGTTCCACTGTCGTCGTTTTTTTTTTTTTTTTTTTTTTCCCCCTGGCCTAGTCAGGAGGCAGAGGCATCAAAATACATCATTTGGATTGGACTTTATCCACAAGTTCCTGGAGTCACTATTGTAATACCATCTTTCTTTCCTTGTTATGCTGGTGTTCTCACCAGTTTATCTTGTCTAGAGTTTGTGTCGAGCGTTACTTTTAGCTATAGCACTGAGAAAAATGGAAGGTGTTTTGAAACTTTGTGGCTAATGCAGGGAAGTAAATGTTCTTTTCTTTCAATCTTAATTATTCTGCTGAACTCCTCTTTCTGTAGCAATGGATAGCACAGCAACATTGATCCCCCTTCCCCCCTCCCAGTTGCCTTGTGATTGCAGTAGGGAAATGAAGCACCTTTAACTTTACTGTGCTGCTGCTGAGCTTCTGGAAGTGCAGCTGCAGGGCACAGTTGTGAAGGAAAGGTGTGCCAGTAGGCTGGTAACAAAAGCAAAGATGGCAAAGATATGGACATTATTTCAATGATAAAGTCCTGAAAGATGTCCTGATGTATTTTGTGATTTGTTGCAGAATTATAAAAATAAATACGTATTTTGCTTTCCACAGGTGTGTGTGAAAAGGCAGCTTTTGTGTAAGCGTGTAGGTTTTCACATTACAGAAGGAGTTGCGTGATGGAGGAGACAAATGTCATGGAATGAAATTTCTGCTTTTCCTGAAGGCAGACAGATACCTTGACGCTCACCCCCCATGGCCGATAAAACTTTTCCTAATGCTGTTTAGATGTTGCTTGGCTTGGTCTATGTCCCTGTTGTGGTTTAACCTGGCAGGCAGCTAAACACCACACAGCCATTTGCTCGCTCCCCCCACTAGTGGGATGGAGGAGGGAATTGGAAAAAAAAAAAAAGTAAAGTTCATGGGTTGAGACAAAGACAGTTTAATAGGACAGAAAAGGAAAGGAAAATAATGATAAAAGAACATACACAATAAGTGATGCATGATGCAGTTGCTCACCACCCACCGACCAATGCCCAGCTAGTCCCCGAGCAGCGGTCACTGCCCCCTGGCCAACTCCCCCCAGTTTATATACTGAGCATGACGTCCCATGGTATGGAATGTCCCTTTGGCCAGTTTGGGTCAGCTGTCCTGGCTGTGGCCCCTCCCAGCTTCTCGCTGGCAGGGCATCAGGAGCTGAAAAGTCTTGGACCAGTGTAAGCACTCCTCAGCAACAACTAAAGCATCGGTGTGTTATCAACGTTATTCTCATGCTAAATCCAAACCACAGCACTGTACCAGCTACTAGGAAGAAAAGTAACTCTATCCCAGCCAAAACCAGGACAATCCCTGAAACTATGTATTATTGCATGGAGAAAACTAATAGATTACAAGTTGTGCAGTGTTTGATGCAAAGTAAGTTAAATGTAACTCTTGCTTTCATTTCCTATTCATTTGTTTCTTTTGTTCAGGGTGCCTGACCGGTGTTTGATCTTGCACAAATTTTGGTATGTTTTAGTGTCTCTGTTTTTAAACTGTTGTGGTGATTTAGAAGCAGCACAGGTGTCTTTCAGTGAGAACAGTTGGGTGGCTGGCAGTAAAACTTTATCAGCCCCTTCAACTAAAGGTATTCTACTTATTCATCAGAACCCTTTCTTTCCATTAGTAGGAAAGGTACGGTATCAGCGTCTCCTCTCATTTCCTACAGACAGAAACTGAAGTTCGGTTTTGCATTACAGCTAAGGCAAGCTGTTAGTATGTGGCTGTTAAGGGCAGTTTCTGTCTCCTTTTTGTAACCTTTGGCTGCACGTTCCTGCTGCTAACTTTGTGCTCTGTAGAGTGATCATGCAATTGCAGAGTGAGTTGATTCAGCTGGCTAATCTGACACCAGTCTAATGTTGCAAAACTTTTCCTCAGGATCAGCTGCCTGAAAAGACTTTCTCTGGGTACTGTCACTAAATCCAGCGCAAAAATTCAGGTAACCAGGAGTAGGGGACCAGTAAACTGTTCTACTAATGGCAGCTTGCTACAAAAATCCTGGCTGTGATGTGAAATCACACCATCACTTTTCCTGGCTGACACATTTTTGTTAATCACAAGAGCATTTTTAACTTGATTCCCTTTATGGGTGTACTGAGGCTCCTTTCAGAGGCGTGTGCCTTGAGTGTTTATATCTTTTTCATATACTCAGGTGCTCAGGAATCATTCATGTTTCCCTTATTCAGTTGAGATTATGTGTGGATAAAGTGATGAAACCTCTTAAAAATGTCCTTCGTCTGTCTTATGTTGATAGATGATTCTTTAATTTTCTGAAATAGAACTAAACAACCTTTCATAAACATAAAACCACTGGAAGCTTAACTTCTGTGTGCCTGCAATTAACAAATACTGTGTTTAACAGTTCAGAGTAAAATGTCACGTACTAAGCATGTTCCTTTTATTAAATGCTACTTTAGAATTATTGTTGATAATGAAACTTCAATTAGTTGCTGAAGAAATTTTCATCCAGTTGATGAAACAAATGAGCAGTTTTCCAAGAATGATTGTATCAAGTTCATTAGGCACCGTGAAATGTTTGAGTTTACATTTTAATGGTCTTTATATGTATTGTCGTTGCTAATGCCATGAACTTCTTGGTTTCAAAACAAATCTAGCTGATGCAATGTAATGAAAAGAATTTCATAGATATCTATTCTTGGATACAAAAGATTTTTATTGAGAAAAGAAGGCTTCATTCACAGAAATCTTTACACTTCTAGTTAGATTGAAAGATCTTTCAAATGAAAACAATGGACAGAAATAGGGAATGCATGGATTCACCTTATATAATCTCTCTTCTGCTCTGGGACCTATGGTCTATATTTTGTTCATGTACATAAAGCTGTAACTTGTTCTTAAAGTTAGTAGTATCTTAAAAGAATGGTATTAGCAATCAGCTGAATTTTCTTGCCTCTGTTCCTGAGGCAAAAGCTTCTTAAGTCTGTGCAATCAATAATTCTAACTCCCTGATTGTGGTTTTAAAAAATCTTTTACTTTTGAATTAGGATTGTCTTTTGATAAGTTAAAATTCTTTCTTGAATTATGTTTATGTTTACTTCATATTTTATTTGTGTGGTGTGAATTCTTGATTTTGGAAAAGTTGGTGCTGCGGATACTGTGTCAAACACATGCACAATTTTCTAGTATTGTACTTTTTTCATAGTAACATTCATGGGTGTGACTGACTTTTCATGGTTTTCTTTGATTAGAAGTGCAGTTAGGTATCTCCTTCGCTTGATTGAACTTTGAGGCTCTTGGTTTAAGGCCAAAGTTATTGAATATTTACAGATAAACTAATTAAGTTTAATACATGGATTTATGATATTTAAATCTTTAATCTTTTTAAGAAAAGATGTTCATAGGGTGTCCCATCCCCTC
>NW_008825162.1:1350141-1360343 GCF_000699105.1 Pygoscelis adeliae
CCTGCTGAAATGCTAACATTTAGCACAAAAGTTCGAAGTAGTCCTTTTTGGATACACAGCTTGAAATATGTAGCATACATTCAATGGAGAAACAATGGGGAAGTGTTAAGGGTGTAAGGTCTGAAGCGCATCACATAGGGACTTGATTACACAGAAGAACTTTTGTTTCTAGCTTCTCTGGTTGGACCCTTCAATAACATTAATCAGCAGCTTCTTCTTCCCTTTCCCGTCTATTGTCTTAGACAATATTTATTCCAGAAAGTTGAAGAAAACCCCAAAACTTGATTAGGCACTGTTTTTGACAGTTTGACGTATGCTGTGCAAGGACTTAATTTGGCAGGATTAAAATCGATCAAACCATCACCTGATCCAGAATTGTGGATTGCCATAGGTGTGTGCAAACACACTGAAAATAGTACTGTGGAATTAGTTGTGTTTTGTTGCTTAAAGGTAAAACAACTTGTTTGCATGGATTTTCTCCTGTGAGGGATTTGTGTGGTTGTATCTATCAAGGACATAAAATTGGACTGTTTGAATTGGGTTCAGCAAAAAAAGATTGAATGTGGTCTGACTGAAAGCTAGCTATATCTGTTAGTTGACTTTCGCTGTTCTGGGCATTGCATTTTTTGATTTTCTTTTCACTGTGGTCTTTAATGAGTCTGTGTGAACACTTATTTCAAAGCAAGAGTGTGACATTAAAGAAGTGACTGTATCTGGAAGGTATGATAAGACCATCAGTGTTGAATATTATGGGCATTGATCCTTAAATAAGATGTAGCCTGGAGGCCCAGAAAGTCTTTTGCATCCATTGAAGGGGAAGAAAAACCCACTAATCTTAACTATCATTTGAAAGGTTGGAGCAGGAGGCACTGACATCTGTTTTAGGAACTTGAGATGAGAGAGAGCAAGCAATACAAGTAGGGTTTTTTGTTTGCTTGTTTTGTAGAACTCTGCTTCCTCTGCCTCTTGCCATCAGGAAACAGTGTGGAATGCATCTAGGAAATACTATTAAACTTGTATTTTTTTTCTATTGAGAGTGCTGAAGGATATTTCAGTCTCTCTGGTGCTTGGAAGGAGGATTAGACAGGGAGTTGAGGGGGGGGAAATGAGTATTGGACATGCAGGTGTGTATGCTTGAGTACAATTTTCAGGAATTAAATGTGCTAACTAGTGGACCCACTGCCCCCAGAAAGTTATCTATCATAAGCAGGAGTTAAGTGAACAGGCTTGGGGGTAGGAATGGTTTTAGCTTTCAGCTGTATTTATACAGCCTTGGGAATGAGAAAACAATTTAAAACTCAGGACAATTAAGCTGCCACAGTATCAGTATATATCTAGAGAATGAAACTGAATTAAAGACTGGTGAAGGTCATCAAAGTGGGTTGCGGCATTTTATGCATTAATGCAGTACTTTAACCAGCAGCTAAGATAGTCGCTTAACGTTAGGATAATGTGCCACCAAACTGGAATATGTCTAGGCTTTTCTACTAAATTCCATTTAGTGTAATTCAATACATCATCTTTTAACAACTGCAAGCTGTGAAGAGAAACTGATGTTTTACATGGCATTACTCAGAATCCTTTTGTAGTTGGAACTTCTATAGCTACTGCAGACAACAAAGCTGGCAAGGCCTTGTCTTTGAACATGTACTGCTTGTGTAACTTCTGTGGCTACTCCTGTCTGTGTTGGACCTTGTGCATGACTTCTGCTTGACTGTCAGCAGCTGCTTTTCCCCCTGGTGGCTTCACTCTGACGACTGTTTCTCTAGAAGTCAGTTTGGAACACCTGTATACCCCTTCCTTGTCTCTGCAGCTAGAGTTAAGTACAGCATGGACTAAAACATGACTACAAATGCTTTCAGACATTTCTTCCAGGTTAATATTGTCCAGGCAGAAATAACTTTTGTGTCAAGTACTGAATCAAACTTGCTTCTTTTTTGTTTTGGCATTGCTACTGCTGTGTCTCATGCAGTAGCAAAGCAGTAGCAGTAGGTCTTCTGTGATTTGTGAGGGCTTTCAGCTTTTGGTAGGATGGTAGTTGGAACAAGAATTATTTAAGAACTTTCATATTCACAGTGGCAGCTGGATTAGCAACAGTCTTTCCTGTTCTATGTTTGCTATGTTCTTGCATAGCAAGACTCTTGTTTCTTGAAGTGAAGGTGGTATTTCCACAAACAAGCATATTTATTTCCCGCTGTAGTAAAGATCAGTTAAAGTATTTTATAATGCTGACCTTGGCATCCCTTCTTAGTATTAACTGAAGTCAGTCTGTTGTCGGTGTAAACATAATGTGGATCATACTGCCTTGTTCTCTTCTGAGGTTTTTATAACTGTTAAAAGATTTGGTCTTCTGTTTCATATTGATAGTAGGAACTCAAGTTTCCTACTGCTTTTAGTAACTTAGAATTGCTGAGGATCATCAGACTGTCATCTTTTTCTAATGCTTAGAATTACACTTTTGCAGTAGAAACATCAGATGTCAAATTACCACTTACTATTTAGTGCTGTTTCCCTGCTTGACTGGGGGTGATAGTATTTTTTGGGTGCTGATCACATCCACCTCTGTGCTCTGTGCGTGGATTCACCAGTACAGACAAAGAACTGCAGGGAGGCATTGATTGTTTCATCCGCACTTCTGTCTGCCCATGTTCAACTGATTCCTTAATAGGAAACATCCATTGACTCTGGTAATGGTCAAGCAAAGGTCTGCATGAAAACAGGGTTCACGCACAATCCTTCAGCACTGCAAGGAGTCTTACATAAGAGATTGTGAGTTTTTCATAGCTAGAAGGTGGGACTAATAAATCATGCAAGTGTTTACAGAAGGTGGTGAATTTGACACCCTCCCACCCCCCCCTTATTATACTTTGCGGATCTTTTAGGAATAGTTGACCAACTCCCCTTCGCCAGGGGGTCCTATAGGGATATACATATTTAAAACTGCTAAGCTAAACCATCTCCTAGAACAAGGGATGGTTGTTATTGTTGGCAGTTGATTGTCTAGTCTATTCTAAAGAGCACCAGTGATGGAAATCCTGTAAATTACCAGGTATTCTATTCCAATGCTCTTAGTTTGAGACTAATTGTCCTACCCACCACAGAGAAGATGAAAGTGGTGTTCTCTCTGGTTTGTTTACCCTCTTTGCCCTCCCTTTTCCTTTGTTAAACAGTCCTAGTCTTTTCTTTGAATGTTTTCATGTTTTCTAGACCTCAGTGTTTTCCTATGGACACTCCAATATTTTCAGGTTTTCTTGAGCACATTGCCTGAGATTGGCTATAGTGCTTCTACTTAGTGCTTGATGTCCTCATCAGTTGAGTGGGAGGACTGTTTCATGTTTTGCAGTCTGTATTCCTGTGTAGGTATCTTAATGCCGTGATTGCCTTTTTTCATTACAGGATGACATGTAGATTAAAGTTCATTCGTGGTTACAGGGTACCTTCATATGTAACTCTTGACAGACCTTCTTTTTATATTTATTGACAACAGTACTTCTGAGAAAGGGCTGAATATAATAAATGTAACAGCAACTTAGGAGCCTGCCGTAAAAGTTACAGTTTATTAATTTTGCAGGCTGCTATAGTGCTCAAAACCTTGGGGTATAAAATGCTAATTCTGTGCTTAGTTTCCTTGTATGACACTGATTTGCTTTGCTGATCTTCTCCACTATCCCCTGCCCCTTTCCCACAAGACTGATGTTTTAGTACCTTTTTGACTCTTCTTTTCAATTCTGTTAAGAAAAAAATGGGAATGAAAACACCTTTGAAATGGCTTGCAAATAACACTGAGCTAATATTTGTAATTCTTTAGGTGTGCCATCTCAGAAGCACATTTGAAATTTGGTCTAAGAAATGAGTGCTTTAGTAGGATACATTCTGTTGTTGGTTGTCAGCTGTTGTGGGATGCAGGTTTTTTTGTTGTTGTCCTTGACTAATCAAGTTGGGGGCAAGTTAGAACTGTGCGTTGCAATGCATGCTAATACTTTTCTGTCTTTTACAAGACGGGGTAGTAATAAAATATTTCTGTCTCTAAAATATGATTATTTCTGACAAATAATATTTTCTTCCTTTTCTTTGCAGATATTTTCCAATTTATCCCTGAATGAGCGTTGCCTTTCAGCGTCACTAGTCTGTAAATATTGGCGTGACCTCTGTTTAGATTTTCAGTTTTGGAAGCAGCTGGATCTCAGTAGTCGTCAACAGGTATGAAGGTATCATTGTGGAAAAATTGTGTTTTGATGACTCAGAATTTGTTCCCAGAACTTGTACTCTTGATTAAAGGTAAACAAAAGAAACCCATAAAATGGTGATGTCTCTGCTTTCAGGGATTATTCTACTAGAGGCTGAAAATGTCTGGACCCTTAGATTAACACCTTTGAATGTAGCTCCTTTTGACTGAGATCAGTTGTTAAACAGTGTGAGGACAAGTGCTGTTTGAAATGGATTGTGGGTTACCTGTCTTAAATCTGCCTCAGGTAGTGGTAGTTCCATTCATAAGAACTGTCAGGTCTCATATTAATTGAAAGATCATAGAATCATACAATAGTTTGGGCTGGAAGGGACCTCTAAAGGTCATCTAGTCCAAGATGTATGTGAGCTTTTCTGAGGATGCTCTAGTTTGAAGAATGGTCACCTAACTGGTGCTTGCTCTGTTTGTTTTAACAAATTTTCTTTAATTCTTCTTCAGCTGATGTGGCTGCTACTGGTCAGAGGACAGATTGTGTCTTTTTAGGCCTTTAGCGGATCCTAGAATTAAGTATGCCTGGGATTAATGGATTTCATTTAGTGAGATCCTTACAGAGCCTAGCCTTAGATTGTTCAGGATAACTTTCCTCCTTGGAAAACTTTTTTAACGATGCCTGTGTTGTTTGGCCACCCTCTTTAGGTTTCTTGTTACTCAGTTACTTGCAGAGGTTTATAAAATAATTTCTTGAGAGTTTCATGAAAATACAGGGTGCAGAGAAACAACCATAGGAGGGTCCCATTTGAAGAAGCAGCAACATGGAACTCATCTGTATTGGACGTAAAGAATGTACATGGGATATTATTTTCAGATCACCAATTCATAAGAAAGCATGCAAGTTCTCTTGCTTCTAGAGTTACTAGTTAACATATTTCTGAACCACTATGGAAAAGTTATGTAGCAGATTGTCTGATTTTTCTGAAGTGACTCCAAAACACACTCAGACCAGACGTCCATCTTTTTGCTCTGTAGGTACTATGTGTCAAATCAGTCTGTCTTCTTCATTGTCTTGAGGTGTAGCCTTATTTCTACTACAAAGTTCTTTGATGGTTTTGCCTATTAGGTATGTTGCAAACTCACTAAAGTTTATCAATTGTGGCATTGCCCTAAGAAACCTATCTTGCCAATTTTGTATTGAGTTCCTATACCAATATTAAGCACAAATGTTATCCTTCTCCATGTGTAGGGAGGGTTTGGTGGTTTCGGGTTTTTTTGGTTATTGTTGGTTTTTTTTTGGGGGGGTGTGTTTTTTTGTTTGTGCGTTGTGGGTTTTGGTGGTTTGGTTTTTTTTGTTTTGGTTTTTTTTTCCAATTTGTCGTGTTTTCTAGCTAAGAGCTGCCTGATGAAATAGCAAGAAAAAAGATTAGACTTGCTACTAATGGAAAACAGATTGAATGCCAGGAAGAAAGTGTTTGTTTCTCAACTGTGTAAGACAAAAACAAAAGGGATTTGTGTTGCTCTCTTGCCCTCTCTAGGCTTAAAGCTAAATCTCATCTATGCTAAGTGGTGGATAAGTATTCCTGAATGGTTTTGTTAGAAAGACTTTTGTCATATGTCATCTCAGGTTTCTTGAAACTAAACTTTGAAAGTGAGAGAGTTCTATGCACTGTGTCTTACCTGCTTTGGTTTTGTTTGTTTTGTTTTAGTTTATAAGCTTGAGCATGAAGAATATTTTATGTTTCTTACCTGTTTTGTAGGACTGACTTCTCTTAAAATTATTAGCATGTTAGCTAACGACAATGTGTACAGGCACAAAGTGGATAGAATCTTTTTTCTTCAGAGGAGCTCTGGGAAAATAGTGCATGTATCTGATTTAATGATCTTTCATAGACTAACACTTAAAATATGCAAATATTCTGTTTTAAAACTGAGCAAATAACAGGAGGAAACTTCTGGGTTTTAATTAGCTTTTTTCTGTTACGGTGTTCTTCCCTTCTCTTCCCTTTTGTTCACTGCTACCTTAGGTGACTGTTTTCCGTTGTTAAGAAGCCCATTGTTACCTGCATCACTGTAGTATTTGTCTGCTGGCACCTGGTTTTGGATGATTGCCAAAGCCTAAGTAAAAACCTGTTGCATTTCAGAGACATATAAACCCTTTACTTCTGTAAATGCTAGCTTAGGTACGTAAGTAGAGTGCTGCTATAGAAGGGCAAGCAAATCCTTTTCTTCTAAAATATGGAGAATTCTTTGTCTAAAATATGAAGAGGACCATTAACTGTTATTCTGTCCAAACGTTGGAGCAGGATTCTTTAAAGATAATTGTAAAACTGATTATACCGGTATGCTCTTAGTTTGGAAAACAAATCTTTTTGTTCTCCCAATAGCTTATGGAAATGCATCTTACAAATAGTAGTTTTTGTGCTAATGAAATTAAAAGTGTTTATGAAAAAAGTTAAATTTGAATATTTGGATTTTCTTTGCAGGTCACTGATGAGCTGTTGGAAAAGATAGCATCAAGAAGCCAGAATATTACTGAAATCAATATTTCTGATTGTCGCAATGTATCTGATACAGGAGTATGCATATTAGCAATTAAATGTCCTGGACTCCTAAGGTATACTGCCTACAGGTGTAAACAGCTTTCTGACACCTCTATTATCGCAGTTGCCTCTCAGTGTCCTCTTCTTCAGAAAGTGCATGTAGGCAATCAAGACAGACTCACTGATGAAGGCCTAAAACAGGTAACCATCCATTCCACAAATTTTTTTGTAAATTTAGTACCTTTCAACTTCTTCCCAAGTGCAGAAAGGGACATGGAGTTCCCCTCTTCTAGGGTACCCTAGAAGGTACACTCTTCTAGGATTTAATTAAAATCAGATGACCTCTTCTACTTTAAAAATTGGTTTATGGACATATTTTCTTGGTGCAGTAAATGCTGTTCGCTGGAGACTGTATTTCACCTCTGGCTGATTGAGTTTTCCTGAGCTTAGTTGCTATTTGGAACCAGCGTTTAAGTCAACTCTTTTTTGCATCGTGAATGCTGAAGGTGACTGTGGTCTTCATTTGTTAGATATGCAGGAAGATTTTATCAACTCTTTCTGTCTTGTGTTAAAGGAGCATTTAGGGTAAGCTGTGAAGCAGTTAAGTTAAATCAAATATGCTGTCAGTGCTCTAGCATACAGGTATTGTTAGCTACTTACATATATGCCCAATAAATAACTTAGTTCTTACATGCTGCTGCTGGCTCCATTTTGTTGACTGTAGTTAGCAGCTTCATTTTGTCATGTGTGTAACTATAATCTTTCTTGTTTGTGTATAGTACTTAAAAAACCTGTAAAGAAATATTTTTTTTTTTTAAGGGGGGGTGGAGAAGGAGAAAGAAATCTTAACTCTCAACTTTCCAGTTCAGTCAAATCCTGTTGGTCTTTTTCCTTTATTCTTAAATACTTGCTTTGATTTCATTAATTGCAGCTGGGTTCAAAATGCAGAGAATTGAAAGACATTCATTTTGGGCAGTGTTACAAGATCTCAGATGAAGGAATGATAATAATAGCTAAAGGCTGCCTGAAGTTGCAAAGAATATACATGCAAGAAAACAAATTAGTAAGTACATGTCGTGATTTTTTTTCCACAGGGTTTTCCTTGTCAAAGCTTTCTCTTGCTTTGTGTCCGTTTAAAACTTTCTTCTGAATAGCTGCTTTTTGGCATTGAATTGCTTAAAAAAGTTCTCTAGCTGTGAAAATTTAGGTTCTACAGAGGTAGCTCAGAAGATGACTCAATGTACAAGTTAAACTAACACTATTCCAGATGCATATTCACTTTTGGTTTTGACATGACATTCCAGGAGTAATTGTTTGGGAGATACCTGATTTGTGTAGGAAAATACTTAGTCCATATGAAACGTTTCTTTTGTTTATACCAGTATGTTTTTCTACAGTAAAAAGTGCTAACTTAACTAAACTAAAAAAATTTTGGAGGTTGGCTTCTTGACTACAAGTAACACACTCTGATAATCTTTTCTTGAAATATAGCACTTTCTCATCAGGATGCAGTAGAGTAGTGTGCCTGTGCTAGTAAAAGGAAGTTGTTGAGGAGTAATAAAACTATCTTGTGTCCTAACTATAAGCAGTCTCTGAAATTTTGGTTTCTAATGTTGAAAACCAGTATCTACTAAATGGTATAGTAGAGCACTGGCTTTAATTTTTTTATTTTTTCTTGCAAGTAAGTAGAAAAATTTGCATGCAGTTGAATTATTAACTATCAGCTAATGTCAGGGTTATAACTTTTCATTTGAAAACTGCTGAACTGGAACAATTAAATTGCATTTGTAAGAAAACAGCATACCTTGTACTCAGGGTCATTTGATATTTGGTTTCAAATAGACAAACAGATACTAATGCCTAAGGTGGTTCATTTTAGGATGGTTTCTATTTAAAAAAAAAAAAAAAGCCATTTATTGGTTTTGATCAGAATTGTAGGAAGTTGAGAAATAGGAGGTAGTGGCCAAAACAGATCTCAAAGCAGTTCAAATGCAGAAAAAAGGGTGTGTCCTCTTCTCCCCTATCAAAACAAAACCTTGAGTACTGTCAAAATTAGACCTTGTAATATTTATCTTCATACATGGAAAATCTTTTAATTAAAAAAAAGATAAATGAAAGTTCTGAGAAGCCTGGAAGGAAAGAATATTCCTGCAGAAATTAACTGGAGAAAAGTAGGGAAATTCAAAGTATTATTTATCCTTGAATGAAAGAGGGAAAATGTGTGCGTATTCAAGGTTTGCATAATTGTACATGAAAGATTACTTAATTGTGCATGAAGATTATTGTATGTATAAATACCTACATAAGTGCATGATCATTGGAAAATATGTGGGTAAGGTGTTAATTTGGCCTTCCTTATACATACATCTTACACTTCTTGCCATTGAAGTTTTTATTCTCTTTATAGTCTGAAATGTAACCTGAGAAGTTGACGTTACAATTGTTAGCACTTAAAAGTTCTGTGGTTTTATTATCTGAAATGTCATCTAAGTTCTCAGTTGAAATGGGACATAGGAAGTATCTTCTTGTTTTTAAGACAATCAGGAAAGATATTCTTCACTTGCACTTTATTTGGTTGCCTTTATTATTGGAAATGTGATACTAATTTTTCATTGGAAATAAGACAAAAATCTGTACTCTCAAATGAATAGGAAACTTCTTTTAATTGTTTCGTCACTTCTGAAAATTTGTCGAGTGACTTATCAAAACTAACCCATTGCACCATTTTTCATGAATGTAATTTTTTTAAATGTCTAATTTTATTTAAAGCTGCTGCACAATCTTAATTTTTCAGGAAAAAATAAACTTGTGGCAAAGTTGGTTTAGCTTTGTAAAGTCCAAATTCAGCTCCTTAAATCTTGGTCTAAAAATGTAAACATGAAATAAGCAATAAAGCTGCTCTGAACTGCAGGGTGCTGAATCTTTAGAATAAACTAAAACTTGAATGATTCCACTAGATGACAAAGCTACAGAAACTGACGTGCTTTCCCCTTGCTAAGGGCAAGAGTCTTCTAAATTTTTCTTGAAGTGTAGTTTTATGTGATGAACCAAGACAACCTGTAAGAAGTTCTCATGCAGTTGTAAAATAAAAATTTTCTCCTTCTAAAATAAAAAAAAAACCAAAAAAGATAGGAATTGTTTAATGCCATGGAGTTAGCTTAAAAGGGAGTAATGGTTGGTGGCAAATGATAATCCTCTGTTTGATTTGTCAAATTCTGTGGTTTAGTTTTGTTTTTAAGACTGCCTTCTGAAATAAAACCACTGTTAATATTTGCTGTGGCACATCTTACTTCCTACTCTTTTGGCGAAGAAGGTGGTTTCGGGAAGTGTGTGTGTATGTCTGTTTTCAAAATAAGTAAGTATTCATCCTCTGAAATCAAAATATTCTGTGGCAAGGAAAGTGTACTTGACATATGAGGGCTTGGTTTGTGTATTTAAGTTCACAGATTGTCAGTCTGCTGTAGGAAGAAGACTCCTTTCCC
>NW_008825162.1:1360389-1369607 GCF_000699105.1 Pygoscelis adeliae
TTCCGTGTAAATACTGTAAATCAAGTCTGTGTGTTTTGTTTTTTATTTTCTTGTTTCTTTTTCAGAGGTGCTCAAAATCATGTGAGTCTTGCAGGCAATTTCTATTAATTTCTAAATGCATAGTCCATTATAGATGGTACACGATGGCTGGGTTTTCATGTAGGCATGTCTCAGACTAATGGATTTTATACTTCAAAAATACATCTATACAGAGGCAACCAGCAGCTAAATAGTGCCTTTGTGAGTGTTACTTTATAGTGAAATGTGGATCAGGCAACACAGTTCAGATGCTTCATCTGTTGCTAAGTAACTCCATTATCAGACTGCTGAGCAGAAACAGAGAAAGAAGAATTTATGTTCTGATTGTTTAATATACTAGGCATTTCACAGAAAAGTAGACCCTTTCCTTTCTTTGAAATGCTGATTATGTCTTGGTAATAACTGAAAGCTGAAAATAATAAACAGGTGCAAAGGATGTGTGAGGAAAAACTTAACATCACAAGGCTAACTTAACAACACAAGGTTGTTGTTGTTTGCATAACTGCTTATGATTTGTATCTCTTCAAAATATGTTTAATTTTCCTCTGTCCTTTGAATGGAAGAGTAATTATATGCAAGGCCTCTTTTCTGAAGCATACTGGCCAAATTGGGAGCCTAGTGAAAAAAAAATATAAAAATTGCAGGACTTACAAAGTGTGCCAGTATACTAAGTTGTCTTTCCTTATCTGTCCCCAGGCAGTCTGATACAATCAAACAATCTCACAGAAATTCAGTGTAAATGGAAGAACAGATTAGAACTCTGTCCAGCCGAAACCAGGACATTTTCTAGTTTCTTGGTTCAGTTTAGTTGGACTTCTTATTTTATGGTCATGGCTGGAATTGAATGCTATGAGTATAACTTTCATGTCTGCCTTATATGAATGATTGACATGAATGAAGCTGGTGGAAGATGAATTGGTTCATTTCACTGTTAACTTTCTACCAACCCCTTTTTTGTCCTTCCAACCCCAATGGACAGTACGTAGCTTCAGCTGAAAAATCAGAGAACTGCTTCACTATAACGTGCAGTACTCTTACTGAGTGAGAGTGGGACTGTACTTAACCTGAATTGTCAAGGAAAATTAACACTTTTCATTGCAGCCTTCCCTAGAAGAATGAAGCCCTAAAAGGTTTTAAACGTTTTGTGAATTCTTTGTAGAGAGATGCAGAATAAGTTTGTGACTACAGTGCACCCAAAGGGAAGGATTGCCCCCAGAAGCAATTTTGTACAAGCAGTGTGTAAACTCTCCATTTCCTTACTGTGAATAGAGTAGACCTAGATTTGGGAGCTCCATTTTAGAGCTGGGAAGAACCTTCTCCGCTTAACTATGTTGATTTTACACACTAATTTCTTCTTCATTGCATTTCTTCTTCATTGCCAGTGACTTAATGGCTAAAATTGTAATACAATGGTTGCTGAAACTTAGTAGGCGGGAGTTATAGATTTCTACCTCCCTATTCCACCCAGTGTGTGTTTTTTCATGGTTAATTAGATGTGGATGGGGAGGAGGAACTTAGAAAGAGGAAGGGAGATGGAGTTTTAGATGCTGTAACAGGATGACAGC
Organism: Pygoscelis adeliae; assembly: GCF_000699105.1. NCBI lineage: Eukaryota > Metazoa > Chordata > Aves > Sphenisciformes > Spheniscidae > Pygoscelis > Pygoscelis adeliae. The sequence goes on from NW_008825162.1 coordinate 1,361,994, forward strand.
TTCCCTGCCTCTATGCTTTCTTCCCTTCCTCTCTTTTCTCTTTTTCAAGCTTGCTTAGGGGTAGATGGGAAATAATACTGCAACTAAGCTACTACAGTTGGAATGCTGGCAGCATTTCTCCCTTTCCAATAGTTACTTCATAAACTTGTGAAGTAGATGGCTTAAAGACAAATCATTTGTCTGATGGTTCCCAGATATGTTCATTAAGATGGTTATGATCTAACTTGACCACGTTTCTAGTTCCTTGTTTATCTTTTAACTCTGTCCAGGAACAGTGTCTACTGTGAGTGGAGGACACTTCAAGATAACAACTTTTTCATGCTCGATGTGTGAGAACACTTCTGTAGTAAATATTTTACAGATAATTATTTAATAGTGTTTTTAAAGATGGTTATTCTGTCAGTGTTCTGCCCACCTTTGCAGTTTGTAGCAGATAATAGAGTAGAAATTAATGTTAACTGTGATGCTACATTTGATAGAAACTATAATACTTAAGATAGGTGAATAATACACTTTTTTTAGTTTCAGTAAAAAAGAATTAAGATAGACTAAACCAAACATTTTGGTTTTATGTCATATAATTAAATATTTAACATAGCCTTTTAAAGCACTGACTGGAATCAACCTAGTATAAAAATCTGTAGGACAAAATAAACTTAATTTGCATGTTTTCTGAATAATCACGGCATAATGTAATCTGATTTATTTGTCCTTATGTGTTTTACTGAGATTCCCACCTCCCGCCCTTTGACTTTGGAAAGCAGTTCTCTTTCTTCTTCGTACATGTCAGCTGCAAAACACTTAATTCAGCAGTGTGCCCAAAGGCCTTTATGCATGACACAGTGCAAACGTGGAGAGGAGAGAGTACTTTGCTTTGAATTTAGTCCAGACAAATTATTTGAGGAGAAAAGGCAGTATTATGAGGCATATAAACTGCACATCATCTGATGATGTGAACTGCTGAAATTTAGAATTTATAGAAATAACTAACTTTTTCACTGGTAACAAGTAAATGAGAGAGACTTTTGGGGAAAAATATTTGTAAGAGTGTGATTTCCCTGCCCTTCTCCCCCCCCCAACATGTTCCATATACTATTTCCATTTTTACATATAATTATTTCAAACTGTTCTTCTACTTGGAGAAATTTCAGAAAAATGCTGCTTCTTGAATGCTTTCTCAAAATACTTTCTAACTAGCTTATTTCATTGTTCTGAGGTTTTGAAAAGAACTGTAGTTGTTCCAGACTTTTCCCCTTCAATTATTATTTTATTTCTTTTTTTTTTTTTATTAAAAGCTCATGTGCTCCAGGAGAGCGTTGCTGGTTTTCTTTGTAGACACAGAATGCACATATAGGACTGTTTACTTGCTGAACACATGCATATGTATTAAGGATGTGCCAATACTGAGATTGATTTCTCTACTGTATATCATAGCTTTGGACAATGATGATTCATCTTCTGTCAAGTATTAAATTAGAACTTTCTAAAGCAAAAACTCCTTACAGATGACATTGTTGGTAGTGTTCACTAGTAATGATAAAGCCCCTCTTGTATTTTAGTTTGTCAAACACGTTACATATGCATCAAAAACTACTAATGTACCATAAAAATAATGTTCAGTGCTTTAAAAATGCATTGAATAACTACACTGAAACTAAGCTGAGATATGGGAAAACATGCTTTCATAAGAACTGTTTGAGACATCTGTTCAGTATTAAAAGCTGTGTTGGAAAGGTAGTCTTTCAATAAGCTTCCCTTCTGGAGCATCACTTTGTTCATTTTTACAAGAAAATAAAATGGTTCGATCATTTCTTCAGAAATCTTAACTGATACAACATTATTTCTCAGAGTTTGATAATTTTTTTTGATTGTTTTTGTTTAGAACCGTTGCATTTTGACTTGGGCAGTTTCTGTAACAGTTCTTAAAGTAAAATATTCATGTGGAGTTTGCTGTTAATAGAAAAAAAAGTGAAGATTGTGTGCTCGTGCATAAATATGTATTTGCTGTGAAGGCATTTGAACCACTATGCAGGTGTCAGACTTCTATTTTCTATATAAATGTTTCTGTAAATAATCTGGTAATAAATACAATGCATTGTCGTCACCCTTAGGTGGCGGTATTGACTTTGTAGTGGTAGCAGGTCTTTGAGTCCTTGCTATAGTGAATTACTGATACACAGCAGATAGCTTCTGAATATTGTGCTGGTTCCACAGATCCTGTTTTCTCTTCGGTTCAGCTGCCAGGATTGCTGTCTAAGTAGTTCTTAAACGCCTTCAGACTGTTAGGATAACAAAGCTTACTCAACTAAATAGCGTTTGACTCTTGCAATATAGTTATGTGTATTCTTATTGAAGCATTTTAAGAGGTTTGCTTTGTGTAGTTCATTAAATATTAGCAAAGGGGAAGGAGAAAACTGTTAGAATTTTGGGACGTTGTGGGATATTTTGTGTTCTTTTAAAATAGAATGAGTTCGAAAAACATACAATGGAAATACGTGTATCTTGGAACAGGTTGCCCATAGAGGTGGTGGATGCCCCATTCCTGGAAACATTCAAGGTCAGGTTGGACGGGGCTCTGAGCAACCTGATTTAGTTGAAGACGTCCCTGCTCATTGCAGAGGGATTGGGCTAGATGACATTTAAAGGTCCCTTCCAACCCAAACTACTCTATGATCTATACCACATATACTGAGAATAAAGTGAATGAATTGAAACTAACCGCTACTGCAGATACTGAGCAAAACCTTGGAGAAAACCAACTATTGTTCCTTGATTTGCTTTTTACTCATTCCTAGATTAGACCACCTTCTGCAACGATGATGCAGTTTTGAACTTGTGGCTTCTTAAAGGCCAAGAATGTGTCTTCTGGGGATGCATATTTAGGAATACAACACAGGAAACTCTGCTTTTTGAAGCAAATTATTTTATGTGCATCCGTGTCTAAAAGTGTGGATTTTCTTATTTACTACATTCATTTTATTTTTTAATAGTGTAAAACAAAACTCCTTCAAGTGTCTCACGCTTCAGTTATATTTCAAGGGTATGTGTCAGAGAGGCAAACTAATTCTGGTTAAGCCCTTGGTATCAGATAAATTAGGAGCCCCTTAAAGTAATAATTTTCAGCTTAATGCTTAACATCACATTTTGGGTTTTAATTGCAGTACCTTTAGTTATATTGAAAGTATTTTTCTATGTTGTATTGTTCAAAAGACGTCTCTGGAGGAGGAGATTTTACTAAAGAGTTGCAGGGTGTGGGGTTTTGGTTTTTTTCTTGTTTGTTTTTTAACCTTCACTAATGCTTTTGTCTTTTTGTATGATTTCTGTCCCCCATTTTCCCCCCTCCAAATATTTATCTTCAATGGGGAAACTTTGTATTTAAGCAGGTGAAAGAAAACTTCATTTTAACCTGAATTCAGTGTTTGTGAAACTCTTCAGGCTGACAGCATTGGAAACTGAAGTCCTCTTTTTGTCCACTAAACAGGTACAGCATGAGCAGCAGCAGCAGTGCAAGCTTCACCCCACTGCCCCACCAAAGTGCTGCAAACCCTGACCTAGAGAGAGACCTCTAGCAAGGGTTAAGAGACTTGTTCAGTCTCCATGCTCACTCAGTCGTTACTGTGGCTGCCAACGGGAGTACCTGTTTGTGATAGTGGATAGATATCCACATCACAAAAGCACCAGGAACTGGACTGAAAGCACCAGCTTATTTCATAAAAACTACCGACCATCTGTCAAATGATTTAACTTCAGTTACCACAGACCTGGGCCACTGGTAGAAGTGAATGGCTCCATGTCCCATTGCCAATTCCCTGAGTTCAGTCTCTTTATAAATACAGCTTCTTTATACTATATACTATGCAGAAACAAAATGTACCGACTGTAATTTTCTTGTAAAGCTAGTTGTATACCCCTTTCAAATGCTCAACTGTACATGTAAATACAATGACTTAATAATAAGGTCAGCTATATAGTTTCACTACTCTGTGCTTTTTTTTCTTTTTTCTTTTTTAAATGAGTATTGCATTTACTGAGCTTTTTAACCAACTATTTGATGTTGTGAGTTGACTTGTCATGAATGGGGTGTGTGTGTATACATTTTAAAAGCAACTAAGAACTGGAGTTGTAATACATATTGTTGCATTAATTATGTTTTTGGACTCTTGTTAGGTTACATGTGGTAGATTAATGGCTCTACCTACTCTACAGTTTACAAAACTTTCAATTTTTATATTGATATAAAATTAGGTATTATACCACTTACAATAATTCTTTAGGCTGTAAATTGCTATCACTTTTTATGAATATTTTATGTATAAAAATGTGTAATATATACACTGTAAATTAACATAATGACAAAGAACCGAGGGATGGAATAAAATAGGAGTGGAAAAGTGGCTGATGCAGAACTTTTTTCTACTTTTTGGTCAACATTATAAGATGATTATTCATTTGGTACTTGCAGATGATATATTTTGCATACAATTTTAGAAAAGGTTAAATACATTTATTTGTACATTAAATTATGTCTGCTGATGCCTGCACATTAACACCTGGCATGTTAGTGAACTTGTACATCAAACTTAGAAAGTACTGTAATGAATAATATTCTCAATATTGAAGATTCAGGTACTAAAAATCCAAATGGATGGAGGTAATGTGGAAAACCTGAAAGCAACCTACAAGTAAATTGCAGTAAGGTGGGAGTTTTAAACATAAGTCAGTTTTTATGCTTTCTGTATAGTTACTGGAAGAGCCATTGTATATTGTAATTGAAACACACACCAAAGGCAATGGTAGTATTATAGAGTATTTCTGTATTTTTAGAGCATGCAATGTTTTGTTTTTATTAAGCACCCTGTCAAACTGCAAATAGAAAGTTAAACCTTAATTAGTAGTCAGCTCAGAAGATGCCTGTACAATTTCTTTACTGTTGTGGTATTTTGACTAATTTGACCTGTTAGCATTTTATGCAAAAAGAATTAATGTAAGTAAAAGCAAATTAATAGAAAGTTGCAATAGCACATTGCCTTCAAAAGAGGCTTTTACTGAAGCTATAAAACCTCTGTAATAATATGTAACTGCTATACTGAAAAAGATGTATGCAGTGAAATTATTTTTTTCTTCTAGATTCCAGTAATTAATAAATTTTACAACAAAATTTATGCTTCAGTCTGCTTAGTGAAATGATAAATTGTTACTGAACTAAGCAAAATGTTTAAATTTGATTATGTAGGGTAGATTTATATAAAACTATAGATTTATATAAATTTTAATGGACATAATAGATCTTTAATTAAACTAGAGTGTAGGCACTTGTTTGGGGTTTTTTTGTAGGTTTTTTGTTTTGTTTTGGGTGAGTGGTTTGGTTTTTTTGCTTGTTGTTGAACAAGTTATTTGAGCTTTTAATCTGATTTAAAAACTTGGTGACCAGGGATTGCTAGCTGGATATGGAAGCCTTTCTGATTGTTTGAAATATCCGTATTTAATTGCCATTTGAGTCAATTCTAAGTACTATTGCACTACTTCAGTCACGAACAGAGTTCCATGATACTAGAGTGAAAAATCTTTCCACTAAAATGTATGTTTTAATAGAATGTGTGCTGCTAGATAATAAAGTCACCTAAATTGAGTTGCAAAAAAAATTTTTGGTTTCTGTAGGGGTTTTTTGGGGGGGAGGAGATGGGTTGTTCTTGTTTTTTTTAATCTAGTGATACTTTATGGCAAAGAGACCATTGGCAAACTCCAGATGAAGCACTTGTAGTTCTTAATTTGTTAAGTTGGTATCTTGACCCATGTTGTACTTGGTAAAAATCTTCAGCCATTCACTTAAGGATAGCAATAAACCAAAACTGATAATATTGCTCCCAGTGAGCTGTGGTGCTTCTTCCTGAAAGAGGTCACAAGTATGATGCTGTGAAGCAAATCCTTAAAACTGTCAGTATCATTATTTTAAAATGGTGGTAATTTGCATCCATCAAAGATAATACAAATCTGCTTTTATTTGTGTAGGGCAAAGACAAGATTATGTAAAAAATAATGAATGACAGACAGGCATCTTTGTTTATATCATCTGTTCCAGCAAATTCCAGTTGAATTTTTTATCTTTATGAAGCTAGAAAAATGAACTTGTCAAATCTCTGAAGCTGGATGAAAACACTTTGTTTCCCAAAGAACTTGACTGTAACTTTACATAGCTTAAAGTTCTAAGTATGAGAGATATCAAACCTTGCATGCAGTTAGGTGTAATGGAAGTAAGTTCTACAAATGTCTACATTCCCTCTCCTCATGCTGCTATAGTGACCAGTATCTGGGAACAAATATATTAATGTTCGTTCTCTCTTGGATATCTTGAGATGCTTTTCCAAGTACTTGTGTTCACTGAAATATTACATTGTTGGCATGTAATTACAGGACAAATTGAAAGGGTGTGGAGAATGAACTGCTCAAGCTATCCTAAATATTCTCTTTTTTGAGTCAAGGTTAAATTGTTGTAACTTTTGAACTGTAACATCAGTGCCCCAGATACATAAATTTTTGGAGTTACACTTGTAAATTTATCATCCATATCTAAACCTGTTTTTGGTGTTGCATGTTTTACGCACTTCCATCATCCTAGAAATTCCAGCCTTATTTACTGCAGAATTTGGTATGGTCTTTCAACTGTCATTGTTCTTTTTATCCAGAATGCTGTTGCTTAAGAAACTCTGTTTGTCTGGGCTTTAGATGTAGGTACTGTTGTACTTGCTATAGGTAATCTTGAACATCCTGTTCTGTCTTTCAGAGCTATGTGCAGCTTTGCCCCAGTGTTTTTCCCAGAGTCCTTAACTTAGTGTTCCTCCTTTCTTCTGTTTTGTATCTTAACATTTTATTTTTTTATTTTTCCCGTATTAACCATTTGAAAGTTCTGTTGTGTCTGAAGCTTTCCTAAAGATTGTCTTGCTGGTGTGGTCTTCAGACACCAACTTGTGACTGTCTTCTGGTCTCCTTCCTCCATTGCATCCAAATGTTTTTTTGTCTATGTTCCGTTTGGACCTTCCTCTGACATTATGCAGAAATTATTGTTTTCTAAAAATATGAAATTATTTTTAAACCTTTTAAGTTTTTCGAGGGTGGAAGGTTATAGATATATGTCTGTCTGGGACACATGAGTGCATACTAAACTGACCATAGGAATGATTTTGTGAGTGTACTGGTTTTGGCTGGGATAGAGTTAAATTTCTTCATAGTAGCTCATATGGTGCTAGGTTTTGGATTTGTGACCAAAACAGTGTTGATAACTGAGCAGTGCTTACACAGAGTCAAGGCCTTTTCTGCTTCTCACACTACCCCAACCAGCAAGCAGGCTGGGGGTGCACAAGAAGTTGGGAGGGGACACAGCTGGGACAGTTGACCCCAACTGACCAAAGGGATATTCCATACCATGTGACATCATGCTCAGCATATAAAGCTGGGGGGTGAAGACGGAAGGGGGGAATGTTTGGAGTGATGGCGTTTGTCTTCCCAAGTAACCATTAGGTGGTTGGGTGGCTCCATCACATAGGTGATGGAGCCCTGCTTTCCTGGAGATGGCTGAACACCTGCCTGCTGATGGGAAGGAATGAATGGATTCCTCAT
>NW_008825162.1:1369728-1397473 GCF_000699105.1 Pygoscelis adeliae
GCAGTGAGTGAGTGGCTGTGCAGGGCTGAGCTGCCTAATGAGGTTAACCCACAACAGTGGAAAAGATTGTGCTGGTGTTCCGTATCCTACCAGTTTGGTAAAATTGTAAGATTAGTTTAAGAATATTTTCTGTATGAACTATGCAAATTATGAACTATGTAAATTAGAAAAAATCTAGGTTACAAAATCATGGTGAAGAAGATCAAATGTGAGTGGGAAGTATTTATTTTAAAATATTTTTCTGCTTAAACATAGAGAAAACATCTGAGCTGTGTATAAGCTGAAATGGAAAACTAATAACATTTTGAAGGGTGAACAAAAAATGGTTGCTACTGTTAATATTATCTAACTAGTACTTAAACGTCGCAGAACAGCATTAGTATTTGGAGGAGTAATCTTTAAAAGAAATAAGAGTAAGTTTGCTTCTTTTAGGCTTCAGAGTGGTTAACTGAGAATGAAACACACATGCAAATAAATGCTCTGAAATGAACTTGCCTTACTGGTAAGGGCTAAAAAAAAAAAAAAAAAAAGGCTAGCTAGCCTGTATAACTTGATATTCCAGCTCTTAAGAGATGAATGCTGTGTAGGGTAGACGAGTATCTGTGAGCTCCCTAGCTGCTTGTATGCCATTTGTGAAAAGCGATCACAAGCTATGGCTAAGTTCTGCAAAACGGGGTTTGTTGCAAAGAATCAGTTCCAATGTGTGCTGCCACTTTCTTCCCATGCACCGTCTCCACTGTTGTGACCTGGGTGATCTCAACTTGTGGAGTGGGGGTGTTAAAAATGAGTATTCTGCTGGATTGATAAGCTGAGCTCACTGTGTAGTGAGCTTGAGAAGGTAAAGGGTCTGTCAAGCAGCATGGCTGATGTAAGGGCAGGAGTTTGCTTGAGTGTAAGCAGGAGTGGGTAGCTCTGAACTGTTAAGATAGCTTTACTGTTTCATTAAACAATACTATGAATTCTGAGAACTTCCCCATACTAAAAAAAACAATAGTGAGGTTCTCACAAAGTATTTTCCTCCCTCCCAAAAGAAAAAGTTGCTGGTTTTGTTAAAAGTAAGCCAATGGGCCAGCTTTGATGTGAGTGAGCATGCAGTGGCAACTGCAGTTTTCCAGAAGACTTCCTCTGACCACTTCCAAGGATTGCATTTTTACAGCGATGATTGCACAGTAAAACAGCGCTGCTGTTAAAGGCGTAGCTGTGCCTCTGCTATTGTCTCCCTTGTTAACACAAATGTCACATGCCCAAAGGTTTTCTTTCTAGGCCTTGTGTGCTTGGAGATGTTACGCTTCTGATGCTCTGTGATTTTGCACCAGAGGTAGGGTTAGCCAGTTTACTGCAGTCAGGCTTTGCAACAAGAATATAGTTGTTACAAAGGAAGCGTTTACTTTGCACAGAATGTCCACTTTGCTTGCAACTCTTTGCATCTGTGCAGTTCTCTTTATTGTATTTCCAAATCTGTTCATGTTTGGAGACATTTTGTAGTTTTGAAACAAGAATATTATAAAAGCAGTTTTATAGTTTCAAATCAAATTTATAATTTGATTAACAATTTAGAATACGTGAAAATTAAAGTTTTAGTTGCACTGAAGTTCTCTGAATTTTTTTTTTTTTTTTTGAGGGGAGTGATAGCTGTTAATCTTGCGCAGCCTCTTGGAAATCCTGGGGACTACTTAAGTATATAGAGAATACCTATACTGTCTAACACGAGTAAGAGGTTTATGATTGTGTTCTTGAAATTGGATTATTTCAACACATACTACATAAACCTGTTTAAAATACAGTTATTATTTAATGAAAATGTGAATTTCTAGAATGAAATAGTGGTTGAGAATTTCTGTAGTTTTAGGCATTTCTGAAAATATCTTAATGGTGGATACTTCAGAAATTTATATTTTATATATTTTGGAACAGCTGTATGTAGTATCATTTTCTTCCTTTTTTTAGTACTGCCCATTACATCTCAGAATATCTTAGAAAATGTCTTCTTCCTATAGGAGTCATTCTTGTGCTAACATCTTGTTTTTCTTTGTTTTTAAATGTCTTTTAGCACTGTACAGTCTGAAAGCGCTGTACTATTCCTGTTGCTCATAGATGATAATGTCTCCAGATTTTGAAGTATTTGCAACAAAATTTCAGTAACAAATGAGTATTGCAGTGCATTTAATGAGACAGAAATAGTATGTGTTTGAGCTAAAATTGTTTACAGTATGTACATCTTGTAGATGTTCTTTGCTTTTTTGTTGTTTTTTTTTTCTACTATAGAAGTTTTATATCACTTGGGAAAGGTATTGCAAATAAACTATTATGGAAGGGTTGCTACAGCTGACCTTTTGTTTTTTCAGTTGTGATACTAGTCCTCAGTGAAATGATGTGAAACTTGTGGAACTCTGGTGGCTGTAGAGATAAGTGGTTGATTTTTTTCTTGCTGGAAGAAAAGAAATCTGGACAGTGGATTTTAAACTTGAATGATGTCACTTTGATGCTTATGCTATTATACAAACTGAAAACAAAGAACATGATCATGCTTTGGAGGAAGTAATTTTTTTTGGCACAAGGTAACAAAGTTCTTTTGATTATATCTGGTAGGGCTGTGATGTCCTATGAAGGTCTCTACCCCCCTCCTCCGTATTCCTCATTTCTTTTGTGGGTGGATTTAGCTGGAAATTCAAAACTTCTTTGACTTTGAAGGTAATTCCAGTGTTTTCACTGCAGGAATGACATTTCAGATAACATGGCAGTAGCTTACTTGTTGCTTTCATGCAGGTGACAGTTTAGCTGTGTTACTGTGTGGGCCCAGTAAGGGACTGAGTTAACATATACTCATGTAGGTAATTGTTTTCCTCTTCCGTAAAGTGCTCTCTTTTTGGACTGAAACGAATTACATAAACAAGGGATATCCTATATTGGCATGGTGAGATACTGCTGTTTTAGTTTCTTTTCTTGTTGCTTTTACATGGAAGTAGCCATTCACTCAGTGGAATCTTGGACTGTAGGAATAGGTCTGATATATCTGTGAATCTACACCTTACTTCCCTAAAATAAAACTTGGGTGAGGTAATGCAAAAAGTTGCTATGTTAAGTTTTTTATTTTTTATGTTAACTTGGGGTTTGCTAGTAATTTGCTCTGATCTTATGAAGATGATGATATTACAGTTTCTACATCAAATTAGACACAAGTAGAAGATTGAAACAAAGACTTTAAACTCCTGTTCTCAAACTACACTTATTTTTAAGGAAAATTCCAAGTACATTTTAAGTAAGTGTTATAACAAGAAATAACTAAATCTGGATAACTGTGTTGACCATTTTTGTCAATTTTAAGCTGTTTACTTGGTAATGCATAAAAAAGTGGTATCATGTGACACTAATTTCATGATTCGTAAGGTGTAGATATTTTTGAGACTGCAGAACAATTTCTACTTGTTATTTAGTACTGGCTTTTAAGTTTGAAGATGAACGAGCCGATGGAAGTACTAAAGCATATTAAAGATACTAAATGTACATTAAAAACAGTTGAAAACTTGGTGTTTGTGGTGGTATAAGCATTTTTCATCTGCAAAGTATCTCTCTGCAGTTGGTTTACATTCAGATGCTACTAGCTGTGCAGAAATTTTTGTAGTATAGTATATATAAAAATGCTCCACCATTTTAGCACGTTACCTGAAGAACAAGAATTTAAATATTTCATTCTATAATATTATTGGTTTTATATTTTTAAAGAAAATTTGCAAGAAAAAACATAATATTTTTGTCCAGTAGTTCAGAAAGAAATTTTAGTAGATTCTTCTTGAATTAAACATGCTTTATAACTTTCTACTGCCAGTATTTGTAGGAAATGGTGCTTTGAAAGAAGATAAATTTTGGTGCATAATAAAAGGCAACAGGCAGATCAAAGATTTAGATACCTTAGCTTAAGACTTTGTGCCCAAAATGAGTTGTTCCTTTTATCTGGTAACTCTGTTAATGATGTTGTTCTTTATGTATCAAATCTGCCATGCTGAAATCGTTGGTATGCTATGGCTGTGTTTACTAGGACAATTGACTTCTGCAATAGTTAGTGTTCATCACAGGAAAATGCAATCCTCTTCCATCTATCTAATTCTCCAGGAATATTTGTTTCTGACAAATTTGGCTATCTTAAAAGTAACATTCAATTTCTCTAATTTCTAAAAGTTCAAATTAGATTTTTTTTTTCTTTTTTTAGGTGAGCACAGCAAATTATTTTCTTTGCTGAACTACATGGAAAGGGGACATAATTATTACTGTTATTAGTGTCTAACCTGTTTGTAGTTGTATTTAGAAGACATGATTATGGCTTTCTTGATTTAAGCTTGTCATGTAGAAAAGTTAGGCTCATGAGTGTAAGGAGTAATTACTAGTCTCTTGTACACCACAAAATCAGGTTTTTGTAAAAGCAGCTCTTGATTTTGAAAACAAATATTATTGAAGAACTACCAATTCATTTAATATTGCTGTCTGTGCAGTTTGTATTGCCTACATAAATATAGCACAACAATTTCCATTTTAAGACCGTAAGTTTTCAGTTGCATATAACAAACATTCCCTCCTTGATTACTTTGGACAGAAATTTCCCTTCTAGCTAAAGAGTATGCATGTGAGCAAATATTTTGCTTGGAAAAGTTCTCATTTTTCACAAAAAAAAGTAAGAAATCTGTATGAATGTCTGCTTATGAATCCTTAAAATGCAGTTTTTCTGTACCAATTCGCAGGGGAAACCACCACAGTATAAAGGATGTGCTTTTGCTCTTTTATTTTCCTGTGAAAAATACAGCTTGCCTGTGTTCAAGCCAAGGTTTGAAAAGAAACTAACGTTACTATTTTCTGCCTATACATACTGTCTGTGTTAATCCATCTTGAATTACCTTTATTTAGCTAAATGTATATAGAACAATGTGGCATGACATGGCACGATATGAACATTTTCTGTTTAGGGTCTGAAAAGATTTGGTAAGGCTACCTGAACTTTCTTTCTCTAGAAGCTAGGGGCTGCTGTAAGTGTAGGATCAAGTAAAAGCAGGCAATTGTGGTTTTGTGATGGTTTTTTGTTGGTTTATTTTTCCTCATCTATGTTTTGTTCCTTGGTGGTTTTATGTGAGGAACATGGAAAAATGAGGAAACTGGGAGAGAGTCCACATGGACAAGAGTCCATGTAGAAAACGGATGCATGTAGAAACGTTTTCTCATGTAGAAAACGTATGCAACAGTTTAAAAAGAGGTCCCACTCTTCTCTGAGAGGCTTTCCATCCCCGTAGCAAAAACTAGTAGACAGAATGTGCTGCAGAACAGACTAGTGCAGTACCATAAAACTCCTTTTTTTTGGCAGCTTTAACTAAGATGCCAAGCTTTTGTGTTGTAAAAATTAAGAATAAATTTGCTTGGTGGGGGGGGTTGGGTAGGGTTTTTTGTTTGTTTGTTTTTGGGGTTTGGGGTGTGGGGGTGTTTTTTGATGGTCAATTGGAGAATATAGCCTGGGGATTAAAAAGAATGAGAAAACTTCTGGAAAGCCTTGCTGGTCAAGTCCTCAAGGTGAATAAACTACACTTGCTTTCCCAGAAGTCTCATGTTCTGTGATACTGAAAAGAGACTTTATAAGGGGTGCTCCAAACTTCATTCCTACTTTTTTTCCTATGGATCCCCTTAAAGTTGAGGCTAGGCCTAATCAGAGGGTAGGTCAGTCGTCTTACCAGTGATGCTGTTTTCCAAACATACCCAGTCTTACAGCCTGTTCTCTGGTGGAAAAGAATGGGGAGTTGTGGTCAAATTACCCCAAAACCAACTTTTAAAAAAAAAAACAAAACACCAAAACAACAAACCACCCCACAAACAAATAAAAATTACCAAAGTAATGTATGGGTGTGGAATAAAAGGTGTAGGTTATGAGCATCAGACTAGCTTGGGAAAATTAATTTTTGAACATGTTCCATAGTGTATAGTTTCCTCAAAATGAAAAGGTGGGGGGGAATCACATCTTAAAACAGTGAGTCTGCTGATAGGAATTATGAAAATGGTTTTGGATTCATCTTGAAAAGTGAAATCTCAGCTATACAGCACAATATGAAAAATTAAATCACTGATGACCTGGAGTGTTTTTGCCATAGGTAGACTTCTACCATACAGATTGCAGGTATAAATTGACACAGATATTTTTGTGTTTTAGCCTATGCCATGTGTTTTTTATGAGCATTTACCAATGGATTTCAGTTATACAAAACTGTCTTTAAAAAAGACAGGTGTGTTGAGTAAAGGCTAAGAACTGGCTAGTAGACAGGTACCCACTCAGTGATGGTGCCTCATTTATAACTTTGGGAACTTTTAACTTAATTTACATGTACTCTGATGTCTTGATGAAGTCCAATCTATTAAAACTGTGATTTTTATCAACTAAACAAAAAAATTTTATCAGTCAGTTTTTAAACTATTTCTGTATGAATTTTTGAGCCAACAAGTGTCAAAATCAGTTCTTAGACTTTTTAAATGTGAATTACACAGATAGTGAAGCTTTAGATTACTCACTACCCAGTAGCTGCTATTTGTACGGTCCTTGAATTACTGTTGGAATTGAAGGCATTTTGTGATGCAATATTCATGTTGTTGCTCCTTCTAAACACAAACTTAATATTTTGTAAATATTTTCAGTATCAATTTATAAAATGCTTAGATTTGCTATTTTAAAATTTACTTTGTTGAAGTAAATTGTATGCATCTGTATAGGGTGAAGAATTCTACCATGTCAAAATTGTGGTTTTTTTTTGTGGGTTTTTTTTTGTTTGATTTTTTTTCTTTTTTTTTTTTAATATGAAGGCCCAACACACAACATCATTTGGTGAATTTCGTGAGTCATCGCCAACGTGTGAGTTCTTCTGCTGGATTGAGGCTGACAACTCAGCCTCAATATTCTATTCCTGTTACTATGAATGTATTTTTTCTGACCACTGTGGACTGCTTGGGGTGGGGGCAGAAAGGAGAAATTTTCCTCTACCTAATTATTATATATTTCAGGGGAACTATTTATTTGTTATTGTAATCAAAGTTGGACTGCGGAGTGGCTTTAGAGTCGCTTATCTTTTTCAAAACTCTCTCTGCTCCCCAGCCAAGCAAACAAAATCAGAATTCCAAATCTTCAGATAAAAGGAAAAATTGGACACTTTTGTTGTTTGAGAATTTTGATTTAACAGTAGCAGCATTAAATGCTGACCTTAATTTAAAAAAAAGAGTAAACTTTTATATGAACTACGGGATTTTTTTTGATTCTTTGTATAAGATATTTTTGTATATTCACATTTTTTTCTTTACCATTTCGCCTCTGAAAGCTAAATTATTTTGCAGAGGTTTTATCTTTGTTATTGAACGTAACCTAGTTGTTGTACAAATAGCATGTCTTTTAGTAACTAATGCACTTTTTTCTATATAGTGCAAGTAGTCTGTATCGAAAATCTTTATTGAAAGTTATTATTTCTCTCAAAAGACTTGATTTTTTTTTTTGTTGTTGTTCTGTCTTGCAAACTGTTTGAAGGAGGCAGAGGGCTTCTGACTTTGCAGACCTTAATTCCTTTTCAAATTCAAGTAGAGATTACAATTATGGTGCAACCCCATAATTTTCACCTTGTTATTCAGTGTTATTGAGAACCTTTTAAGCTGACTGAAGTGACACCACCCCGCACCCCCCCCACCCCCAGTGTTCCTTCTGTTATGCACTTTTTGCTTTGCCTGGTATACTTTCACAGTGTATTTTCAGTTTTCACTTACTGACACCAAGTTTGTTCAAGGTCAGTTTGGTTAGCTTTAAATGTGTCTGATGCCATTAAGAATGGCATCCTCCCTCCACCCAGTACAAAAAAAATAAAATTTCAAAAAGATTGCTGTTTCTCATCAGAATAAGAGTGTTAAGACTACTGTGAAGAGGGGAGAGAAATTACCAGCAAGGATCCCCAAGTTAAGGGCACTCAGGTGACAGTAGGATCTGTTCCACTTTGCACAAAACAGTTATTCACTAGGATTTGATCTGTAGAGGACAAGCTGGTGTGTGTGTGGTGGGGGGTGGTGGGGGTGGGTGTGGGGGTGGTGGTTTTTTTTCCTTCCCCTCCCCCTGCCCCCGAGTGGTAGTAGCAGGTGCAAACACGTTGTATGCACTACTGTTATTGAGTGCATGCCATTAGTACAGCACTGGGTGTGCAGGCCTGGCTTACACGCAGGACAGGGTCAGGCTTGGCATTATGCTGACCTCATTCAGATGGCTTCCATTTAGCCTAAAGTAAAGATTAGCCTGAAGTAAATCCTGTATTGATACAACGTTATGCTCAGTCACTGTAAATGTACCTCAATGTCCAGACTGCAGAACCTGTACGCTGTTTTTTATCTTGTTTGACAGGGAAAACATGTCTCTTCTTCTTGCAGTTGGTCATCTATTCCCATGAAAGTTGTAATTTCAATGAACTTTTCAACTGTTTGTGGAAAAGTAGCAGTCTCTAAATGCCTGCTGTCTTTCTAGTTACTGCTTTGATTATCTTCAGGATTGCTAAACTTAGGTTTTGTTCTTTTTTCCATTGTCTGACTTTTTTTTTAAATTCCAGAATAGCTGAAGTATTTGCCTTCTAGGCTATGTTTAAAAGTTTCATAAAAGTAGGTTGCCATATGCAGAGATGTCTCATCAGTTTGATTCATGTGCATTCTTTCATATTCTGTTCAGATAAGCCAAGAAGTATTGCAGATGCTTTTTGTTTTCTTTTCCTTGGGTCTTGCAAATGTTTTTGTCCTCCTCATGATTTTCTTTTAAAGCCTGTAGCTTCATATTTTAATTCAAATCAGAGAGAGATCTGTTCCAGTTTATTACTCACAATCTTGTATACTTGCCCTCCCTGTATTTTGTTCTGAAGATCTATTTTGTATCCATTATAGTCATGCAGTAACCCACTTTTTAGGTTAAAAAAACCCCATTTGCACCAAAGATGATGTAGGGATAGACAGTGACATACAGGCTTAATGCCAGGCAAAATGTGATTATTTTATTTGAAAATGCTGAGTTTTGTCAAGAAAACATGGTTGTGTTAAAACCTCTGAGAATCATTGTCTGTCTTACTTTTAAGGTAACCCGCTTCCTTAAATGCAGTCATATGATCTCTGTGCTTTAGCATTCCCAATTAGTGCCTTGCACAAAGTCTGACAAATCCATCTTTGTTGTGTCTTCCTTTACCTGTTGTGCTTTTTGTCTGATCTTACAAGGATGGACTTCAGTATTTAGTAAATCATGATGATGTTACTATAGTGGCCTAGAGCTTCCTGATGGAAAAGGGCTGAGCAGAGACCTCATTTTCTGTGCATTCTTTCACTTCACTTCAGGATTATTCTAGGATGAATGTGGGGATGTCAGCAGGTTATGATGCACTATTGCTGTACATGGTTATCTTGCCACATGAAGTTCAAAACTTTTCAAACATCAACAGATAGATTCTAGAGTTTATTATTTTTAAGTGGAAATAATTGGAAAAACGAGATGAATTTTCAACAGAACTTAGCTAAAGTTTAAATAGTGACTGATTCTGAATCATTTAAGTGTTAATTAGACCTACAGCTCTCTAGAATATCTGATTTCAGTTTTGGAAATTGAGCAGTTTACATACTTGGGTTCCTAAACTCACGCTTAGGTCCTAAAAAAATTATTTCCAAAGACTTCTAGTATTCCTAGTTCCTATTAATTTTAAAATACGAGTATGCAACACTGTGGAAGTCAGGACCCTTTTATTTAGGGTATCAATGTGTAATCTTTAAGGATAGACCCTGACCCATGTCATGCAAATCTGTATTTACATAGTAGTGGAAAAGTGAGATTGTATCCTTTGTGACGTGAGTTTCAGTTCTTTAACTGGACTTCCAGACCAAAAAGGTTTTATATCTTTCAAATATGTGTTACCACATTGAAATTCAAACAACAATACTGGTAAAATACTTGTAAGTAAAAGCTAAAACAAAATCCATTTTCTCTTACTTTGTGTAGTACTATATGTGTAGTTTTTATGCCTTTTTTTAATATAGTCTCCAAGTAACATGATCTGATTGAAAATCCTCCTCTACTTTTCTTTACCTGCTGCTGAAGCACACAGTAGTTCCAAAGAAAAAATGGATATAAGGAACTCACTCACTCATTTAACTCTCAAACACCTTTTGTCTATAAGACAAGAATCATATCGTTCCCCTCTCACTTTCTCTGCCCTTACAGTGCTACCAGCCAGCTGGTCTTTAGTGATCTCCTACAACATGAGTTGGAGAACTTTAATAATAACAGTTGGGGTGAAAAAAAAAGTGCTTCTCAGTTTAACTAGAGGATATTCACTGTCTTTTCTTTTCCGGGGAAAGAGGATTTTAACAAACTTTCCATAACATTTGTTGGACGTGTATTTCATAGTAACCACCATGAAGTTCACCGCATTTAAGGAGACGATGAAGCTGAGATGAAAAGATATAAATTCATGAAGGCTCAGCTTCACAGCTGGTGTATAATCCTTTCTGTTGTCACTGGTGCCCTGGCCCCGGTACCCAGCAGAACAAAGGGAGCTGAATTGGAAATGGTGGGAGCTAGGGAGCCTTTCGCTGGCAGCTCATCTCATGGCCATAGGCCTTGTCAGGGCGCAGTGTGATACCCTTTATTCTGGGTGACAGATGCGAGGTGGGTTCTGTGAGGGGGAAGTCATTACTAGCGTGAGGGCAGTGTCAGATCAAAAGTAACCAGCGATCAAGCAAGGTAAAGGGCTGTGGAAAACAGGCTTTCTGTCTGGCCTCAGCACCTGCTGGATCACTGAGGGGAATAGTCCTTGTGTGTCAGGTTGCATTGATTCCCTTTGATGTACGGTGAATGAGTGAAGATGGAAACTGAAGTGGAGAGGGAAGAATTTTATTTCCCATTTCTTCTGGGCAGTTAAAGGTGCTTCGCTATGTAATGCTGACATGGACTTTACAGCTGAAAAATCTCTGAAAGACCCCTGTTTGAAGCGAAATGTTCCGGGCTTGGGTTTTCTGTTTCCAGCCCTGTGTCTCACTGATGAATTTTTCAATGGCGTTGCATTTTGATGACTGAGGAAGAAAACGACATTACTATTTTATTTTAGTTTCTTGAAGAAAATGATAATTTTTTATAATTATATTATTTTTTCTAAGCTGTTTAATGAATTACTGCATACAAGAGATTAACACCTTGTGGCTTTGCTCAGAACTGCAGGATTTAGGTGTGTGTTTTTTGTTTTGGGGTTTTGGTTTTTTGTTAATGTACTCATTAAGGCATGTCTTAGGCTCGGTTTCTGCATTCTGTTCAAAATTTCGTAACTATCAATTTTTTTAAATAGGAATGGAGATGTAGAAGTGTATACTACAAGTACACATAATTTTTTGTGTGTGTGAAGATTTTTACTGTAATTCAGAATACAAGATCTAGCTAGTTATAAAGCAACTATAAGTGATTACCTATTAACGTTTCAAGTGTGATGATTATATGCCATACTTGGTGTTCCACAAATAGTGTTCCACTTGTGAAATATTTATCTATATATACACACCTGCAAAACATAAGTAATTTTATAGCTTTAATGGTTTTTCATGGTGTTGCATGACATAATTCTGTAAATTATTGTATTTTATTAAACAAACTTACTGGAACATAAGCTAACTTTCTCATTTCTGCATCCTTTTTATTCTGTTAAAGATACTTCAAAATACCTTTTGTTATGGATGGCTGTCTTTATACAGCAAAAGTGATAAAATAAGTTTCATTAGGAGGCATAATTGACACATTTCAATTATTAATTTGTTTTCCCACTCTCAAAATAGGAAGTATCCATATACATCTTATAGAGTGTGTTTTACTGAAAATAAATTTTAATCAAATAGACTATTAGAAATTGTTCTCTAGTTTATTTAACAATTACATAATCCCCCAACTCTTTGTTTTTTTTGTTTTGTTTTTTTTCTTCCCCCTAATGAGTATGTGTTGGGGTGTGTTTTCTTAAATCTGGTAGTGTGACTTTGTATATTGCCAGATATTTCAAAGTAAAAGGGTCCATTATTATTTCCCTTGATAACTTAGAATAAAAACAAAATGAAACTTGCTTAAAAAAACTCAAGCAGTTTTATTATCATTTGGAAAAGCTTTACATAGCTCAGTATTGACTTAGCAAAATTGAAATATCTGTGCAGCTCTGTAAACATTTGAAAGATAGTACAGAATTAACAGGAACAGTAATACTTGCCTAAAAAAATACTGGTGTTCTGAGATCGTTCTGTATGTTTGTGGCAGGCCTTTTGTTCTTGGTTGTGTAATAGTTTAGCTTTCATGCAACTTTTCAAGTTTTACTCTTTCTTACATTAATTGACCTCATAGTCTTCCATTTCAACTGACCATGTGGTTTAAAAACAAAATAGTATTCACACATACACTAATGGCAATCAGTGACTGGTATTCGTATATCTTTCGGAGAAAAACATATTTAGTTTGGTTTATTTTAATCTCTGAGCTACAGAGAAATAACTACAAATCCACCAAAAAAGAAAATTCAAAATGCATTTTTGTATTCAAGGAGGAAGTTGTATATGGTTTTCATCTTATTGTAATCTAGATAAATGGGAATAAATTTGCTGTGCATGTGTGAATTCTTTACTTGATTATTTCTGTTATTGTTATTATTAAATAAAGTGGCACTTGCAATCTTAAAGTTCCTGTGAGTGGTAAAGTATAATACAACCTCAACTGTGGTGCTGTCTGAGTCCTCATAGTAATCGCTTTGGCCTAAAAATTTAGAAGAACCCTGTTACATTTTGCCTATAGTTTTTGTTCCCTTAACAGATTTATCGTTTAATATCTAGCTTCAGGTAACATGTTTATCTTTTGAAAGCTAATGTTCCAATTGGCAAAAAATAAAACCCTAGCCAAAACAAAAATGTCTTCCTAAATTCATTCTGCATTCTGTCTGGATTTGCAACCAGTGGAAAAAAGTGTGTGAGAGACCATTCTGAAGGAAATGTGCTGTTTGTCTTTTTTTTTTTTTTTTTTAAATTTTTTTTTTTGCCCCTGTATAGACTCTACTAGAGCCACTTAATGTGATATACCCATTTGGTAAGTTTTGTAGCTCTAGATTTAGGCTCAAATTAAAAAAAAACAAAAGCAAAAAAACCAGACACCAGAAATTGTCTAAATTTTATAAATAATGCAGCCTTCTGTATTAGGCTAATTTTGTTTACCTTGAGTTACTTCTCATTGCATAATTTTATAGATGTCTTTCATGGGTGTAGGAATTGAGGTCTTTTTCATATTATTAGAGTGTTTATTCTGAACTGTTGTACCTCTTCCCTCCACCGGTGGGTTTTGGTTTTCTTCTTTTTTTAAAAAAAAGGTTTTCCTTGTGAAAAGTCTGCTTTTTAAAAGTAATGTGAACCTGTGCATCTGCTATTTAATCCACAGTATTTTACATTTTGTTCTTACATGCTTATCCAACTTACGTCTAAAACCAAAGTGACTTTTGACCATAAATGCATGACTAATCATTGCAGCGAATATGTAACTCTCCAGGCTTTATGTTCTTCTTTTGTATACTGACTCCCTCTACGTTTGTTTCAAATTCAGATGCCTTCTTCATTTTTCCATAACATTTCTACCTTGTTCAGAAAGGTAAAATTGAAGCTTCCTTCCATGTTTACTTTTGAAACCTCCTTTTTTAAAAAATTCTGAACGTGTAAAGAATTTGCTTTATTTAAATTTGCTTTACTGTTGGATCACATTTTTCCACTACAAAGCTAAATAACTCTTTGCAGTATTAAATGGAAGTTCTGAATCTTAGCAGGAATATTGAAATCATTTGAGCTTCTCTGGGAAGTTACCATAACAGAAATTTGGGTAGATGTAAAGCTGAGAAAAATGTGACGAAATAAAGGGTAGATGAATATTTTTATTATATAAATACAAGCTAATCAGAACATTAGACTTCAGAAAGAATAAAAAAAAAAGGCAATCAGCCAGCCTTTTTAGCTAGTAGTTGCTAGAAAGGTCTAAGTCAAATCTTTCTGCTCATTGAAAATGTACAAAGAGCCCTCCATGACCATCCAAGTCCCCCAGAAATGGTTCCTTATTTTTAGTGTGCTGTAATTAGAGAGGAAAACATCACATTAAAAGTGTTTTAGCTAATACAGGTAAAGATCTTTGAACTTGGGAGAAAAGGAAGTCAAAGGGGAAGATAGATTTAGAATGCTGAATAAATTTACTCCTAGGTATCTAATGTATTAGAAAAGTCACTTAAAAGGCAGATAACTATTGAAATATGTACTAACTTAAAGGTAGAAATTAACTGTATCGTTAAGTTTGCAATTCTGAATCACACAGAGACATCTAATGGTAATATCCCACCTATACCTTCAAGATTTTTTGAAGGCAGTGGTTGGCTCTTAATCTGGTATAAGCCTTGTTTAGACCACTTACTGTGCAAGAGTATTGCTGTGGTATAGGAAGAGTAGCAACTAATAGGAGTCAAAATGTTCTACATTCTGTTCTACATTCTGTTTTACATTCTGTTCTACACCAGTTGGCTACATAGCACAAAACTTGCCATAATGGCATTTGAATATTATGTGTGGTCTTAATCTGGCATTGATATGTATGGAGTCATCCATCAGCAATATAAGCATGAATTATTTTACTTACTAAATGAATTCAGAAGTAGTTTGCATACTGACAGATGTTTAATTCCGTAGCCTTTTGAAAATGGTATGAAGGGCTTTCCGTTGTAGGTTCATGGTACATAGTGTTTATAACCCTTCAAGTTATCTGATAAATGTATCACAGTTTGAGAAAGTAAATTAAGGTATTAATTTGGGCTGATTCATTACTTTGGATGTCTTGAGAAATGTTCTGCTGTGCCCACTGGATTTGCCTTTAAGAATTGTTTTTCATAAGACTTCTTAGCATGCGTAAGATTATAATGATGCTTCCCATTTCAGAACTAGAGCATATCTTGTGCCACCTATTGCTAAGTTAATGCTGAAAGTACAACTGTGTGTTGGATGCTTTAGGTACTTACTTCAATAAGCATTCTATGATAGTGATACAATTCATTTCATGAAACAAGATAAATTTGTGTCACAGGACACTGTGACACCCTGTTTGTTAAAGCTCAAATCCAGAATTAATGATAATGGTTCATCTTACATTTTGGAGTATCTGAGGAAATTATTCAACAAAGGCTCCAACTCAAAACCTGTATAGTATCCTGCTGATTTGACCGTTTTGTGTGTTGGGGCTTTTTGGTGGTTTTTTTGGGTTTTTTTGGGGGGTATGTTTTGGGGTTTTTTTTTGCTTTGTTTTGTTTTTTTCCCCCCTTTAAGCCACTAAGCACACTGGCACAGTCTGCTTTCTTCGTTGTTGCTGTAATGCATTTACCCAAGGTATGGTCTTGTAATGGAGGACAGAGCTCGTTGTTAAATATTACAAATTATTAAAAAACACCCATGAAATTTTAAATGTGGCAAAAATAACATTGCAGTTTGACACATCAGAAATACTGCGGATATTCAAATGAGGATCTCTTTGATCTGCAAACATATCTTTTTGATGTGCCAGCTATTTATGTACTGACTAATGTTAGGATACATCTGTTTCGCATATATTGCATAGGATGTATGTAACTGATGAAGTACTGTGTTACAGTGAGATGAACGTATCAGTAAATTTCCCTCGATGACAGCACTAGTAATATGTATAGCCTGTACAAATTTTTAAGGATTCAGTTAAAATGATTGTTCTAATATAATTTCATTAAGATTAAGAAGGGCTGTTAAACTGTACTGTTAACAGTGAGTACACCGGTGATAGTACTTCCAGCATAAGGAATGTATCTGCAATTACAAAAAAAGGCTGCAAACTGACCTTACAAACTACACTGGAACTGCAGTGTATCTTAAAAATCCTGCTCGAGCATTCTGTACTTCAGTGAATAAAACAACTTTGAAATCCTGAAAAAGATTATGAGTAAGTTGTGTGCATTTTTGAATACTCTTTCACAGTTGGTGGGGTATCTGCAAGAAGATGTCACTTAGGCAGTAAGATAAGACCCTTGAGGTGTACTAAAGTATTGACTACCACTTGAGTTTCTTAGCTGTTTGCTAGAGTGCAGAGAACTAACAGGAGGGGAGGGAAGGGGTGGGAAAAAGAAAAGCTTGGACAGTTTCCAAGACCCCAGTATAAGTGTATGAGAAGTTATAATTACAGGCTGAGAGGCTGACTTTTATTGGGCAGGCTTTTCTGGTGGGCTTAGAGCCCCCCTCCATCCCTTCCCAGGTGGTTGCTGGCTTTCGTAGCCAGAATTGCTTGACATTCTCAGACATGGCTAAATGGGACCTCCGTCCCGGGATTCACATGCTGCCAGCTGAAAGAACATAACAAATGGGAACAGATGACAAGTCAGAAGTGCGTAGTAAGAGAGAGGAAGAAGAAAAGCAAAAACAAAAGGTAGGAATAAGAAAGAAAAGGGAAGTCATAGGGGAGGAAGGGATGGTGAAGAAATGAAATGGCGGTAAATAATGAGCTCTAGGAAGTTGTATTTTTATGGTAGGCACTCTTTTTGTTGCAACAACAAATGCAGTAGAGTTTGCATTTAACATTTTGATGATCTTTGTTTAACAGTGATAGTGTGCTTTGTAATGATAAAACAGTTATCAGGATGGTGAAATTTGAGGGGTATTTAATGGTATTTCTTGTCAAGGCCATGTGGTTGTTGACCCTCTGGCATTAATTTTGCAGGGTAGCTTGTTGTGTTCATTTTTGAAAGAAGTTTCTTCAAATACTTGTTTTGGTCTTCTTTCTTACTTGTATAAGCTATATCTTTGAGGTGGCAAAATCCTCTATAATTTAGAGATCCCCTCAACTTGCAAAACAGATATTAATGAACATCACAAAAAATAATTTATAAAAAAAGATGAAGGATATTGAAATTAAAAAGGAGGGCAAGGTCTGAAAATGAATTGAAAGAAATTCTGCACTTGACTTGCTAACACAAGTTCTAAGTTACTTGTTTTTACATTATGTTTAAGTCTTTGTTTACTGTTCTGAAGGGAAAGGATGCCTCTGTTTTTTCGATTAGATAGTTTTTCACACAACAAAACTTTGTTGTGGTTAAAGATGCTGCCAATTCTTTCTGGTCTGCCTGAACTGTGTAATATATAAAGTTCTACTCCTAATAAATTGTCAGACATTTGTCACATATTTCAAGCTTGAGAATTGATCTCATCTAATTAACTTTGATTCTTAAGGTGAGTAATCCACTATGATTTAGCTTAAATATTAAATATCATAAACATAGGAATTTTTTTTTTAATGCAAAAGCATCTTAAGTCTCAGGTGGTGTCTGAGCATGGTAAATACAAGGTCATATGTGTGCAGTCTGCATTGGCTCTTGAACATGGTGTTTAGTGTCCCTTTTATTTAAGACTATCTTATAATATTGGTTGCAACATGAACTAGGTTTATTGCATGAAACTATAATAAATTTGGAAGAATTTAAAATAATGTACAAGTATTAATGTAAACTTCTAAAATGTAAAAGGCAGTAGGTATTAAATGAAAGAGCTATGCATAACTTGACTCATTTAGTTATAATTATAACTTTAATACCTGATGAATACAGGCTACACATACTTCGGCAGCGATGAGACCTTCCATTAGCGTCTGAATTTGTAAGCTCAAATATAAATCTTTGATGGTTTAAAAAAATAGAAAGTAGCTAATGTAGATAAGTGGCGTGGTTTGTTCTCATCCACTGTCCTTTTTTCTACATCAGGCTTAATGACCGGTCAGTCATCTGCTGGTTAGTCTTGCACTGCTAAAACACGAATAAACAAGTTTTTAGGGATTGATTATGAAGGGCAAAACACCAATCTGTAATGTGAATACAGTTGGGAATGTGGAAATTGATCAGTTTAAATTTACTATGAGCACAAGTTAAGTAATGTGAGGGATGGAACAATCCTGTTGTTCCACTAGTACTGCTCCAAAAAGAAAAAGTAGTTGTGGGTAGGAGGTGTGTGTGATCTGGCAGATGAATTTCTAAAAGGTGACTTGCTCATCAAATTCTGTGAAATCTAATGCTTCTTTTTCCTCATCCATCTATTCTGTTTTTACTCTTTCTTGAAAAAATTTAATAAACTTTACGGCAAAGTATAATGATAGAACACTAATCATACAGTACTCAGGTTATTTCCGGGGTGCATATTTCTGCTGCTTCATGTACGACTAGCTCATCAACTCATGAATATATCTGATTACTATTACAAATTAGTACCAGTCATTTTTGTACTGTCAGAAAAGCTTTTGTAGAAGTTAACAGTAAAAGTATGACCAAAGCATGTTGTTAGTTTCTCATCTATGATTTAGCAGGATAGGGTTGGAGCAGGGTCTTAGATTACAATCTTGTTTCATTTACTGTACATTTATTTTCATATTACTGGATTACCATTGTGTTTCATATTTTGAAGACATATGAATGAAATGTTTATCTAAAATGAAGAAAATCTAAGAAAACATTTGATGTGGCAGTCATGCCTCCCCTCCCGCTGCTGTTTTTTATGACAGACAGTGCTTTTTCTTGAACATGTTAGTAAGGTCTCACTTGGCATATTGTTCACTTATGATGATTTGATCCTTATCCCTAGAGTTTTACTTTCATTATTGTTATATAATTGTAATATTAAACATGAATTTAGTAGAAATATCAGCTATATTAGTTGTTAGGATTTTTTCTTGTCTGTTTCCCTGGGACTTACATTAGCCCTGTGTATGCATTTCATACCTTTTTTTTCTTCTGTGACTGTATTCTACACTTAAACAATTGTGAATGTATCTAACAAGGACCCAGCTTTTCTTTTGTAATTCTGGTAAGTCTAGTGAACATAACTAACTGACTTCAAGGAAGAACTGTTTGCTTTGTTTATTATTAATCACACCACAAATATCTACAAAGTAAAGAACAAGTAAATGAAATCCCTCAAAAGGAACATATGTTACTATCTTTATTATATTTACTAGTTCAGAAATCTTAGTTTGAAGCTGAATGCAAAAAATACGATAACCGAGTAGCAAAGCAATAATGGATAGTAATGTCCTGTGTCCACTTTTCCAGTGTGCTTTCTCTATTTTGAACTTCT
This sequence comes from Pygoscelis adeliae, assembly GCF_000699105.1. Taxonomy (NCBI): domain Eukaryota; kingdom Metazoa; phylum Chordata; class Aves; order Sphenisciformes; family Spheniscidae; genus Pygoscelis; species Pygoscelis adeliae. The sequence goes on from NW_008825162.1 coordinate 1,388,920, forward strand.
TTATGAGACTGTGTTTAACTATTTGAAAAATTGATATTTTTATTAAACCTCTTTTTAGTGCAGCCTTTTAGGTTCAAGCTTTTATTAAGGAAATGGTGTTCATAGTTCTTAATTTTCAGCTTTAACTAGAAAATGCTTTGTCTTTATCATTCAAGAAAATACTATTCTGAACACTTGTTATTTTGTTGGGGTTTTTTTGGTGCAGGGACTCTAAAGGCTATGCTAAATTTATTGAGATGTTTGCTTTTAAAATTTAAATAAGTTATTTTACAATTAATATGTTTTATTTGAATGTACTTTTACTGACCAATATAAAACATGTTCTAGTTAGTGTTCAACTTTCCCATTTTAATTTTTTTAATATTTTAAAATTTATTTATTTAAATGAATAATGAAGACATTAATGCTATTGTGTTTAATGAGCTTCCCCATGAGCAAAAAGAATTTGTAGGTTATGCCAGTCCTATCTGGCAATATGGTTGTGTGGCAATAACTAGAGAGTTTTTTTCTGTTTTTAATTAGAACATTGGAGATCAAAGTTAATGAAAGGCTACATTTTGCTCAATGTGCCTATTGTTGCATTTTGTGAAGTGAGTAAGATGAAAATTACAGCATCATAATCTATGTGCTTTTAATACTAGTGAGCATTGACTAGTATTCTAAATATTGGTATGTGTAACAGCATCTATTCAGCAGGGTGTTGTGCTTTTCAGTTCATATAAAAAATGACCAAAATCATACCAGTGTACTATTATAGTAACTGTCTTAAAACAAATTTAATATTTGCTAAAATAATATTGCAATCTGTATACTTGCAGTAAAATCTAAAAAAATTTTTGCAAAAATACTCTTTTACTTCAAAATACTTTATATATGTGTGCATTTAGTCCTGAATTTAAGAATTTTGGGGTTTATTAGAGGTGACATAAATGTACCAGTGATTTTGCATAACAGAAAATCATTCTGTCTTTACACAGTTAAGTGTACAAGTTAATGTAAATCTGTTTATACAGAAACTATTTAGCATTTGCAGACACAGAGTAAGTTAATTTTTAAGTGTTATGCAATGTTTTTTAAAGACAGGAAAAAACACCCTCTGCATGCAGTGTTGTGAATGCATTATTGAATTCCCATCAACTGTATGTTCAGTATCTAGGCATGCACATGAGAGGGGGGTGTGTGTGTGTGTATACGTTAATTTTAAGCTTTGTGCATGTAGCAAATTCTGAGAAATAGAGAATTTGTAAATTAATGCAAGGACTTGACACTTACTTTCTAATAAATTATTGTAAAGAAATTGGGGGTAAGTGCAAGTCATATGTTCATGTGTGCATACAGTTTAATAACTGAAAACAAGGCTTTTACAAGCCTTTATATCTCCTTCTAAATTGAAGACATGGTATACAGTACCCTTTCTCAGTGAGCTCTCTCTTAATCACTGTAGATTGCATGTGTAACAGAAAATATTTTTAATTAATGGAAATAGTGCCTTTCAAATAAAAAAAAATCTTTGAATAAAAAAATGCAGCTAATTAATCAGTATGTGGTACTATTCAGTGAATATTAAACAGTATTTTTCTTTTAAAATTACTCCAACTGTTCTGAACAGTAATAGAAGACAAAAATAAAAATACAAGCTTAAAAAATTTGATTTTGTTCCTGACATTTGTATGTGGTTAGCCATTATGTGGTTGTTCTTCAGAATTGTAATTTAATGTATAATAAATGCAATCCATTAAAAAAAGTAATAGTAGTTTTAATTATTGTCAACAATGCTGTGGCTCTATAGAATAGATTCATTGCTGTACTTTGAAATTGCAGAGGTAGTTTCATACTGACCATTTGTATACGCTGTTGTCAGACAGTTTGCTTGTTAATAGTACCTGTTCTGTAATATTAATTTAAATAGCATTTATGAAGTATTACAAATTAACGTATGCTATGTCAGGTACCAATAGAAAGAATATCAGAATATTTTCTATCTCCTAAGTTACAGAAATAATCTTGAGAGGCAATATGCAAACAGTTTTAGGTTTGATGTTCGATAGCTTTGTATTAAAAGTCAGCTGCTTGTGCTAAAGTATCTAATGTAAAATTGTTATAGCTGTAAAACATTTAGTGTGCTCATTAGTTAGCAATGTAATTGCTGTGAAGAATGGTTAAGGTGTGTTAATGAGGGAAACGGTGGCATGATACCTTGGGTGGTTTCATGTATCTTGAGATCATTAGCAACGAAAGACTCTTATTTAGACCATTTCTTTTTGCTGTATGTGTAATAGGTAATTGTTTTGTTTCTGTGATAAGATAGACTATATTCTTGCTGCTGTGATCATTAAAGTAGCTTTTTTTTGTGTAGCATTTTTTTAGGTCTTCCTTTCTCTTTTGTGCTCTAGCATAGCATCTCGCTTTAGGATCACTATTTTGTGAAGGTTATTTAAAAGATATGTTTACTTTTTTTTAGGTAAAAGTGACTCAGTGTAGCTGAAAAGAACTAATTAATACTAAAGGTCAGGCTGTACAGTATAAAGTATACCCTTATTTGATTATTTCATAGTATTTTTTTGCATAGTAGGTAAGTGTTTTGTTTGAGCAAGTAGCTTTTTTTTCTGTTCTTGACTATTGTTACACTGTATGATCCATGTAGTACTGAAAGGGAGTAGCTCCATTTGCTCTATTTATAGCTCAAATAAAACAAAACAGATGGCCACCTTAGTATTCACCATTTTTATCTCAGTGTATGGATAATAATAAATCTGGAGAAAAAGAAAAAAAGGTACATAAAAGAAAGCACCTCATCACAAGAAAAGGGCTCCTTTGTGAAGAGGGACTAATCAAATGACACTGATGAAAAGAGGTCTTTGAATCTTTATTATCTGATGTAGATGGCTGAGCTCTCAAATTTTGTACTTACGAGTCACATTTTTCAATGCAGTTTGTCAAACTAGAATATGATTAATCTATCCGTCATTCTGAATTGATATCAGGGAACCTTGTCAGAGTATACATAATGATGTATGACTTTGTTGGCTTTTGATAGTAATATTATATTTACAACTAACAAAATTTAAACGTGCATCATTTTGACCTTGAAATGAGCTTATTCTGTTCCATTGATTTGCGAAAAAGTGTGGCTCTTGATAAAAAGAAAAACAGCGCTTTGCTGGCAAAATGTAGCTCATTTTAGCTTTTTGCACTCATTAATTAAGAATGCTTGTTGTTGCACACTAACTCATGTGCTAACAGTTTGTTTGAAATTTGATTATAATTATTTTTTTTTCTGGCTTTCCTTGCTGCCTTTGTGTATGTATCACTTGAAAGACATAAAAATGTTTTAAAGGAGCATTCATATTTTCAGGTACTACCTAACATATCAGAATATTGTTTTACAATTTTATCAGCCGGTTCTGTGCCTAAGACAAGTTTAGGACTGAAGAGAAGTGGGCAATATATATATTTGACTTGGAAGTCAAAGTGATTTTTTTGACTGCCAGCAGGAGCTGGCTAAAAGCCTGCAGAATGTCAAGGCAGAGGAAATGTTTGTTCTTGCTCCGTGATAAGCTTTTCTAGATACTGTAACACTGGAGTTTTCCAAACAGGACAAGCTTTTGTCTTGGGTAAATCATGTAACTCCTTTGTGCATCAGTTTTCCTGTTGACACAACATTGCTAATAAGAGCTACCTCATGAACTGTTTGAAGAACAGTTAGTATTTTCAGTCTGCTTTAAGATTGAGACTTAAGCCTTATGAAAGGTATTACATGAATTGTTCAAGTTTGACTCTTGAAAATATACTAATTTAGCTGGGAGTCAGAATAGCTCTTAAACTATATGCTAAAATGTTTAGCAATAATTAACACTGAGGAAAAAGAACCTACTCATACAAGTCCTAGAATTGTCTGTCATAAAATCACATAGATTGGAATGGACCTCCAGAAGTTACCTAGTCCAGCCTCCTGGTCAAAGCTAGAGCAGGTTGTTCACATCTTGTCCAGGTGAGTTTTGAATATCTGCAAGGATGGAGATTCCACAGGCCCTCTGGGCAACCTGTTCCAGTGTCTGACCACCCTCCTGCTGTTGTACTCTTGCTAGCACAGCCTGTTACTCATTCCAGTGAGGCAAACACTTGGAATATCTATTCATCTGCTGTGTAGCAGTATTTCGTTTCGCTGGTGGAGATGGTGAAATTACAGTCAGACTGTAGTGCTTGATCAATTGAGTCATTTTTCCAAATACAGGAAATAATTTTGAAAATCAAAAGCATGGATTTTATTTCTTCCAGACTTTGTGTGTAAGTGGACAAGAGCTCCACGTATCCGTGATTAAATAATTACTAGACAGAATAAGAAACTGGACTAAGATTTTAATGTGTTTTCAAATGTTAACCTTTATTCATATCTAAAATAAGAATATGGAGAAATATTTTAAGAAGGGAGCATAAAAGATGATGTAGTGATAAATAGAATGGAAAAAAGTAGTTGGAAGTTGTAAGAATATGATTGTCAGTTCATGTACAATGGTATATCGTAGTAATGGAATTGTGTCTGAATAGTTCATCTAGCAGTTTTGGGGACAGGTGGTTACAAAAAAGACAAATGGATGAGAAATTCCTTGTGCATTTTTAAGGCTAATGAGCGAAGGATATTGACCTTTTCAATGGATCACTAAGATACAGAAATGTAAACATTTTAGAGAAAGTTCAGTGATACTGCCCTATTTGGAGGACTGTTTGCTAGAGAAATATGGTGGTAAAGAGCACAAAACAACTGAAGAGATGAGGAGCTCTGAAAATTCTCCTATCAGGTCTGGTAGTGAGCGTGGGTTTTTTTAGTAAATTAAGCTTTTTGTAGGGGCAGTAGCTGGTTTTCTGTCCATAAATTTATTGGATTATATTACTAATTTGCTGTATGACTTTACAGTGGGAGGAATGGCATTTCTGACAAAGAAAAAGGTTGATGCTGTCTTTGCGCTCTGTCTGTATATGAGCAGGTGCCAGAAAAGAAAGGATAGCCTTTTGGGTAGAAATGGCAATTTCGGAAAACAACAAAAAAACCCACAAAATCCTGAAAGTACTTATGTAGCAAGCACAATTTGCAGATGCAGTGAGAGGTATTATCCTGTACAATAAAGAAGCCCTTTAGGAAAGTCTTCGGAAGTCTTTGAGGAAATGCGGGCAGTGGGAGTTGATCTATGTACAGATTATACTTCTAATGAAGGTAATAATACTATTGGACAAGTTCGTCCATCGTGTGTGTCCCTCCCCCCGCAAATTATTGTACGGAATGAACCACTCCGGTTCTTTGACATTTTTAATATGAAATACAGGAAAGAGTGTAGGTAACATAAACAAACCAGCTGAATGTTAGAAAGGATGTGTGCTGAAGAATTTGTTGTATTTGTGGTTGACAAGCTGCTTTGTAAGGACATTGACCTGAAAAGAAATGGTAGGGGACTCAGATGCTCTTAAATATATAATAATTTTTTAATATAAAAATAGGACCCTCAATTGTAGCTTGCTGGAATTGAGAATTAGAATGTGCTTAATTATTTTATTGTATTTCTATGTATCTGACAAGGGAAAAATGGAAGGAAAATTATGTGAGTAGGTGCTTCTGCTACAGTTAGAGTAAAATGTTAAGCTCAGTTCTCTGGATGGAGAGTGTTTGTAATTATAAAATTTTAATGGGACACAATTTTTTTATGCTGGTGGGAGAGATATAGGAATTCTTAATCTCCCCTTCTCTAATGGTTGATATTCTGATCTTAAAGGAAAACTGTTACAGTGTTCGTTGCTCTTTTATTTTGTATATAGATAAAACTGTCATTTTGTGAGTAACCCTCAGTAGCTTTGGTCAAGTGAGGTTTATTTGATGTCATTCATCCAATGCACTTTGACAGGTGGTTGTAAAAAAATTGTTTTACAAAGTTTAGCTTATTTCAATTAGGCCAAAGCATATAAAGTATGTGATATGCTGCCATTCTGTAGAAGTGTTTTATGAAATAAAAACCTAATGAAAAAACATCTCCAGGAATTAAAAAAAATTAAGATCTTCCTTCCAGGAACTGCAGTCCAGTAATTTTGAAAATCCTCTTTTTAATGCATTAGATTTTTTGGAAAAGGACAGTATCTTGTCTTTAGCTTATTGGCCAGAATGCTTTGAATGATAATACCTAGCTCTCACATAATTCTCTGCATTTCTAAAATACTCTATAAATATGGAGTAGTTAATCCTCTTGAAATGTATCAGTCTTAAACAATGAAAAGCTTCATGAAACTCAGACTTTTTCTGATACCTCAGATCCTCAGGCCCACAAGAATTAAAGCTTCTTTTGCCTTGTCATAGGATGTTTTTCTAAATGTATTTTGATGGCGAATGTCTGTAACTAATGTGATCTTTTTCAGAAGATATATTCTTATATTCTAAGAATTCATTTAGCTCCACTTATGTCTTTTACAACTAGGGGATTGCATATGTGCTTCCTGTTCTTGTAACCATAGAACTAACTGTAACTGTAGCAGAATAACGGCAGGGACTTGAATAGTGCCTACTAAAACATTGGTTCAGATTAAAATCATGTAACAGATTTTGTTCTTTTAAGTGGTCTGTGAGAAGATCACTAATACATGGAGATCTGTTAGTGCTCTAGTGCTGAAATTCTGGCGGCCTTTAAGTCATGGTTACTAAGCAAGAGTGAAGGGTGCTGGTTTATGGCTCATATGGTTAGCTGTCACTGAATGCTATATGGCTCTTACGGAAACTACCAAATAATGTAGCTAGAATCAGATGCAAGCCTACTCTCTCCAGCTTTGGAGAGCTGGTTTAGTATGGTATATAGCTGATTCAGGATCAAGGGGGCAGAACACAGTGATTACCTCTTTGTCCTGTCTTCGGAAATTCTCTTTGTAGTCTACAGTATACTTGAGGAGGTAATTCCAGGGTTTCAGTTGGACACTCATAGCTGAAGAACCACTATCAATATTATTGGTATTAAATACTTAAAAAAATATATTTACAGTCAGTATATCTTCTGCACTAGTTAGGAATATTAGACTGGAAATACCATTCAAATTGTTTCTTCCTGTAATGAAAGATGCAGTTGTTTATTTTGATCATGCCACTTCTGAATCATTCTGCTGTTGTATAATTTTGTTTCCAGATTACCTTAGCTCATCTGAAAATTTGACATCATATGTACTGCCACAAGTTTCACGTTCCTGCCTTTGTCTACCTTGTGTCAACACTGGATTCCTTTCTTTTTTAGTTCAGAAGTGTTACTCTGTCATTACACCCAATGAATGAAGGAGTAGTAGAGATTTTTCTCTGATTCTGATTCCAGTGGCTTCTTGTAGTTATTTCACTATGTAAGTGTTTGCATCCTGGGCTTTCTCCTGGAGTGTATTTTGGAATATTTTGTGCAGTATAACATCCTGGGGTGCTTGCTGCTGCTCCTTCTCCCCCACCTCACCCTCCCACCTTCCCAACCTTGAGTGCAGTAGAAACCGGGGAAGAAATTAGTCTGTCACAGGAGGGAAGAAGTGTAGATGTAGTGTTATAGCTGACTAAGTAAAACATGTTTCCTTTCTCTCTTTTTCCCAACCTTCCCAAGGCCTTTTAAAAATGTATTGAAGAACACCAAAATTAGGAAACACATTTAGAGGATGTACTTATTTAGAAAGCAACAGAAAAAAACAAAACAAATAAGTTTGAGGTAATGAGTAAACAGTATAATTTATATTAATTTGAATTTTATCTGCTTAGAATTGCTTAGGTGAAGCTACTGAAAATCTTCATATTTAGTTTTAGAAAACTGTAACTTGGTGTTTCTTCTCTCTGAGAGCAGCTTTCTTAATTCAAGGCTTTCAGCGGTGTTCTATCAACATACATGTCTTTAATAGCAATTGTTTTGTTGTTCTCAGTAAGATTTGGAGGGTGGAGGAGAAATGAAAGTACTATATTAAATATAAAATTCACAGTGGAAAATCTTAGAATGAAGAAATGTTTCAGAAAGAACATATTTACTGACGCTTCTAAACATTTTCTGTGTCAATATATCTTTTTTGTTGTTTTGCTTAAAATAAAACTTAAGTGAGATCTTTCTATATTGAAAATAATTGACTGTCTCATGTTTTGCTTCTGCTCTGCAGCAAAAGTTGTCATGGTAAAATTTGCATTAAGCTGTGCACATGTTTTTTATTAAAAATATTGCATATAACAAGGCGATTATTTAAAGCAGAGATTAAAGAAGGTGTAATAACTCGCCAATCTACCACAGTATAAACGTGAGACAGACATGAAAAATATTGGAAATGTACAAAATTACTAGTGTAAACTTAGAAGATAATTTCTTTAACAAACTCTGTTTTCAAACTATCATGTGCATTTAACTTTTTAACCTGTGCTTCAAAAATGACAATGTATTAATTTATAACATGGAGGGTGAAAACTTCAAGATCTGTCAATGATTATTTGGCAACATGAATGAACATCTCTGAAGAATCCTTTTACATTTCACTTTACCATACTCTTAGAAAGATCAGACTAGGCGTAGCTAGGATG
>NW_008825162.1:1397489-1401401 GCF_000699105.1 Pygoscelis adeliae
ATGCACCTGTTAAGCCAAGCTGTTATTCTTGTATGAAGTAAGAGTGATAGGTGATACTAGTTGTTTTACAGCTCTACAATATACTTACTCTGTGTAAAGTTGACAAATAACAAGGTAGGATTCTTTATGGAGTTACAGCAATGCTTAAAATGACTGCATACTTTGGATGTGTAATGTGTTTATAATTGAATCCTATCTTTAGTGGCAAAGTTGACTGGTCAAAAATTAGGAAAACCTGATTTAAGGTTGTGTACCTTTCTTAGGACATGCATACTATGATACAGTTTTTAATTTAAAAGATCATATTTTCCATTTCTTGCTTCAGAGCTTCATTTTATTCAAACACAAAATGGATGTTGCTTATAATAGTGGGAATTTAGCCAATATTTTCTTCTCACTTATTTTTCAAATTGTGTCCACTGGTCATATTTTATTGTTTGCTCCCCAGTTTATGTGCTGTTCTGAAGGCAGAACTTTTTGTCTCTTGTTCACTCACAGATGTAAGTGCCTCACAAATATTAACCAACTAATTAAAAAAAAATTGCTGTTGAACTAAGGAGAAAGTGGAGAGAGGGTTAAGTCTAAAGGATCCAGCAGTTAGGGTGACCAGGTTGGGAGCAACCATGACAAGAAAGTTTCAGCTTCACTTCTGTAGCAGTTTGGAGAAGAGAGTACAAAAAGTCTGCTGCGGAAGTATGAGGATGAAACATTTTTTAAATAGAGAATTTTCCAACCTATTTTGTCCTGCTGAATTTTTTTTCTATTATTATTTTAATGGTTCTAAAGGGTGGATAATGAAAGGCAGACAAAGCTAGATGTGTCCCAACTTACAAATATTTCAGGATAATCTAACTTTCTGATAACCTTCAATAGAATTAGGAAACTTCACCATTGTAAAAGCTTCAAGAGCCAACAGTTACATATTGTTAATATGCTGTAGCCTGGGATTCTGTGGCTTATAAATAGGTCCAGGAAGGAATCAAGAGTTTCTTTCAGTTTTTTCTTCATATTCATGCCAGCAGCATTTTGTGAGATCGAATGCTTCACGAAGAGCTGATAGTTGCTGTTGTAAGGGAAAATAACTGTTTTATTTCTGTGTCAGTTTAGGGGAAATAGTTTAAATGTTGGTTCACTGTTGTAGCATGTTTTGACTGAATGTTAACAAGATGTTTTAAAATAGTAATACGATCTAACTTATTACCAGAATGACAAATTATGTTATTCTATGACACAGGTATATGAATTTGTTTTTTTTTAGGAAAATAATAGATAGCCTATTATTTGTCCTATCCTAGGACAATGGATTGATTGTCCTTTACCTTTTTGTGTTCATTTAAGATTTTTATTGCAAACAAAAATAGAATATCTGTAATTCAGATAAATCCTATTTGGTACATAACTCAAACTATTTGAAATACTTGTTTTTCTCAGAATCCTTAGAAACAAATGATTTGTTGTGTGTCACTTTCTTCTCTTCCTGTTTTCATTCTCGAGGAAAAAAAACCTTGAGGAAAGTATGTCCCAGAAATGAGGGGCCACTATTTTGGACAGGTTATTTTTTCTTTGAATAAAATTGCTTTAAATGTTAAGTTTTATAAGCACAGATATGGTAAGAAAGAGCTGTTTTCTCTTTAGAAATATCTCAAAAGTGAGTGGACTTCAGAGAATGCATACGTGGATACCTTAATTACAGTTCTTGAATTGTTCTCCCCAGCTGTTTTTGGCAGTGAGTTTCCACATCAGCTTAAATGGATTTGGTGCTTATGGTTCCAAAACAATGCATTAGGTAGAAAATGGCTCATAACTTCATATGCATAAGAAAGAGAGGATGACATAGTTCAGAACAAATACTCAAATTTTGATAGGGGCTTCCAGAAATGCAGGATATTTCTTTGACAAGAGGTATAGTTGATGTGATGATGATAAGTTGATGATTATCTTTGATGGTAAGGTAAAAGTTTGTGACAGGTGTTACTGAACTACATGCTTTGAGTTACCTGTGGAACAGGTATAACGTTCAGTATTAGCATGCTCAGAAATCTTTACTGTGACGATTCAAAGGTATGTATTGTCCCTATTAGAGCTTCATTTTGCCATAAACATAACTCTTCAAACCCTCTTGTCATCTGTCAGGGTTTGAGCAAACAAATTTTGACACAAATCAGAAAACTGTGACAGTTGAGTGACAAGCTGTCAAAGGTTCTAGATCAATTGTACAGTTTATTGCCTTAAACTCTGCTAAGTGGATAAATATCAGGAAAAACCCTAAAATTAATCATTACAAATACTGCAGAAACTTTAGTGATTTAAGAATAATAGATATTGAGGATCTTAAGTTATTTCAGGGCTAGAAAGAATGTTGCAGCAACGCCTTTTATAGAAATCATCAATGCTAGACAACACTTCATATCTTAGGAATGTTAATTTGAATATTTTCAAAGATTGTAGTAGAAACATGAGTTAAATTTTAGGGTCTAGAGGAAAGCATGGAGACTAAAAGGTCAGTAGGCCATTTTCATCTCTTACTCTTACAAATACTGTATGTGGTAACCAGGTCTAATGTTTGGATACACTTAATGGGAAGGGTAAGGTTGATGGCTGACCCCCAGTGGGTTGCTGCTGCACTCTGCTCTTGTAGACTAGGGGGATGGAGTTAACTTTCTTCATTGCAGCCCATATGGTGCTGAGCTTTGCATTGGTGCCTGAACAATGTTTCTAACACACCAGTGTTCTGGCTGTTAATGAACAGGTGCTTGCACAGCATCAAGGCTTTATGTCCAACCCTGTCCCTCCCAAAGGTCAGTAAGCTGGGGGTGGGTAAGAGGTTGGGAGACGATATAGCTGGGACAGGTGGCAAAACTGACCAAAAGGATTTTTCCATACTACATGGTGTCATGCTCAGCAGTAAAAGCTGAGGGTAAAGAGGAGAATGCAGGGACATTTGTAGTTAATGGAGTTTGTCTTCCTGAGCAACTGCTACACATAGTGTGGCTCTGCTTTCCAGGAAGTTGATGGACGTTGCCTGCCAATGAGAAGTAATGGAAGAATTCCTCTTTTTGCTTTGCTTCCACACACACCTTTTGATTTTTCTTAGTAAACTTCCTTTACCTTGACCCACAAGCTTTTCCATCTTATTTTCTCCCCCTGTCCTGTTGAGGAGGAGGAGTGAGAGAGCAGCTGGGTGAACATCTGGCAGCAGCCAAGGTCAGCCCACCACACCTATGTAAGATTTCAAAATGGACAGGTGTTAACAAATAGAAGACTTATAGGATGGACTATACCAAGGATGGACTTACTGCAGAAAATATTAGGTAGATTTTTGAGGAGCAGAAGGGTGCCTTTGTTTTGAGGGATGGCCAAACATGTTGGATCCTTGTAGACCAGGTCTCCTCTTCTCTTATGTTGGTACTCATTCAATTGAGATTTTTTTTTGGGGGGGGGAGGTATACTGAAACATAGGGAAGGAGCCTCTGTGTTCTTATGCTGAACTCTATATTTACCACCAACACCCCCAAACACCCCCTGCCACCAACCTACCTATCTACCTACCTACAAGTGCAGTTGCAGACTTTCATTTTCACTATGACTTCAGTGTCTGTGATTGTTTACTTACTTGTAGAAACCAACGTGCAGAATGCATTGAAGACTGCACTGCCTTTTAGCATTGTACTATCACTTCTTCCTGGTTCTGTGATCGTTATATGAGGTTACTAAGTATTGCATGAAAAATAAGAAACAAGGCTAATTCTGTGACTGAAACTGTTATCTCTAAAACTCAGCAAGCCAGTTCATTATTGGTGGACTAATAAAAGTCAGTTTTCTGTTAACTTTATGATACCTATAGAAGTTTTGTTTAAAAAAAAAATTAATATACTTTTGATTTATTTGGTAATTCAAATTTTCCTCCTGCTG
>NW_008825162.1:1401416-1406253 GCF_000699105.1 Pygoscelis adeliae
TAGATTATGAATTATCCTAGAAAAAAAGATTAAATGTCTTCAATTATATTTAGAAGCTCAGTCAGACTAATGAATTAAATCTTTTCTCAGTGCTTATTTTTTCTAGTTTTCCTTGAAGCAGATACTGTCATTATGAAATTGATCTTAAATATCTGGATTTCTATGAAATTTTGAAAAATATATTTGTGGAAAGGACTTGAGTCTTCACATATGATGTACAATATGTCTTCTAGTTTTCTTTGTTCTGATGTATTTCCTAAGGAAGAGTAACTGCTGAACATTCGTTAGTTCAGTCAGTAGAATTGCAAATGTAAGATTTTTGTTCTATAGAGAAGTGAGAATGTTGAAATAGTGGGGTGAAAATATAAGGCTTGGAAGTTGTTTTAAATTATTAAAATTTGGATTTCAATAAAAAAAAATTTCTTCATTCTTAGGTCACTATAAAATAGATTTAAAGACTCGTTGGCTGCAAGTTTATGTCCAGTTACATGACTGTTGTCTTGGTCAGATACACATTTGCATTTGGTGAAAAATGTTTCTGTCTGGAGTAAACGTCTTTTTTTGGTAGTATTCAAGCAGTTTGAATTTAGAAAGTTAGGATTTTTTGTTTGTATGTTTTTATTTTTTGGACTATTTGGGATGAGATGCCATAACAATCACAGGTTATCTTTATTTAAAGTTAGCAGAAGAACAAGTGATTGAGGAAATACACAACACTATCAATGTCTTGCAGATATGTTTTTCTTTATGATGCTCTCCTGCAAACCATGGATATATTTCTGTATTGTACATTGAAACCTGAGGTGAAGAAAAATTTAATTTGCCTATTCCAAATCACAAGATTGTTAGAAGAATAAGGGCATAAATTGAGTTCTTGACAGTGTACTTGACTCACTACTCTCATTTCCACTTAACCAGTCATGAAAGATGCTCACTGAGGTCTTAAAAATCTTTATAAATTTTAATACTTTTTGTGCTATCCTTCCACCCCCAATTTTACCTTATTTATCTTTTGCTAATCTTTCTCTCTTGCTTTGGGTCATGTGCTTGAATTTTCTGGACTAAAAACAGTAGGGTATTTACAGGCATGGGGTCCCTTTGCCTGTTGGTAGTGGTTCTGTTTAGCAAACTGACTTCAGGATTGTATGTATTTGTATTTAGGAATACTGTCAGTAAGAGATGCAACAGACTACTTTTTTTTTTTTATTGGCTAATACAAAAAGTCAAGAAGAAGCAACAACCCCCCCCCCCATGGAAATCTTCTATGTTCAGTCTACATTATTTTGCTTCTTTAATATTTCTGGTCATGGATATTACCAGGTGTAAGTATTATTTATGAAATTACATTTGTCTTTTATTAAACTCAAGGGTACCAGGAAATGTAAGATCCAGAACATGACATTAAAAGCACTTCCCTTCTTTGGATAGCTATGGTATCTGTGGTAGAGATGTATGTATTTTCTCTCTTAAAGAGAAACAAGGAGGTTAATGACTAGTGCAGTGTATTTGGGTGCTTCCAAAAATCTCTCAACATACATATAGTGCAGCATGGAATAAGTCTAAGTGGACATTTGGTTGTGCCAAAAAAGGCATTAAAAACCTGTGTTGTTCTTTAGGGTGACAAAGAAATCTGTAGCTTTTTTTTCCCCTACTACTGACATTTTAGAACTGCATCAAAGTCTTATAATCTTTATCAATGGATAATAAATAAGTAGCGTAGGTTTTTTGATGTATGGTTGTCTCAGACTATTAATACAAAAAAAAAATTCTTGTGAATAACAATTTCTATTTGAAAACTTTGTTTGGTAGTATTAATAAGAGTGGATAAAGAATTTTAATCAGAAACTATAGTTTGTGAGGAAGACATGCGTTTTATAATTCTTACTGCATGCTTTCTGTTCTTTTATGTTACTGTAAATGACTTTGTCCCTTCTAAATCTAAAGTTAAAATATTTAATTTGCTAAAAATAAAAATACAGAAATATTACAGTCCTGATATTTGAAAACTTTTTATGACAGTTTAAAAATAGTATGTTAATGATAAGCATATTGATTTATTTGGAGTTTTGAAGTATGAATTTAACATTAGTAGGGAATGATTACTTTTTATAATATGACTATTTCCAAGTAAGCTTTTACAAGGTAGTTTAACATATTTTTTTTCTAGTTTAGACTTTATATATTTGCAGAAGAAGCTTTTTACTTCCTGTTAGTATAAAGCTGTTTTGAGTTTGAATTTGCATTTATATGCAGTTGAAGGGAAGTTGTCTTTAGCCTTGATGTTCAGCAATTTTGTGTAAGCTTAGGAAGTTGTAGTTTGTTAGCAAGAATTGCACTGGGCTCTATTTGTGTGTGAAGTTTGGGGCGGGGGGGCAACCTATTTCTAAATTTATGAATCTAAGCTTCATGTCGTAAATACGTCTTATTTATAGGGCATTTAGAATAGCAAACAGTTTTTAAATGCTTACGTTATTTTAAGCAAAGTTTTCATAAAAAGTGGAAGTGAGGGAACACTCGAGATGGAAAAGAATGAATGGCTAGTAAGGGCTTTTCCTTAGAGAGGTACTTTAAAATGTTTCAGAATCATGTATTTATTTATATTTGTTATATGTTTATTTTATATTTTAGAAACATTTTAATTTATCATGTATTTATTTTATATTTGCCTGTACTTATCATGATGATGAATTCCAAGACAATCTGGTTTAGATCACTGTTTTTAAACCTAGCAGTAGTAGGTAAATATTTCCGTTAGTCTATTAGTTGAACTTTTGTTATAGCATTTAGTGAACAAAAGCTTTTAGATTATAAGTATGCTGGGTTCCATTGAATCTCTGTCCATTGCAGTAAGAAAGATAAGAAAAAAAACCCTCCTTATTTTTTTTTAGTAGTTTGATCTATTTAGGAAAATCTCTAACTAAAATTTCAGCATTCGTTGTGGTCTTTAATTTTTTTTTTTTATTTTTAATTCTGAATAAGTATTATCTGGTGCTAAGTTTTTTAATGATTTGAACTTAAAGATGAATTTGATTCTTTATACTTAGGGAATAATATTTTAAAATGGGAGCCAGAAGAAAAATAGTTTTCACATTATAGAAAAATTCTTCTGTTGATTTTTCTAATGCAAAGAATGTGTAACTTGTGTGCAATTTTTTAAAATTTTCACTCTGAAAGACTGACAGAAAAAATTCTGTGAGTTTTCCATTATGTTAGCACCTGGCTAAACTGAAATTTTTTTTTCAGAAAGACTGTGGCGTAGTGATCCCGTACATTGAACTTCTCCAGTATGCTTTGAATTCTAGCTTTCTTTAAAAAATATTCTGTCTTTATTCGGTACTGTACAGCCATGAGAGGATGCACAAGAAAAAATCATTCTCTGTATGTTCTGCTTCTAATAAAGTTCCTTAAATGAAGACATAGATGGACATCTCCTAACCTAGATGGGAAGGAGGGCAATCAGGTCATGAAGGTAGTAGTCCATGCTAAGAGAGTTTAGGATTGAATCAATTTAACAAAACAATCACCTCACCATGCAGAATTTTTATAGGTAGAAATACTAGGCCTAAACAGGAATAACATAGTAGTTCCTGGTTACTGACAACTTGACGAGGATGGTGGCACTGGGTGCATGTAGTATGCTGAAAGATAAAAAAGCAAGAAATGTAATGGTCTTGAAGTACAGTAGTCATGGGAGACAACAGTTATGGGAGAATTTCACACTGAGATGCAACTAAAGTGAGATATATAGACTGAAAGTGATATACAAGAACTGGTTATATGAAGTGTGTAAGAGGAGATTTAACCAATGGGGTAGTCCACAGGATCTGGTGCAAAACCTTGCAATATGAGCACCTGTCGGTAAAAATGACCATTACATACTGCAAATCAATATAAAAAATTAAGGACAAAAAAAACCCAAAACCAACAGCAGAACACTGCCCCACACCTGTTAGTGTGCACAACTTCAAGGAAATAAGTAAAACAAAACAGCTTATTGAAAAGAAGGTAAAATGTACAGTAAAGAAAATTAAATCCATGTAGTCAGTGGAAGATATTTAAGAAGAGGAAGCATGCCATAAGAAAGATTTAAAAAATGGCAAAAAAATTAAGGTTAAACATGTTGGTGAGAGAAACCATTGGAGGCAAGAATGCATCCATTAAAAGTGGAAGTTACAGTCAGATGAAGGAAACAGTGTCGTAAAATCTGGCAGATTAAATTTGTATGCAGTAAAGCAATAAAAAACAATATGAAGAACAGCTAGCAAAGGAAGGAAACTACTGAGAAACCTTTTCACAGATGACTCAAGTGTGGGAACATTGTTGGGGAGGTTGTAGGGCCAGGTTGTACAGATGCTAAATTAATTTCTCACGATGCTATTCACTGTGGAAGACTCCCAGGCCAGAGCCTCCCTTCATAGAGAGCTCATCAGAGGTTGTGTTTGAAATTGAAATGCCTACAGAGGAAGTGTGGAGCGTATGCACATACGTTCATGTTTGTAGTGAAATGAACATGAATGAGTTGCTGGACTAGCTGGCATTCACTGCAGAGTTCTTAAGGAACTCAAGCATAAAATATCTGAATTACTAATGGATGTGTATAACCTCGTACTTAGGGCTGCCTTATTCCCTGAGGACTGCAGGGTGACAAATGTGACATTAGGTATTTTGCTTGTTTGTTTTTGTTGTTTTAATGTTTCTGTCCATGATCCAGGGAATTATGGGACAGTAAGCCATGCAAATGCACTGGACAAAGTAGCCAAAATGATAATAGAAAGTCAAATTTGTGGACACTTGAGTAAAATCCATTGGGGAGAAGCGTTTAAAGAAAGATTCTTTT
>NW_008825162.1:1406270-1434597 GCF_000699105.1 Pygoscelis adeliae
AGAGAGAATTATTTTGAAATTATTAAAAATCATAGAAAAATGTTTTGGTTGATATAGTCCATTTGGATTTCCAAAAGATTTTTTTTTTTACAGCCACCCATTAAGAGCTTCTCAGAAGACTAAGCATTAGCAGGATAAGAGGGAATATCTTTGAATGACTAAAGAACACTTTAAAACATAGGAAATAGAAGGGTAGGTGTAATGGATCATCAGTTAAGTTTAAAAAGTTACACAAATTATAGAGCTTTATATAACTTTGAAAACATGTTGTTTTATTAAGCAATAATTATTTCACTTTTTTTGCTGTCGTCCATGTTAGATATAATATAGAGGCCTTAATAGTTGGAATTTATTTTATTAAAGTGACCAGAAAATGATCTGTTTGTTTTGTATGCACTTAAATTTGTTGATTCATTGTCATATTTATCCAAAGAGGAATAGCATTGCACTACTGTTACATAAACAAGAAAGGAATTTTTGTGCCTTTGTTTTATAATATTGATTATAGCTAATTATGTGTGGAAGAATAATTCGGTTATTGGTGATATTGCTCTTCAGTATGCTGTTGTATTTTTAAAGTTAGGTTTATTAAATGTGTTTTTATGTTAGTTTCCTTTTATGTGCAGAGATCATGTTAAGGCAGACTGGAAAAGAATTTAGTCAATTTTATTCAATTCTAGTCAATAAAATTACTTAGCATATTTTTATATAGTTGTTACATAATGAAGAAAGTTTAACTGGGGGCATTACTTAGAAGTTGTGACTAAAAATATTTCTCAAAGTCTCTAATACCTTCAACTTCTGTGTGTCAGATTTTTAGCCTTAATTTTTCCAGTGTGTCTCTTCCAGTTTGTCTTTTTATTTTAAAGAAGATGTAGCAAAGTGAACATATGGTAATATACATGAAGAGATTTTATTTAAATTACAGCAAGGACTTGAATAATAGATTATTTATTATGAAATAATTAAAAAGAGAGGTGTTTTATTTGCCCAAATATATGCAGACTTCAAATATACACTGAAATTATTAAGGGCATTTGGGGGTTGTGTGTTCTCCTAATTAGTTAATAAGCTTCTCACATTGTTAGTATCTTTACTAATAACCTTAATACTTTTTCAGTTTAGGAAAATACTCAACAATAGTGTAGCATCAGGTATTCAGGCACTTTGTTATGAGGAGATCATAGAATCATAGAATAGTTTGGATTGGAAAGGACCTTTAAAGGTCATCTAGTGCAACCCCCCTGCCGTGGGCAGGGACATCTTCAGCTAGATCAGGTTGCTGCTCAGGTTCCAGAGATGGGGCATCCATCACCTCTCTGGGCAACCTGTTCCAGTGCTTCACCATCCTCATAGTAAAACATTTCTTCCTTATATCTAGTCTGAATCTACACTCTTTTAGTTCAAAACCATTACCCCTTGTCCTATCACTACAGGCCCTGCTAAAAATTCCATCCCCATCTTTCTTATAAGTTCCCTTTAAGTATTGAAAGGCCACAGATGGGGAGGCAGGAAGCAACTCCACCAAATATAATGTTGTTTCTTAATGATGTATGTATTTTTCACATGTGAGAACTTTTGTGTTCAAAATACAAGTAGGTACAAAAGTTAGTACAAAACATTGAAACATGTTTTGGGTACAAAATATTTTGTTTCCCAGAAACAATTTAGCACTTGAGAAGAGGCTCTAAATTAGGTTTACCTGAATTCAGAAGCTCTTCAAAACTCTGTGATGCACTCTTCTGATGCCTAAGAAAATTATATACTAGCAGACATTTTGGAAGAAAATCCCTGTAAGCTTATCACATAAACTCTTCCAGCTGATTTTAATAACAAGGGGAAGAAATGGTGCTTTTTTTTCCAAAGAAAGGCTTGAATGTTATTTCTAGTTCCTCTCTGTTGGTTAGTGATGAGGGGAAAGCAGTTCAGTCCTTCCCTGAGGCTATACCATGTCTCTTGGTGTAAGTTTTGCAAGTAAGAAGAGAGGTCTGTGTTCTTCCACCTTGTATCTGCAGCAGGGAAAGGAGATATGGTTGATTTGTTTACAACAGGATGTCTTTCTGAAGTGGGAGACTTCTCGTGTTTTTGTCAAAGGCATCTATTTGGATATCCATTCAAATCTAATTACAGGAGGAGAACAGTGGTGGGTTTTTTTAAGTCACTTCAAAATTATCACAGATGTTGATGAATCCTAGTAATCAGAAAATTATTGTCAGTTTTCTGAATGATCTGGTTACAGTTCTAGCAGGCACAGCACAATATGGTCTTATTTAGAGACTGTCAGTGCAGTACTAATTCTTTAACTATTTGTGCCTTTGAGCTTCAAATTTTTAGCCATACCAGTTATTTGCACACACTTGAAATATACAAACATAGAGGGAAGGAATGACTTAAGTTGGTACAAAGCAACACAGCTAGGACAAAATGCACAAAAGGTAAGTGACTTGATCTTCAAAAACATTGAGCAAACCAGCAATGATGTATTTATAGTAAATGTGTTTTCACTCCATTATTTTTATATAACCAAATTAGATACAGATTTTAGGTGAACTATTTGGTTTTGTTCTAGCCTGTGATTCGCAGTCTGTGTGCCTGCTGGGACTTCTTTGTAGCACCATTCTACATAGCGTGCATGGAGCCAGCAGGTTCCTCGAAATTGTGATCCCATTAGAAAGAGTGGGATCCTTTGAGGAACTTGGCTTTGGAAAATTAATACAAAGCGAAACATCCCTCATACTGTATGCTGACCTGTCTGAAAATGTGTGTATTCCTTGGCTAATGCATATATATATATGATGTATTTTATAATATAGTGTATATATTATATTTTTATAGGTCAAGATGTTGTTATGTAGTTGCACAAAAGTGTTTATTAGGCTGAGGTTTCGTGTATAGTTTTATATATAGCTTTGCAATGCTTTATATAGCTTTATATACTTAGATATTCAGAAGTGCTAAAGTGGAAGGGGTAAGATTTATTAAAAAGTAAGTGAAAAATTATTACTACCATAAAAGACCAGGTGGTTTTTATACTGGGAATGTTCATAATTTTGCAGGTAACTCCACTTTCTTCTTCTGTAGTTTAGCTTCTGAAGATACTGCTTTAACCTTTAGAGTAGCCTAATTGAAGTATGTGAAACTATAGTTTATAGCTGAAAATATTAATAAGTAGGGTGCTGTGATTTGAACCGAGAGGTGTTTAAAGCTAAAGCAGTACTTCAGTAATAAAAACAAAGGAGTGGGATTAAAGAGATTTGAGTCTTTCGTGCCATTGCTTCAGATCAGGTCTGTGAACGGAAGCAGTTGAATCTGTGTCTGTATAATGGGATAATACTGCACTTCTAGTAAAAGCTGTGGAGATTGGCTAATGAAAATCAGAGCTAGGTAATATGTTTTTAGCAATATGAGCCTATAAATGTAACTTTGCTATAAAACGTTTTTGTGTGTTAGAGTCGAGAAATATGTGTCAGGGCACGGGTTTGAACCTCAACTTCCTGGAGTCCAAGGTAATAAGAAGCAGTAATTTAGAAGTAGTCACTATTAAGAATTCTACATCTAGTTGCCACCTTCAGATACGTTATAAAATAGCTTTATCTTGTTCCTACCTAGTCAAGTCCCAACCAGTTTACTGGGTTCTTTTCTAGGTTTTTTTTGTTCATTTGTCAGTGTAGTGGGTGTCTATGGTGAGGTGCTGGCAATGGGGTGGCTGCAGGGCGGCCTCTGTGAGGAGAGGCCAGGGTTGCCCCGTGCCGGACACAGCCTGTTCCAGCTGGCTCCAGCAGACCCACTGCAGGGCACAGCTGAGCCCCTCAGACAAGATGGTGCCACCTCTGGGAAAGTGTATTTAAGAAAGGGAAAAAAAAATGCTGCATGGCAGAGTGTGAGAGAGGAGGGAGGAAAAAGTGTGAGAAATAGCCCTGCAGACACCAAGGTCAGTGAAGAAGGAGGGGAGGGGGTGCTCCAGGCGCCAGAGCAGAGATTCCCCTGTAGACCCTGGAGAAGACCATGGTGGAGCACGTTTCCACACTGCAGCTTGTGGAGATGCCTTGAAGGAAGCCGCAGCCATAGAGAGCATGTGCCACAGCAGGCTTCTGGAGCTGTGGCCTGTGGAGGGGAGCCCACACAGGAGCAGGTTTTCTGGCAGGAACTGCGGCCTATGTGGGACCCATGGTGGAGCAGTCTGTTCCTGAAGGACTGCACCTGGTGGAACGGACCCATGCTGGAGAAGTTCATTAAGGACTGTATCCGATAGGAGGGACCCCACACTGCAGCAGGGGAAGAGTGTGAGGAGGAAGGAGTAGCAGAGAGGAGGTGTTATGGACTGACCTCAACCCCCATTTCCCATCCCCCTGCACCCCTTGGGGAGGGGAGGAGGTGGAAGAGTCGAATCTGTTTATCTTGTGACAGTAATTGGTGAGTGATCTCTTTAACTCGACCCATGAGCTTTTCCATCTTATTTTCCCCCCTGTCCTGTTGAGGAGAGGGCATGAGAGAGTGGCTGGGAGGGTGTCTGGCAGCCAGCCAAGGTCAGCCCACCACAGTCAGTTTTGCTAGGAACAATTTAGTGTGCCATCTTTTGCAGTGCCTGTAGCTGGTAAAAATCAGTAATTCTCATTTGGTGCCTGAACCTGGCCAAACGTAAGTTCCTGTTGAAGGCTGCCTTCTTTTTGGTTCAATTTTTAGTGAACAAAGTTAATCTGTATAAAAATTCCCTCTTTCCTGGCAATTCTCTCAACTTTGCCTGTGTGGATTATTGAGGAGAGCTCCTTTTAGAGCATTTGGACTTGACATTTGTGAACCTGGCTGTGAATGAGAAAGCTTCCTGATCTTACGCAGAAGATTACTGTTCTTTGTACAGAGATACAGTTGCTTCCTGAGTACCCTATCCTGAAGTACCCTGTCAGCATGACCTGATTAACCGGGTTCCCATATGAATTAAGATGTGCTGTTTTCAGAGACTGAAAGTAATACAGACATTTTTATCATGTCTAGAGCCCAAATGAGTAAATGCTCTGAAACTTTTCTGGCTCCTTTTAAAGCCGTTCTGATTATCATTGCATCATGTGATGCACCTGAACTCAGTGTCAGAGAAAAACAGGTCAGGCACAGTTGAGTAGCTCAGCAGGACAGACTATCTATGATCAGGTATGTCTAGAGTGTATGTGTTGATTAAATTTCTTCATTAATTTTTTCACTTTCTTTTTTGTCCATTGGGACAACCATGAATCACCAGCACCTAGTACTGTTCAGAATCTGTAGGATTCTCTGGCTGTTCATGGTGCTGGATATGTGCAAACTAGGTTTGGATATTATTTTCCTGTTACTCAGAAATTATGTTCTCTGCTAATGCTCTGTCACAGCATCTCGTAAGCAGAAAGATTGAAAATACTTGTTGTTATAATGCAGTATTTTATTCTTGCACGTTATTGATCCATAAACACTTTCAATCTATTGTGAGATCGCTGTTGAAAGACTGAGGAAAAAATTAAGAAACTGCACTTACAAAAGTCATCATTATAATGACAGGCAATTTAGTTTGAGGTAACTGGAGCAGTGAAGAATGCAATCAATCATATCAGCAAGTATCTTTACAAATTTTATTAGTCTCTGACAAATGTTATACAGATCATCAAGGTCATTTCATAGTGAAGCTGGAATATTGTTTTCATATTCTTACAGCAACAAGAGTGCTTTGAATAAACTGCATGTCCAGTTCCCTGGGGTTCTTGCAGTGCAGTGAAGCAATGAGACAGGAAATAAAACAGCTGCAAAATGAGGCAGATGCTTTTTTCTGTTTGTGCAGGGCACATTTTCAGGCTAAGAGTTCTAACTTTGGGGGAAAACAGCTGTTTTAGTGACAGCCACTGTCAGGTGTTAAGTCTTCCTGTCTTTTCAGTCCCTGTTAAATGACTTTACCCAAGTAAAGCACATTCCATGGGCCTTGGGTTAAGGATATTTGCATAGGGCACTTATTGGATCTATTTATCATAAGAAAATTACCACCAGACTTTGTAGTACATGGAAACAAATGTGTGTCCCTTAGATAAGATCTCATGAAATTAAAACCCCCAATTGAAAACACAAAAGGTTTATTAATATAGATGTAATTCTAATTTTCATAATATGAGTTTTTCAATATATAGCAAGGATATTGTCCTTTTCCTTCAAAAAGCGAAGTCTTCTTATTGCACTCCCTCAAAAACATTTACCCAATAAGCTTTTGATGTTGTCACATGTGCATTTTGGGGAGATACCAAATTTGATACTCCCCCAACTATACATTTTTATTTTTGAATCAATTATTTTCTGCTGGTTACTTATGAATATATATGTCTATAGTCACTCTGATTGCTGGGTGAGAGTCCCAACCTGGTGGGTGTGGTTGTTTTTTTGTTTTTGTTTTTACTTCTGCTTTTGTCTTTGAAACTGATGTGCTTTCCGAACGATTTGTCATCGTGAACTGGAGGACTGTTTGGCATTTTAAGTCATTGAGAAGAGTAAAGAAGAGTAAAAACCACTAAGCAAATCTGCTGGCAACTATGACTACAGTTGAGTTATGTTTTTATGCTCTGACTACTATACTGCTGTTTCAGCAGGGTGGCTATTAGATTACACCATTGTTCCAAAATTTTCCTGTGAAGCAATATTCATTGAATTCTGCCAAGTAGTCCAGACTCCTTGGAATTTCTCGTTAAATCTTGAGGTTTCTAAAGTCTATGAGACTTGGCTGATTATTTTAACCAGTGTAAGGATTATATGGAAACATACGGAAGAGACACCTACTGTGTCAGGGAGTCCCACTGCTTGCTACCACAGCTAATCACATGATTTAGCGCTATTCAGAAGTACATCTGTTTTGATCCAAAAAATAGTTACATTGCTTACATTATTAATACTGGGAAGTTGAAATGCTGTGAAATTTGAAACTTTATTTGAATTCCTAGTCTTTCTTTGTTACCAGTCTTTCCACATAGGATTTGTGGTTATAATTGTCCTTAGCTAAGAGAATTTTTCCTTATATTCTCACCTCCTGGTATATCTCAGGTGAGAGATCAGATCCTGGCTTTATCTTTGAGAAACTCTGTGCTCTTGTGAAGTGTCTCATTTGTTTCCATTTCATGATTTTTGTACTTATTTGTCTGGTCTGAATATGAGTGAACAGAATTGCAAAGAACTTTTTACATACTTTACTGAATGCGTTGCAGAACTGTGTTCCTTCTCTCTTCTAGGAAAACCTTGCCTGATATGTAATAGGGCAGTTTGTCCTTTGCATGGCTGCATGTAACGGATGCTTGTAGTTCTAATCTGCAACAAGGCAGCACACCCATTTTTTTCTCCTCTGATGTGTTTCTAGCTGATAAGATCTGAGTTTGTAACAGAAGTTCTAGTGAGGTTGTATATAATGCTCTTCAGTTTCATCCTGTCTGCTTTACTCCAGTCTTCAAACTCATCCAGTTCTTCATGAACAGGCGTGTTATTCTCATCAGTGTTGATTATACTCCCAACTTCACCAGTAAAGTTCATTGCATTCTGCTTTTTGGGGATTGCATATTCTTCTTAATATAACTATTTAATACCTATTTCAGGACTGTTATTTTACAAACTCTGTGACTTGTAACTGTTCACCCCACCCAGCTCAATTATTCTCCTTTCAATCCAGTTCATTGCTATCTCCATCTTAGCCAGTTCCTTTTCTGTCTTTTAGTTCTTACATTGATTTCCACCTTCCGCAGTTTAATAACTTATTTTGTGATATTCTGTGAAGGGCATTGCTCATATACATTGTTGTTGCAGCATTTTCTTCATCCAGGAAAACTCCCCCAAACAGTTGTAAAAAATACAGGTGCTAAGTTGACAGTAGCCTACTTTAGGTAAATGTGTGGTTTAGATTTTTCATTTACCTCTGCATCCTTTTTCTTTCCTTAAAATTTATTGTGGTAATTGTTTGAATAAATTATGCTAAGGAAGTCAGAAGAAGAGGAATTGAGTTAATGAGTTTGCAGGGCCAGTGTCTGGCTCTGCAAGTCTCATTTCAAGGTAATGGAGACTAAGACAGCTAAGGGTCCAACTATCCAAGGATAAAGGAACAAGGTAGGAGGTGATTTTTATTATTGTCTAGCTGGTCATTCTGTTTTTTCTGAAGAAAGAGGTTGTCAAGGAGAGCCTGAAGAGGCCTGAGCCCTCATTTATATTATATTCTGCTGGTTCTGCAGATGTATGAGGATGGGAGAGTGAGTTGGGGATGGAGAAAGACAAGAAACAAAAATAAATTTCTGACACCTTTCCAGATATTACATTGGGAATAGAAACAATATAATTGTTCTTCTGTTTATGCTTATGGGTAGGGAGAACTTCATTCTTGCTGTCTTTGTCTCTCTTGCTCCCCCTGCCCCCAAATGCTGATGCAGTACAACTGGAAGTCATTAAACAGTGTACTTGGGCACTACTGATGATTATTTGAGAGCTGGCCTAATTGATTGCTTTGCCATAAGCTGGAGATGTTGAAGATGCATTGATTATGCAAAGCATTGGATAGTGTATAGTTTGCCGTTTTCACAAAATTGCAGCTGATTTGTGAGGGAATTCATCAAAAGGTTTAGGAGGCTAGCAATAGTTGGTGTGTTTTTCAGTAAGCTAATGGCTCATCTTCCCTTATCCATTTATATAGCTTGTTTTACAGCTCTGGCATAAAAAATTACTTTCCTGCTTGTTATTGTCATATTTACCAATAGGGAAGGGTGGAGTAAAGGTGAAGGGTGTTTTATTGGTGAAGATTAGTAAAATCAGGGAAAAAAAAAGTTATTTCTTTCAAAAAGTCTTGTTGACTAGCTTGACTAGAAAAAATACTTCGTTATTTTATGTGTCTATTCAGAATTGGGTTTATTTGTTTGAAGGTGTGTTGGTTTCATGGTGGTTTGGGGTTTTGTTTGGGTTTTGTTTTTGTTTTTTTAAACCTTTGGCTTTCTTAAACCAAAATGAGAATTTATGATAATACTATGTACTGGTTTTGGCTGGTATAGAGTTAAATTTCTTCACAGTAGCTAATATGGGGCTATGTTTTGGATTTTTTTTCTGAAAACAGCATTGATAACACAGGGACGTTTTAGTTGTTGCTGAGCAGTGCTTAGACAGAGTCAAGGCCTTTTCTGCTTCTCACCCCTCCCCACCAGCGAGTAGGCTGGGGGGGCACAAGAAGCTGGGAGGGGACACAGCCGGGACAGCTGACCCCTACTGGCCAAAGGGATATTCCATACCATGTGATGTCATGCTCAGCTATAAAACTGGGGGGGAAGGGAGGTTGGCCAGGCTGCCGTTGATTGGGGACTCCCTGGGTGTCAGTGAGTTGACTGTGGGCAATTGTTTTGGGGGTTTTTTGCATCATTTGTTTTTCTTGGTTTGCGGTTTTTCCCCTTCTTTATTATTTTCTTTTTTTTCGTCCTTCGTTTTTTTTTGTCCTTCGTTTTTTTTCGTCCTTCGTTTTTTTTCCTGTTAAACTGTCTTTACTCAGCCCACGAGTTTTCTCACTTTTACCGTTCTGATCCTCTCCCCGATCCCACTGGGCGAGGGATTGAATGGGTGGCTGTGTGGTGCTTAGCTGCCTACCAGGGTTAAACCAGACATACTGACTTAGTGATTTAAGTAAAGCTGAAGAACTTTCAAAATTTTGTTTTCTTTTTTCCTGCTTGCTTGTTTCTTACTTTTGTTTTTTGGGTTTTTTTTTCCTTTTCCTTCTCTATGATGTCCTAGAGACTAGCAACAGTTGTGATCTCTATTTTCTGAACGTGCTGAACTCTGGGAAGAGCAAGCAGGTGTTTCTTTTTATTTTTTCTTTTTATTTTTTCTTTTTATTTTTTCTTTTTATTTTTTCTTTTTATTTTTTCTTTTTATTTTTTCTTTTTATTTTTTCTTTTTATTTTTTCTTTTCGCTGCCTTCTTTTCTTTTCTTTTTGCCTTCTTTTCTAACTGAATTGCTGAACTTCAGCACCCTCTTGTGCTGGTCCTGCCATTATTACACAGCATGCAGGGCTTCACACAAGCCTGTCAGCTGTCAGGTTGTGGATCCATGTGATAACAGGTTCACCTATTTCAGCCTCTCTGCATGGAGGTCTGGTTCTGCACTAGGCTTAATCAGGATTGTAGCCTGCTTCCAATCATAATTAATATAGCAGTCCCACTTGCATTTCTCATCAGCAGGATGCTGTTCTTGAATGCATGTATGCAGTGATAGATTGAAATAATATGAACAGATCTTTCATATGCCTTTAGGCAACACGTAAAGATAAAAAAAACAAATCTAAATCATGTTCACATTCACATCATATCGCCTACTTGCTTCTAATACACTTTGGTATTTTCTGGGCTTGTTTCAAGTTCTGCCTCGATGTGATGACAGAGAGAAACATCCTTAATTTCTAGTTTCTGTATCTGTGTGCTTCTCTTGGAGCTGTAGATTCCTACTCCTTCACTTTCTGCTGTGTCAGTGAGGGCCCTTACGAGTTGTCTTCCTATTTTAGTCTTTGGCCTTGGAAATGTAAAATTGCCTTTTTGTCATCTGGATTAAACAAATGGTTATCATTAATATGTTTAAGTGCCTCCCTGACTATATTTTATTTGTGCTTACTGTTACATATTCTCACTTTCTTTTGCCATCTTCCTGCAGACGGCCTCTTCAGACTGAACTCTGATAGATCAAAATTAGTGATGTAAATTATACCAACCAGGTAGACTACTGTACATAGAATTTTCTTACAAATAACACCAATGACTTTCTTATTTGCCCAGCTTTCAGAAAGGAAAAAAATCAAGACTGCTTTAAATATTTTGAGAACAAATAAAGCAAAACAAAAAATCCCCCCTATTTTTGTGTTTTGACAACTACTTGGTGCAAAGGTCGTTTTAAAAAAAAAAAAAATCAACTCAAAGAAACAAGTCTGTTATGAACAATTTGGGTAGATTACCTGTTACCAGCTATAAACACCTTTCCTTTAATGCTTTTTGGAGGTAATTGGTTTTCCTTGCTATTGTGATTTGGACAAAGCAAAAATTTTAGGTTTTTTGGTTTAGTTTGGTTTTTTGTTTGGGTTTTTTAGTACAAACATTAAAAAAAAATTCAGCTCAGTTTCTATTTTAGTATTTTCAATTTTTTGTCACGAGGTATAATAATGTACTATTTATAGCTGAACAAAGAAAGATGTATAAAGAACAAGGCACTGAATGTGCAGAACTTCCATTTAAGAGTTTTCTTTTCTGGTCTAGAGGCGATTGTTTGCTACAGTCTACACTGAAATTTATGCAGGAATGTGTATATGTATCCTATGCGATATCAAACTTTATTTTAACTTATTTGAACCAAACTGTTATTTGGGTCTGAGTCCTTGTGTACGTGCATATTAAAACTCTATTACTGCTGTTTTAATTTTTTTTATTGTTGCTATGTTTGGAGGTCGCCTCTACCAGTTATAGCTGATATCAAACTGTGATTGTAATGAAGTAGTCAATCACAGTAGTGTATGCTGAAGATTACCATTTTAACGCCTAATTTTCCTGCAGCTTTTCATTGTAGGCCAGTACCATTCATGTAATAACTCTCACAGGGTGTAGTGTGTTTACTTCTTGCCATAAAATTTCTTGGAGAACTCTGTACCAATTCGTAAATGTAGGGACAAGAGACTAAGGCTGCTGTTAAGAGAATCATGATTCCAGCCTGTTAGCTAGCGTCTTTGCTGAGCAGACTGTATGTCTGCTGGTTGTAGTGCTGAGTAGATCAAAAAGCATGAAAACAAACTTATTTCATACAAGTGCAAAACTTGGAGAACTATGTTAAATCACATCCTGCGATTTTCATCCTGTCTGATGCATTTCAAGATTTTAACTACTTCATGATTTAAAGCTGATTCTGCTTGAGATTGATAGAATATGTTGATTGGTGTAGTGCTTGGTCAGGCTGCTGTAACAGTGGTTTATTTTGAATTAAATTAATTGTAATTAGTTCACTAAGGAAAAAATTACAAAGAAAAAATCTCTTCCTATTGCTTTTAATTATCAAGTGTTTCCTTTTAATGGTAGTTCTGTTGTGTGAAAATCATTTATAAATCAAACCAAAGCCATTTCAAATTCTATGCTATGTGTCTAACTTTCACTGATGGTAAGCTCATGCTACCTTTCTTGAGTTCATCTGAGCTTGTGACTCCTATCTGTTCTGAATACAGGTGCTTTGAAAAAATGTCTGCTCCAGTTAGGATTTGGATTGTGACTTTACCTGTTTTTTGTAGGCTAGAATAGTATGGAATATTCTAGATTTTTCAGTAATGGAACTTGAAGATTTCTAGTACTCAGATTGAGCAGGATGAATAAGCATTGCTACTGAATACCTAATACCCTGTCTGTTAGCCAATAATAAAGATATAATGCCATGTCCATTAACCTATATTACAGGAAACTTTCTTTCCTGCACATATAATTAATCTTTTTTTCTTTTTAGAAGGACTTCTTATAGGGAGTATGTAATTTCATTTTAACACCTTACAATATCAGAAGGAAACCTGCAAGGCTGGTTAAAATTTTTAAGTTCTCTGTCCTCTACAAGAGATGTGTTAAAATAAATTCATCTAGTAACCTTCTTTGTATCTGAAATTTCAGTGACATTCTGTGTGTTGTCTCCTTGTTTGTTTTAAACATAATGGCATATATCATATCATAAGTATGTTACCCAGAAGGCTAATATGTAAATTTGTTTGAACAAGATGTAACTATTTTAAGAAGCTCTTGTGGTATCCCAATGAATGGTAATGTCCATTAAATGATTTGTATTTTTTTGTGAGCTTTGCCATAGAACGTTATTTTTAGATGCTACATACAGTCATTTAATATTTTTCAATAAAATACCTTCTCCCTTTTCTCCTTGTGGATTAAAGTTATGAAAGTATGGAAGAGGAAAAACACTTAATTATGCAATTACTTTCTTTGACCTATGCAGGTGTAATCATAGTTCTTCTGCTGTCTTCTTGTTAACTTGTATTTATTGCAATATGTAGGAAATGCTCTCATTTTACTTCTTCTCCTGTTTTCTGTGTGACATAGGAGGCCTTTCACCATCTATGCTTCATGTTGAAGAGCATAATTTGCAACATAAGATTCTTTCCTTCCCCCCCATTAACAGATGTATTTATCCCATCATTTGTGACATATGGTGACCGTATGCTTCAAGTAGAGTCCACATAATCAGAATTGAACAGTTTCCTGGATGAAATTTATTTTGGTGGATTGGGCAGCGAAAACTTTTGCACCTGTGACCTATACTGGAAAATTTTGGCAACTCTTGTCTTTCTATGCTTGTGAAAGAGGAGGAGGTGATGAATCTGTAAAAAAAAAGAGGATGGAAATGTCTTGAAGGTGGGTTGCAAGAAAGGTTTTGGTATTTGTGCCCCCTTTCAGTTTCTGGTAGCAATCTTTAGATATGCTGCTGGTGGCCTTACCTATATATTACAGCTGATGACATCACGAAGCTGATATCCTACTGTGTTTCAGTTGTGTAGTTTTATGTATGGCTCATATGAGTAGGTTTAGCTTAAAAAACCCCAAGGTTAGCTGCATGAAAACCAGATGCAAATGCTATGTTTCTTCAGTGGTTTTTATGGTATAGAATGTACTGTGTGTATACATTACATTACATTTTCAAGTGCTACAAGAGTTTCCCCACTCATTAGAATTACATGGTATCTCTGAAACTCAAAGAAATCATTTGAACAGGAATTGTGTAATTTTCTAGTTGTACTAAATGTTCTAAGTGTCTGATTTTTTTTAAGATAAAATGTTTACATTATTTTAAAAGATTACCTTTTCAGTCATATTTACTAACTCTTAAAATAAACATGTGATACTGAAGGACATATCCTATTTTTCCTCTTAAGGTTTCTGGATGATTTTGTAGTCATGAGTAAATACCAGATATTTGCTGTCTTTGTGTGCATATTAGCCTTAGAGGTTACAATGCCTGTGTTACCACTGTCATATGTATTAGTGCTATGTATGCAAGTCTGTATTATTGATTGCACTGCGTACTAGGAATATGCTTATGTGTGGGCAAGACAGAGGGATTTGGGGTTTTGGTTAGATGTATCACTCTTCATCAGTGTTTTGGCTTGCTTCAGTTTGTTTATCACTTTGTTTCACTGACTAAACTTTAGACATAGTGAAGAATCTGGCAAATACTTATTCCTATAGCATACCACAATGATGCATACAGTAAGTTCTGGTAGAAGGAGAGTTGCAGTATGTTCATACTGCTTTGTTGCTTTGCTAACGTACAACTGCTTTAATATGTGAAAATCTGTCAAAAACAACTATTTCTGAATTGGTACTGTGTGATAGCAGTGAGAGTGTTGCCTAAGTTGGTAATTAAGTTTCTTACCTGAAATAAGAATGTTGAGGGAATAATAGATTAGTTTTGCCCATGACAACAATCTGACAACAGAGCAAGCTTATGCTGTGATCATGATGGTGCTTTTAATGAAGGGAACATGGATTTGTCAGATTCTCGACCAAGAAAACTGAAAGGGTTTGGGCAGTTAGGAGGCCTTCAGAAGGTAGTCAGAGTAATGAACAAAATGAAACAGTTAATGTTTTTGATGTGTGAAGATGACAGTGTTCTTGGAATAAAGCAAAAGGAAGTAGACTAACAGTGTTTAACAGTTGGCAGGCATAATGACCTAAGTAGTTGAAGGGTTGTGTGTGAACAGGGCCTCCTGTATTTCTGAACATTAACAATGCGTTTCTGGGTCCGTTTTAGAGGGGAAAAAGAGTGTGAGCACAGAGTTGTTTGTCAAAGGCCCCTTTAGAGGCACTGAAGTTGTGGTAAACAGATAAATGTGCCAGAGTACATAATTTTAATGGGAATGTGTAAGATCAAATTGCATAGGTGAAGTGAAAATAAAAGTTAATTTCCTTACAAAAAGATTTTAAATGGGCATGAGATCTGTTCTGTCAGGGTGAACAATAAAGCTGTTGAATAAACTGGCTTTTTGTGTTGTGTTTTTACTCATAATACAGAATAGGAAATACACTTGTGTAGCTGTGCGGGCATTAAAAGGGGAGATAATGCAAAGTCATCTTCTTACACAAGAAGGAAAGATTAAGTGGCTAGACCAATAAACCGTAGACCTATTTTGCAGTTACATGGAAATTATTTTTCTTCCTTTGTATTCAGAATGATACTAAATGAAAATGCTTGATATGTATTTCTTAGCATGTGGATACATCAGTCTTTTTGATTCAGTATTACGAATAAAAAAAGTGGTCAGGATATTATTTTTAATTTTTACAAATTATTATGCATTCTTCTGTTTAAAAAATATGCTGAGCAACACTTGGTTTTCCCATAACCTTTTGTGAATATACAGTATTCCTGATGTGTGGTTCTCATTACATAACTTGTAATACAGTGGCACTATCTGTCTGCAAATAAGTACATAATTTTTTAAATTTTTCTGAAATTTTAATAGTTATCAGGTTCTGTATATATGCTGTTTGATGACAGATGTAGAGTTTTGTTCTGGAAGCAGTGTTTTGCCAATCCAGAGTAAATCCATTTTGATAATAAATTTTGTCTTTTGGTAGGAGGGCAATATTTTATAAGCTGAAGAATTGTTTTTACAATTTTGTTTACATTTTGCAACAAACAAATGAGGGTGTGCTGATAGCCTTGTTCAATATAAGTACATTCAAACTGTACTTTATTAAATTGTGAGTTAATGGGAATCGGAGAATTTATAATGAGAATTGAGTAGCAATACAATCCTCTTCACTCTTTTCCTCCTCTCAAATGTGAGGGTGGGGTAGCGTAGTGTGGCACAGAGCCCCATCAAGAGAGTATGTTCTGATGAGGTCTGAGGTAACCAGGTGTGCAAAGGGCAGAAACTCCTGGCAGATGCATATTCTCATCTCAGAATCAGACAGCCACAGAGTTAGTGCTTCACAGATACAAGCAGCAAGCACATACGGAGTACTGCCAGACCCAGTTCTGTATTTTGGGATGCTGTTTCAGGCAGCTAAGGCCTCCGAGTCCATGCTTTAGTTATTGTATGCTGTGTGTGTGCTGTGAATTGTTGATTCTGACGGAATAGCTCATTTGTAAGGTTCACCTTATAATACAGGCTCTGCTTCGGTATTTCATGTTTACATTTCAGCTTAAATGGTGAGACCCATTTCAAGAAACAGGTTTCTGAAATAAATTAACATTTAAAAATTAAGTTGATCTTAAAATACTGTAGAAGAATTTTTGGTTTGTTTTCCTTGTTTGTAAAAAGTAACTTAAATTGATGGACTAACAGTCAACCCTTTCAGTTAATAATGAAACAAGTTTTACTGCCATTAGTAAGCAGCCATGTTCTATTTTATGAAAGACTGTACATTTGTTTCGTATAAAGATCTTTTTAGTAATGAAAAGAAACCAATCAAAGCTTATAAACCCAGATTGTAAAAAGATTGAAGATCTGGCCTAAACTTTAGAGATTTATGAATATATATATTTAAAAATGGGGATAATTTCCTTTTCAGCGAGATTGTTTCCTTCAAAGATGAAGTAATAGAAATATTTATATTTCTCTATTTTGGGTGCTCATAGAAATTGGCAGTATTTCTTACATCTTCCCTTACTACTGCAAGTTAAAGCTGACAGTTGTTGAATTTCTATTGTGATTAAGCAAATGGTTACATTTATCCATATAAGTTACTGAATGTGAAGAAATACGTAGTTTGTCCAATGGCAGTTAGTTAGGATAAGCCTTGCCTTGCTGCTGTTCACTAAAGAAATTTGGGTGTCCTGAAAACTGGAGCATGATGACAGATTATCTGTGCCTTATTTTTGCCAATGTTCTGTAATTGCAGTATGGGGTCATGAATTAAATGCATCTTTGCCAATAATAATTACTTTGTCACCGCTTTTATGACAAATATCATTTAAGCTGATGCTTGTGGAAAGCAGACAATGTATCACTACTAATGAAAATGGAAAGTCTTTTGCAGTTTAAGTTTGAAATAAATCTTTTAAACATAAACTTAGTTTTTTATCTTTTCTGCCTTTTGTTTTCTGGGGGAGGGAGAGAAAAAGAGCCCTTTATCAGGATTTGTGTGTGTTTAAGATATGTCTGTGCTGTATTCCCATTTAATTTAAAATGAGTTGGTGTTGTATTCATGGTCAATCAAATATTATAATCTATTTCTAATAAATTGTATTATTAAAATAAGGTTAGGAACTGATGCTAGTGAGTGCCCTGGCATGTTTGGTGGAACCGTAGGATTAAATCTGTAAGTAAATACTTTGAGTATTGCAGCCTCCTGTAGAAATGAATTTAAAAATTAAATTGAATTTGTATTTCAATTCAAAAGTGGTTAAATTAAAACCATCTGCTTGTAATTTCTTACTCATTGGACTAGGAACGTATATGTAATCTTAAATGTTTGTAAGTACATGTTTTAGTTTAATAGTGTAAAATTTACTAGTATTTAGCTTCTAGTGTGATATTGTGATCTCTATTTGACCCTCTGTTAAAAAGTAATTTAAAACGTGTTAGTCAAAAGAGAGACGTCACCTTTCCCTGTGAGGCAAAGAGGGATCATCTGATCATAATTCTTTACAATGACTAGCCTTTATTTCCATCTTCATTGTTTCACAAAGTGCAATGAATTCAACAACTTTTACCTTGCATCATGGCAAGCAAGCTGTTGGTTACATTTTAGTATAGATGTAGCAATGCAAATTTTAAGCTAAGCATGAAGAACCTTTGTAAACACACACCTATAGTCAGTTTCTTGCAAAACTATTTCATTGCTGTGATTTTTGAAAAAAAATTGTGGGGTTTTTTTAATGATATTTAAAAAATATCATTAAATTATCATTATTTAAAATATATCATTAATAATGATATATTTAAAAAATATCATTATATTATCTACCTGCTGATAGAACAGTGGTAGCCTGGCACCCTTTGTTTACAGTAGATACAGATATTTCTGTATATGACCAATCTCGTTGCTTTATGTTTCTTGTTTTTGTATGTATTATATCCTTGTGTACGTAACTGAACTCACCTGTAAGCTGGTGAGCTGAGTTAGTCCAGGATAAATGCCTTCGCTCTGTGTGATTTCCCTGTATCTTGGGAAATGAATGCATTTCAGGATTTTTGATAAAAAGGGAGTAAAACAAAGTTATGCCTGAGGTTAGCCTAACTGCGCATTATGGACAGTTATGGCATGCAAGGATTTCAGGGAAAACAGACCAGTAAAAGCGCACATTGTTTGAGTATGTGATATAAAACACAGAATTGCAGGGCCTGGCCACATGCTTCACACAGAGCAGATTTCTGAGTGGATTGTATGTGGGTCTTAGTTTGTAGTGTATAATAACGCACAGGTAAGGCAAGAAAGTTTTAGGACTGAGTTAGCAGATGAGCTTTTTGTAAGCCTATCTCTTTTCAAAGATAAAACTGAATTTTAGTAAGTCCTCTCTGACCCTTCCCTTCTTCCTGAGCTGCCCAAAAATAATTATAGTTAAGCTGGTGCCTGAACAAGACAGGTAAAGATTTATGGAGTAAGGAATTGGGAGAAAAGGGGTTTTTTTCTACCGTTAATCCTGACTTCTGCAGTGGATACCTATATGTTATATTCATGACAGACTGACTTTCTACTTACATGAGAGCATATTTTACTGTGGCAGAGTTTATCCTGCTAGGTGTCTTTCTTCTGAGGAATATTTTACATATTTTGCAAACTTTTATTTATGTATTTTACATAGAAAAAATTGCACATAAAGATCTACTTACATTGCAGTGCACCTGTTCAAATAAGAGAACGTGGTGTTCATTCTGTGCCAGTTACTATTTATATTCCTGTCTCTTTTTTCAGTTATTTCTGTTTGAGGTTCTGTAAGTTTTTATTAATTGTGAGGCTTTTTAGTTGGAATTTAAGTGGCTTGTATTGTTGTACCTCAAACTTTCTCTTTGAATTACCATCTTTGCTTCAGAGTTGTTCCTTTTTGCTCCTTCAATTATTGTATAGAACGTAAAATAAACTAATACTTATAGAATCTAATTCAGAATAGTCAAAATACTGAATTTCTGTAAAACAATGCAGAACTGGAATTCATGTATAATAGGCTGCAACACATAAAAAGAAAATGATTAAACCATATCTCACTTATCATAGATCTTTTTAATAGGAGCAAAATCTGTGCCATTAGTTCCAGACCAGCGTATTTCCCATTCACAATGCTTTAGTGCATAACTTATAAATCTGTCCTCATCATCCTATATTACTTTTTCAAAGCAATACTAACATCAAGCAAGACAGGATGAATGAAAGTCAATGAAGGTCGAGTAGACAATCCAATTATTAAAGATTCTTGGAAGAACAGTACTGTGATCTATAAAAGAATTGGGTGTGAATTTCTATATCTTTGTTGACAAGGGTCATTTCTGTAGAACTACGGTATATTTTCTACTGTAATCTGTTTTTAGATTATGCTAGTCTAATCTGTTTGTATAGTATGTTTTAATGTCAGTTGTTTATACTCTAAAATATTTGTTGGTTTGGAGAAGCTGTATTTATAATACACATTTCACGTACCTGTTCTATCTCTTGAGTGGTGAAGAGGCCTTTGAGGAAAATGTAACATACAGTTACATATTGCATTACGAAGAGACAGTGTTAAGATTGCATAATCATTGCATACATGCCGTTGCTAATTTTCCATGCATTTTTTTCATCAGTCACTTATCTTTCAGTCATTCTGCAGAACAGGCTGTCTCTTGGGAGCATAAATTACATCTGTACAATAAAAAGGGTTACTATTTCTGGCACCTGCTTATGGTAGAAATAGTGAGTTGGCCTGCATGTTTGAGTTTAAATATAAAAGTTCAGGTATGTATATAAGCCATCTGTGCTAGGCACTGCAGATGATTAAATAGAAGAAAGTCTATGCAGAAGAATGGTTGTTTTCAGCCTTAGAAACTTACTTGAGCTTTAAATTTAGCTTTGTTGCTTCTATTTCAGATCTGTCTGAAACTCACCTTTTTTCTCCCTTATACAAATAGGTCTAATGAAAAATAATACTTCTGCATACAAACCTTGTCCTATTGTGTTTTTTGGGCCATATATAAATAAGGACACATAGGATTCAGTTATCAATCGTAGGTAAGACTAGGTAATTGTACTTGACTATAATGCTACACGTTTATAAATAAATTCTAAACTATTACATGTTCTTACTCCCCCGTACCTCTGCAAAAAGGAGAACAAAAAGACCTAACAGAAGTTTTATTTTTTACCCTTTCATCAGATATTTAGTTTACAGGTATTTTGATCTGATATTTCTATACATAGTGTCTTACATTCATTTTATGAGAGTCTTATATTCATTTTATGAGAAGCCATTCTTGTGAAATTGCAAGTGTGTGTGTATATGTATACACAGAAATATATATGTATATTTTCCTTCCCAACTAATACAATCACAGGAGAGTGTGGTCATGTGTTAAGAGTACCTAACCAAACAGAGTATCAAGTGGCCTTCATTACAGGCTGTCTGGGTGGGAGTCATGTTATTAAAATATCAATTGCTATAAATGACATAGGGTCTGAAAAAGAAGTAATATATTCCTACACACTGGTACAGTAAAGAATGCTGACTGTGAGATTACAGTGCTGATTGAAAAATTTTTTACAATGCTTCCCAGTAAAACTTGAAGTCAGCTTCTGCAGGTGGTGGAGTTTTGTTGGGTGACAGCAAAGGACGGGCTCTGTTATTGAACTGAGCTTAAAGACAGCAATAGGTTCAATGCACTGCTATTTTATTTATAAGTCAAGATTTAAGAACAGAAATTGCTGTTTGCACTAGCAAAATGCCTGTCTAAATTGGTGACTTCTACCACAGTAATTGTAAAGCATATTCAGGTAATGTCACACTACTTTTGACAGATTGTAAATAATTTTTCTGAATCTGGAAAATCATGAGGCTTGCATGGCATACAGCGGTAATGAAGCGTCTTTTTCTGACTAGATAGGTGCTGCATATCTAATGAGCACTGAAAAGGTTCATTGCTAATCTATAAACTATTTAATATACATATTCATAATCTACTGTTATTAATGTTTGCCAAAACTATTTTTTCACAAATTTTGTTTAGAATGCAGAAAACTCCATAGCATGAACAGAAGATGTTTTAAGACGTAGTAATTTCATTACTTGCATTCAAAACATAGTTTTTTTTCAAAGTCTTCATGCACCCAAATGTCAGCTATATGGAAGAAATTACTTGTATTTTAAAGTTTTAAGCTAATGAATGTAATGAATTTGTGATGTTAGGCATTTACGCTATTGATTTTTCATTGCTACATTTTCTTGTTAGCTAGGGCAAACCTGTTTGCAACAGAGAATCATACTCTAATCCTCTGTAGAGAGAGGAGGGGTAAGATTGTAACAGGGTCCTTCTCTTTGATCATTAGTTGAAACAGAGGGTTTAGTTTATCTTCTACAGAGAAGATAAACTCCCCCCTTGCCTCCGTTCCCCCTCCCAGTGGTGCTGGTGGAATGCTAAATAGTGCAAATCTGTAAGTCTTTACCTTCTGATAGTATTTGTCAAAGGTTTTTAGTAGTCAATATCTTAAAAGTCCCAATTAATTGGTGTGGCTGTCCTCAGCTGAGAGGAGTGTGCAAAAATAAAAGTGTAAGCTTGTGTCAGATCAAAATCAAAGAAGAAATTTCTTACTACACTGTTTTGTTCAAGTAGGCAGACCTGAGACATGGGTCTGTGCAGATACGACGTGATCACTACCCAATTTGTGACTGAATCTGTTTAGCTGGCACTTTTTCCCTTCCTTTTGGCCTGTTTTCAGTTTCATTGGCTTCTAAATACACAATCCCAAAAGGTTTGTCTTTTACTTTCATTTGGCAGATGTGCAACAATAAAAATCTTTGCTTGCTGAGGAAATTGTGCTTTGAGAAAGCTGCATTAGACCTATAACCATATTCCATAATGTCAAGCTGGTCGGTGGTATGTGGTGGTGCACTTATAATCTTGTTGGCCTCCCGCACCTCTGGGCTATCTTTTCAGAAATCCTTCTGCCAGAGTCTTTACCAAGGTCACCATATGCTGCCAGTGTGCAGTTAAGTGACATGTTAGTCAGGCAAGTTGGAACTGTGGATAAAGGTGATCCACAGCACAGCAGGGATAATGTTCCTATGTATGTATTCACCTGAGGCTCAGTTTAGCTGGAAAATACAGGTTTTGTCCCAAAAGCAATATAGAGTTTTGCATTACTGTAATTTGCACAGGGAATATACACTTCTCTAGGGGAAAAAAAACACCTTGTTTAAAGAAAGATATGCAGGTGTCTCAAGTGTACCCACGTCCGTATTATATTCTTCACAAAGTTCATAAAATGTTGTCCTTTTGAATATTTAGTCTATGTAGAAAGCATCACATTTGTGCAATGGATTGTGTTTCATAGTTACTAAATTTTATTAGACAAACTTAATTATAAAGAAAAAAAAATAGTTGTAGAAATAAATCACAGTAGTAAACTAGGTAACATCTCCATTCAACTGATAACTGACACAGTGGTATATTACCATGAGATACAAGTCTCATGGGGGAAACAGATGTAATATTATCTTTAAGTTAAAATCATCAATTGCTTTGTTTTCGTAAAAATGCTTAGAAAAGGAATATAAACTTAAGATATCACACAATTCAAAATCTGTGCGGAGTCAATGATGGGTATAGCATGAGTCTGCAGGATGGCAGTAACATAAATTTGTTAGTATTTTCATGTTTGTATATAGTTTATGAGAGTAGTGGATAGAATGGTCTTGTGGGTTATTTGCAGGTAAACAGGATGACAATAATGTTTGAATTTGTGGCCATCATTCTCTCTGTTTCTTCCATTTCTTCTCCTCTTCCAAGAAGATGATCCCCCTCTGCCAAAGATGATCTTTTTCCTTCCTTTTCATGCACATATTTAGATTTGTGTGGTTACCTGATGTTTTCTCTCAAACTCTTGAAATAAATGGTAGTGGTGATAATAATAATAGAAGTGTTAATGAGCAGCTTGCCAACATTACAGAGAAACTGGTTAGACTCTATTAAGTATGTGCTCATATCACCTATTCAATATTACCTGTGTATCTTTTCTGTAGGTGACAGATCAGTCAGTGAAAGCTTTTGCTGAACATTGTCCTGAGCTGCAGTATGTTGGTTTTATGGGCTGCTCTGTTACATCGAAAGGAGTCATTCACCTCACCAATGTAAGTATCGTAACTACTTTTAGCTAGTTATTAGTGTGTTTGACTATTACCAAACCGTAGGTATCAGCCAGGATAAGTTTATACATATGATGAATAACACTGTCATGTGTAGAAACATGACAAGATAAATGAACTTTGCATTATTTGAGCAGACACATTCAGATTTCCCTGTGTAAAAACACTGTAGTAAAAACATACTCAAGGGATGATACTTTTTCTTGGAAATAATAATACTGTTCAGGTCAAAAGTCTTTAAAATGCCTAGTTACACCAGATTCCATTGCAAACAAAACAGAATTCCGTAACTGGAAGTGCAAAATTCTTAGTGCAAGAGAGTTAGACAGACCCCTTACTGCAACAGTATATCCCTTATGCACATACATTTTGTATATATCCATCTTTGTATTTTAACAAAGGTAGTGTGACAGATATGTTTTATTTTCTTTCCTTCTTCTTTTATGTAAGAGGAGTGATGTGTGGGAGAACTAATTTGAGTGAACCTGCAGAAAATACTGGAAGCATTCAATAAAATGAATGACTTGGATGAGGTGGACAAACAGCATATTAATTAAAATTCATAATTGAAAGTAAATTCAGGGATCATGCAACCATCAGGGACAACAGAGGAAAAATGCATCTGGAATAGATAAATTAGTATTTATAACTAAAAAATT
This sequence comes from Pygoscelis adeliae, assembly GCF_000699105.1. Taxonomy (NCBI): domain Eukaryota; kingdom Metazoa; phylum Chordata; class Aves; order Sphenisciformes; family Spheniscidae; genus Pygoscelis; species Pygoscelis adeliae. The sequence continues at coordinate 1,430,244 of NW_008825162.1, forward strand.
TTTTAAAAAGTTCAAATGGGAAAATGGAACTTATTATAACTGGTAAAGGTGACTGTAGAAATGGGTATTGAATATGAAAAGTTCTGGTAAACATAAAAATGGTTAAAAGATGTCTTGAAGTAGCAAGTGGAGAGCATATTTAATGAAAACAGAACGTGCCTGAAGAAAATACAGGTTTTTTGATGCAGCCGTGCAGCCCTCTTGTTGTTATACAGACCATTCAGCATATCTGTGAAATATTTTCATCAGTTTAGGGCAGCTTAGTAGCTGAATTTAAAGAAGAATTGAAAACGTTTTGGAACACACGCAAAAAGAAATAAGCCAGAGAAATTAATTTGCATGGTAAAGTTATAGCACCTCAAAAGGTGCAATTTGGAAAGGACTCTGTGTATATTGAAATGATGTGTAAACAGGGCACGTATCTGTGGGAGAGAGAAATAATATAATAATTTTCATGTCCTATGAAAACTATATATGTATAACTATAGGTTATATTTATATACACAACATAAATATAGGAGGTATGTAATTTAGAAATCTGATGTAGACAGGTTATGTAGTCCAAGGCTTTGTGGGAAATTCCCACAGGTTGCTTTTCAGGTGCATGCTTTGATTGCTGCATTATTCTGGCCTAGATTTGTTCAGTATTTAATAGATGTATTATCCTTCAACCAAGTCACTTTATAATCCCATGCGTTTGATTAAAGAAAAGTCAAGATCTTGATTTTTCTTACTAACATTTAGTTCTGATTTTCATGTGGTTTAATAATAAATTATTAGAAATCCTGATTTACATAGGAGTGACATTGTTGTACTTAGTCCTTCAGAAAATATCTAGGAGGCTGCTTCATCACAAACTTGGAAAAAGTCATATAGGATAAGTAATTGGTGCATGTGCCTTTTGTTGGGACTTGAGACTTGGGAATCCAGTTTCCTTCCGTCAAGCTGGTTCTATAGAAACTTTCTGTAGGCTATTAATACTGCGAAGACAGTGATGTACTAACACTGAACATTAGGGCTTGTTCAGTCTGGAGAAGAGAAGACTCTGGGGAGACCTTATTGTAGCCTTTCAATACTTAAAGGGGGCTTATGAGAAAGGTGGGGACAAAATTTTATCAGGGCCTGTAGCGGTAAGACAAAGGGTAAATGGTTTTAAACCATTTTACGCTGAGGTAAAAAAAGATCTGAATGATCTTTTGTCATAGATCTGTTCTATGACATCAGAAAAATTAGTCCAACATTTATCAACTTTGTTTCCATGGAGGAGGGGAGAACATGTACTGGATATAGCATTGTAGTTTTTATCTTCTGTTTTCAGTGCATACCCAACTATTGTTTCCTTGTTCTATCTTTTTTCTCACTTGTTTTTTTATTTACTTACCTTTCCCTACATGATTTGTTTTTGCTTGTTTTCTCCCTCCCCCCCTCACATCCTTGTCTCTCAAGAGTTTATTGCTGTTTATTTTTTACTTTTCACTTTCTTCTTCTCCTGTAAGTGTGAAGATCTATGCAAATGTGCAAAGTACTTATGCACGTTTGTAATTGCGTTGAAGACTGAATAACCAGATGGGTAATTTTTATTCATTAACTAAGTGTGAATAAGAAACTCTATATGCTAACTAGTGAAGTTGTGTTTTTTTAATTTTATATCTTTGGCCCCAAAAGTGGTGGTATTTTCTTTTGCTTTTGTGGTAATTGCCTCTCAGCAGTTTAATTGTTGCACTTCTAATAGAATTTTAACAGCTGGCATCAGCAAATCTCAACACCTAGACATAGTTTTATTTCCAAGCCACTTCCTTGGCTTCTTCCTTTGAGTTCTGATATATATGCAAGAGTAATTGCTTTGTAGCAGTATAACTCTGTCTGTACTTCTGCACCATGTACTTCTGACAGACTATGTCTGGTAAAGTTTATTACAGACGTTTTCATCTAAATATGTGTGAATCCTTGGACAACATCTTGATAGAAAAAAGTTCTAACTTACTATTCTAATCACCAATACAGGAAGTCAGTTTATCTAAGAACTATTTTTGGAATAATGTGATCTTTATTCTTTCTTTGTCTCATAACTTTTACCCAAGAGTCATGTCCAATCCAACTCAGTCATACCTGTGTCTGAGTTGGTGGCCAGTGTGAAGTCAATCAAAATTCAGACTTATAGAATAAATATTTAGGACTCATTCAGTGCAGACATTATCAGCTTAGGAGATATATAATAATAATCTACACATGACTAGATAGATTTTTGCAAGAGCCTATTCTAAACTGAGGTACTGTATGGTCCCTTTCTTTAGTAACTGATTTGTTTTGACATGAAGTGCTCTGCTTTATGCTCTTTTTGTAGTAATATTGTGTATATGCAATTCACAGTTAGACTCCCAGTTGAAACCAGTTTTTTCAGGGCCTGTAGCGGTAAGACAAAGGGTGCTTGGTAGCTATAATGTGTGAAACAGTGTCACAAAAGATCTGAATGATCTTTTGTCATAGATCTGTTCTATGACATCAGAAAAATTAGTCCAACATTTATCAACTTTGTTTCCATGGAGGAGGGGAGAACATGTACTGGATATAGCATTGTAGTTTTTATCTTCTGTTTTCAGTGCATACCCAACTATTGTTTCCTTGTTCTATCTTTTTTCTCACTTGTTTTTTTATTTACTTACCTTTCCCTACATGATTTGTTTTTGCTTGTTTTCTCCCTCCCCCCCTCACATCCTTGTCTCTCAAGAGTTTATTGCTGTTTATTTTTTACTTTTCACTTTCTTCTTCTCCTGTAAGTGTGAAGATCTATGCAAATGTGCAAAGTACTTATGCACGTTTGTAATTGCGTTGAAGACTGAATAACCAGATGGGTAATTTTTATTCATTAACTAAGTGTGAATAAGAAACTCTATATGCTAACTAGTGAAGTTGTGTTTTTTTAATTTTATATCTTTGGCCCCAAAAGTGGTGGTATTTTCTTTTGCTTTTGTGGTAATTGCCTCTCAGCAGTTTAATTGTTGCACTTCTAATAGAATTTTAACAGCTGGCATCAGCAAATCTCAACACCTAGACATAGTTTTATTTCCAAGCCACTTCCTTGGCTTCTTCCTTTGAGTTCTGATATATATGCAAGAGTAATTGCTTTGTAGCAGTATAACTCTGTCTGTACTTCTGCACCATGTACTTCTGACAGACTATGTCTGGTAAAGTTTATTACAGACGTTTTCATCTAAATATGTGTGAATCCTTGGACAACATCTTGATAGAAAAAAATTCTAACTTACTATTCTAATCACCAATACAGGAAGTCAGTTTATCTAAGAACTATTTTTGGAATAATGTGATCTTTATTCTTTCTTTGTCTCATAACTTTTACCCAAGAGTCATGTCCAATCCAACTCAGTCATACCTGTGTCTGAGTTGGTGGCCAGTGTGAAGTCAATCAAAATTCAGACTTATAGAATAAATATTTAGGACTCATTCAGTGCAGACATTATCAGCTTAGGAGATATATAATAATAATCTACACATGACTAGATAGATTTTTGCAAGAGCCTATTCTAAACTGAGGTACTGTATGGTCCCTTTCTTTAGTAACTGATTTGTTTTGACATGAAGTGCTCTGCTTTATGCTCTTTTTGTAGTAATATTTCAGCATACCTTCTAATCTTAAAATCGTCATGCTTCCTAACTAAGAACATGATTGTTCCTCTTTGGCTAGGTTTAGAGAAAACAGTTTTTTTTAAATCAATTTATATAATGAACTATATTTCTTAAAGTGGCATATGTTTTATTTGAATCTGTTTGCATTTAATAATGTGTCCTTTTAAATCTTAGTCTTCCAATCATAGGAAAAAGTCATTAAGTAAGGATTTCTGAACATAGTGATTCTGGGAGAGTCTTTGTGAGGATTGGCTTGATACTGTAAATGATATGGTGCTATAGACTGTAAAAAAAGAACCTTTTTACATCTTGTCAAACTAAAGCTGACCATTTTGTTGAAAGAAGTTAACTATGTCCCACCTAAGAGATTATTTTCATCGTTTTTAAGAATTTGATAGTTGTACCCAACTGCAGTTTCTTTCAAGTTGCAATGAAGTAAAAAAGGCATTGCAGAGAAGACTGATTGCATGGTTGAAAGGGTTTCAGTGCCCTGTGGCTGTGTGAAACTTCAAAAAAAAAAAAAAAAAAAAAAGTTCATTAGAGGTACTTGAGAGTAAATAACACAGCAAGAGCATAAACTATGACTCAGCGATAATGTAGTTCAACAGCAACTTGTAGAGTTTATAAACTGGAAGTAAGTCTTGTAACACGGGTACTTGTCATGGTTTAATCTCAGCTGGCAACTAAGCACCCCCAGCCACTCTATTCA
>NW_008825162.1:1434634-1446632 GCF_000699105.1 Pygoscelis adeliae
GCACGCAAGCAAAGCAAACCAAGGAATTCATTCACTCCTTCCCATGGGCAGGCAGGTGTTCAGCCATCTCCAGGAAAGCAGGGCTCCATCACGCGTAACGGTTACTTGGGAAGACAAACGCCATCACTCCAAACGTCCCCCCCTTCCTTCTTCTTCCCCCAGCTTTATATACTGAGCATGACGTCACATGGTATGGAATATCCCTCTGCCCAGTTGGGGTCAGCTGTCCTGGCTGTGTCCCCTCCCAGCTTCTTGTGCACCCCCAGCCTACTCACTGGTGGGGTGGGGTGAGGAGCAGAAAAGGCCTTGACTCTGTGTAAGCACTGCTCAGCAACAGCTAAAACATTGATGTGTTATCAACATTATTCTCATCCTAAATCCAAAACATAGCCCCATACTAGCCACTGTGAAGAAAATTAACTGTATCCTGGCCAAAACTAGCACAGTACTATATGTGCAGTTTATATGTGTGTGTGAGTAGCTCCTCTACAATGGGTCTTAATGTTAGAAAAGAGGGCATTATATTTGTTTTTGTAGCATAACTTGTAAAAGTATGCATGCAATAAATCAAAAAACAAATTATTATATCAGTCATCTTGGAAGGAGTAGCAGCTTGAATACAAATGTCATTCACTTTCCTATTGTGTTTTGCTGTGGTACATTGCAAAACAAAGGAATCTATTGAATAAATTTGTTTCCTTAATTAACATATATTTTTAACTCTGTTTTCTTCTCAGGCATGGTTTTTTACAAATACCTACACTCTTCAAAACAAACTTCCTCTGTTTTGTTTTTTGTGAGTGATGCAAATTAAATCTCTGTGCTTATAACAGGTTTTGAAAATGTATTTCTCATTTAAGCAATGGGAATTCAATGTTCTGCAATATTTAAGAAACGAAATTAGAAGTTGTGAATGTGCAGAACATTAAATCTGTGGGAAAATAGTCTCCTCTGTAACTATTCAATCATCTTCCAATTCTTTAAACCATATATGATTACTGTTTCAGGAACACAGTATATCTCAGTAATATAGTTCAGTTACTTCAGCTTTTAAGTAAAAATTAATGTATGTGACTTTTTAAAAAATAGTTTATAGATTCTATTGACAAAATAATAAAAAGAATGTGATTTAGAATTTTTTCAGGTTGCTATTTTTTATTTCCTGTGATCATACATTTGCGTTGAGGGGCTTAAATCAGAGAGCAGTTTATTCCCTGAAGGCACATGTACACAGAAAGTGTCAAGAAAATTAAGCTTAATTAGCAAAAGATGTGAATTTAAAGCTCATTAAGTCCTTATAAGCACTTTCCTTCAGAAATAATTTGGCTTTAGTTCTGAAGAGGATTGATCTTATGTGGATTGTTTAGTTGTGGACTTGGCAGTGTTAGGTTTACAGTTGGACTCGATCTTAAAGGTCTTTTCCAACTAAATGATTCTATGTTTCTATTCTATTCTATGATTTTTAAGGAAGCATACCTCTCCAGGAATTGTGGAAGCATGTGGGGAACAAAAAAAAAAAAAAAAAAAAAGAGAATTGCATACTCACTGTATTAGTAGTCCCCTACAATAACAGCTAAATATTCACAGGAGTTGATAAACTCACACTGAAAAATTACCTGTGATCCCAATGGTAATAGTAATTTTTTATAAGTATATGACATTTATGCTAAACTTGAACAGTCTCAAATCAGGCATATTTTCTCTCTCTTTTTTTTTGGGGGGGGGTGGGGTGTTATTACAGTTTTCAAATGCTCTAGCTTCTTGATTAGCATTGTACATATTTTAATATTACTAGTTCCAGTAATCAAGATAGAAGTCTTACGAACTCCATAACATTCAGACACACAAATAGTATGATAATTTCTGAATCTTTAAATATATCAGCCTCCATAAAATTTCATTTAAACCAACCAACAGAAGTATTGAACAAAAATGATTTTATCATAATTTAAAATATTTGATATCCAAAAGTAGTAGGTAATTTCTTAAAAACAGTAGTATTTAATTTTTTAATTTTAATATCTTTTTAAAAGTACCGAAGCTCTGTTTTTCAAACTTTCTTTGTCCAAAACCATTTTGTGATCCAAGTGGTTCTTTTGCATCTATCATTTGCAGTGGAACAATTCCCTTTCAGTACATTTTAACAGGCAATCTCCTCATAACACCTATATGAACTGGGCTGTCAATTCTCTGTCTGTTAGTGGGACTGAGAGGAAAGGGCCAACATCCTGTTCCCTTCTAATCTCATTCATCTAACTAGATTCCCTCTGAAATTTAAATGCTATTATTATACTATCATACAATTTTAACACTGAGTCAATATTCAGTAATTTTAGCAAGGTTTTGTATATATGTAGCACACAAAATTAGTTTAACTGTTCTTGCTTTCTCTTAATTCTTTTATTTTCTATTTCATATTTTTAAGCCCTCTGTCTACTATTTGCATTGTCTGTTTTATTGTCACATTAAATATTCCTTTTTCAGTTAAAACATTTTGTCTGCTGGAGTTGAGTTCAAAGTTTAAATTCTGCTCATGCTGAGCATTTTTTGTAGAGCTATAAAATTAAGAGTTGGAGAAAAGTGTGAATATATGTAGAAGAGTGGTCCTGAAATTGCTCAAAAAAATGGTGTTGCTGCATGAAGAAAATTGGTTTTGATTGGAAAAAAAACCAAAAAGGAAAATCTTTATTCATCCTGGTGCCCTAAGATTGAGTATTTAAGTCACATGTTATCCTTCTCCCATGGAAAAATGCTAATTAAAGGTATGCTATTTTAATCTCAAGGTTTATGCATGCACTGAAGATTCAAACATCCCAACTGTCCAATTGTCTGCTTCAGCGAAGTTTAATTTTTTTTTGTATCATATGACTTTGAGATGTGAGGGTTAGAGGTAGAATATAAAATTTACGTAATTTTTCTTGCCTTTTTTTTTATAATGCTAGTGATTAATAAAGAATTCAACATTGTAGCATTAACCCCTTACAATTACTTTTTTAGGTAAAATATATATTAGAACATTTGTCATTAAAGTATCCACCCATTTTTTTAATGAAAAATCGTTACACATACATTTATAACAATTCTCCGACCGGTAATAAGATGTTGATACCTCTGATTTAAATAGGCAAAGGGGTATTCTTTTCACCTGTCATGTTCAGATCGATACAAAATCATGTCAGAAGGTGTAGCACTTAAGGGAATGTGTATCCGGTTCTGGAGTTCTTGAAAGTCATTCACTCATCTGAAATGGCAATAGTGAGGTTGTATAGATGAAATTATACTTGAGGACTTTGTATCAATCTGAAACAGTCTCTTCAAACTTCTAAGACAGTAATGTTTTCTGGATTGAGTATGTTGTGCCTGATAAAAAGAATAATTAACCTACCACTACTTGGTAGGTTAATTAGGCTGTTTAAAATGAATGAATGTGACAGTAAAAAAGGCAAGTGATGGTTGAGTTACTGTGTATTGAATATAATGGTAGACCATTATTAGTATGAAGGAAAGAAACAATCATCATCCTCCTGTGACAGTAAAGGATAAAATCTACCTTGGAAACCCTATTAATTTGGTCAATTGGAATACTAGGAATTCAGTTTAGTTTTTGAGTCTGCCTGTGCAATGCAAAAGTCTTTTTTTCTTGGGAAATCACAAATTCTTTCTGCTGCATTCCTCATTGCCTCTATGAGGTAGATACTCTACTGTTACTCTTACCTAATTTTAAGCCATGTTAATTAGACACTTTTTAGAGAAGCACTGACCTCCACGCATTGATTTATCTTTAGTGTAAGTTCATGGTTTTTACTCTGTCAGTAATAATAATGACAAAAGAATCACTGGTATTGCTACCTGCTCATAAGAAGAGTGTTGTCATGAAAGAAAGCATGTTTTAGTTAAGAATTCTGGGTTTTTTAATTGGAAGACTTTCTAATTGTCTTTGAGGTCTCCTGATAAGTATTTGTTTACTGTCATAGAACATACACATTGTTGAATTGTCCAGTAGGTTATTTCCTATGTCATAGGCATTGGCCATGTTATTGCCAACATAGTATAAAGTCTGAAGTATCTAATATGAATAGCTGTATGAAGGTGAGAAACATTCAAGTTGCTCTAAGCTTCCCTTTCTCCTTGTAATTTGCGCAGAAAAAATGAGGGATTGGTTGTGAGCTTTTTTTGGGTGCATAGAAGGTAAGTCTTTTAAACTTCCTGCTAGAGCAGTATGTATGAAATGCAGAGAGACAAAGCTTGTAAAACCTGTCCATTTTACCAACACAATATCAATCATTATGTGCTTTTCTCCCTAATAGGCAAATAAGATTATCAGAAGTTCCATGGGATTACAACAAGCACCTCCACAGTACACCTGTGGTAGTACCCTAATAATAGGAATATTATTGTCCTACTTCCTATAGACATACCCTGCACTTGTTTCTCAGAGCTCAGGTTCCTTATTTTTATGCTCGTTCTGCAGAATTTTTGGAAGCAGTATGTGGTTTATCTTCAGCTTTAGTTTGGAGAATGTTAAAAACTTCTGTAACAAACCACCAGAACACCAGTTTCTGTAGAAGACTACCTACATTTGAAGTCCTCCTTTTTCCTTTTCTTTTTATCTTTTTTTTCTTTTTTTTTTCTTAAATACATTGACTTAATAATTAACTACTGAAGTGGACCGATTATATGATCTCAGTTGTATGCCTTTACTTAATCAAATCCTTAGTGACTTATATCACTGAATAGGATTATTTTTTCTGTCTTACAGGGAAGGTAAATTTAATTAAAGTGTCAGTATTACCTAATGCAATTATTTTTCCAGAGTATAACAGAGGTTATTTCAGACAGCTTAAAAAGCAAACAGCACTTGGAGGTTATTATGACTAAACTGATCCGTTGTTTAAGGATACTGCAGAAATCTGTAAAAATTTTCTTCTTTAACTCCATGGCTCCTAAAAGTAGTAAGAGGGGTTTTTTTTGCTTTTGAAGGACATTATGATGATTACCAATAGTAATAAATCAGATTAATCAGTGCATAAATCTTAATCATATTGTTCTGTGACTCCAGCTTTTGTTGTTCAGAATATCCAAGTTGTTATTGATGGCTGTGCAGGTGAGACTACAGTAAAAATGCTGTATTTTCCAGGGAGTTTGTAATATTTACTTAATTTGAAACCCTTAGACTCTGGAGTCTGCATTTGAATCTAAACACAAATGTGCTGTTGCCCTTTCCTTCCATGCCCTGTTTTTCTTATAATTAAATGAGCTGGTATGCTGCATTGGTATCTTGCACTACATATAGCTAAAAGGAGGAAGGCCTAGGCCCCTATTGTAGATGTATTGGACCATGAGTGAGAGTGTCTTGATTTCATGGAGTAACTGAGAGCCTGAATTCCAAATTTGCTAAAGTTGGATTTTATGAATATCTCTGATACGTTTCCTTTTTGAGGAAAATACAGTAGTTTCATCTTTCTTGACTAGCTCGCACATATTATACATGGTTCCAAAAAGTTTAACAGTTTTTATAACAGTTATGTATTTGAACAAATTTCAGATTATTTCTTTCTATCATATTTGTTTCAATAGCTAAGAAATCTTTCCAGCCTGGATCTACGTCATATCACAGAACTGGACAATGAAACCGTGATGGAAATAGTAAAGAGATGCAAAAACCTTAATTCCCTCAATCTGTGTCTCAACTGGATCATTAATGACAGGTAACTTCATTATAGCATCTAAAACCAGTATGAAGCAAATTTAACTAGTTGTATTAGTTAAGAATAATTCCTCATGGCTTGGGGGTTGGAGGAGATCAATAAAAGCAAGCAGTGTTTTATGTTGTTCTTGCTTGTTTTGGGTAAATCATCTAGACTTTGTATATTTCTGTAGTGGAGAGAAGTTTAGTTATAACTGGATGGCAGCATTAATATGTTTCCTGTAGATTTCATGAGAATGTGCTCTTTACCATGTGTGATTGAAATGTACAATTGCAATTATGACTCCTTCAGTAGGTAGCCAGGATTTAAACAGATTTATATGCATACAAACAGTGAAGCATATTTCCAACTACAGAAGGAAAAATAAACTGCTTGTGGGTTAAGTAGTGGAATTAATGTTTTTTTAGAAAGCAACAAGTCCTTCATTTTTTGGCAAAGAGACTTTCCAGAATGAGACTGAAAGAATAACTGGGGTATTACCTTAGGCTTTTCCTTTTGACCAGAATACCTCCTATCCTGCTGTATTCTGTCCTTTTGCCCAAGTAATACACAGATGATATATAGTTATATTGCACATCAGATGAAAAATGAAAAATATTGAGAATTTTAAAAGTGGAAGTTTCCTTTTAAATTGAGAAAATTGAGTAAAGCCACTACCTCAAGGTGCACAGGAAAGAACATTTTGAATTACTTTTAACAGCTTGGTTTATTATAACTGGTGCTTTAAATGAAAGGAAAGAGACACTTTTAACAGAGAAGGGTTCTAAAACAGTTTCATATGAGCCAGAATGATGTGTTTTAGCAATTGTACTTCTTCCCCGTGGTTACAGACTTTTTTCTAACACACTCTCTTTCAAGGTTTTCTGAAGTCTTTAAGAATGTACTACAGTGTAAATAAGCTTAGACTTTGGTGAAAGTATAATGTTCTAAAAATACTAAAATTTAAATGTGTTGAATAGGAAGTACCACTGAACTTCTACTTTAGCCTTTAAGACTGTTTTCTGGTTTTGTAGGTTTAGGTCAGACCCTTAATGTAATTTCCCTGGTTTTGAAAGCATTCAGTTGCCCCAGATCTTTCTGTCTGTAGGGCCTTATTTTCATATGCAGGATAAGGCTACTGTAATGGAAAATTTTAGAATAAGTCAGAAAAAATACTAAGAAGAAAACTGTAAATTTAAAAGACAGACACTTTTCAGGTTTTAATTAAAGTACTTAGAAATGGCATACCTTTTCTGCATGAACGTTTTGAGTAGGACAGTCTGCTAAGTATCATCCAAACTCATGTCACACTGTTCTTGAAATTACTTTACTAGAATTAATAGAATAAGAAATATATCTTTTAATTATATGCATATGACTCTAAAACTTCATATTGATTATAGTTAGAATTATGAAGCTTAACAAGAAAAGGAAACTCTTTCCAGCAGTGGCAGATAACCTGCTGTTGTATGTAACTTTTAGATTGTTGACTTCTGTCTCTGTAGTTCTTTCCATTTTGTATTTATTTCTAATCATACCTGTCGGTACTTTTTCAACATGTGACTCGTAACTAAAACTTGACTACAAATTTAAGTTTAGCTATTTAAATTAGCTTCAAGGTAAAAGCAAACAAAGAGAGAATTTAGAAAATAATTAATGCCTTTGTTAAATCTTATTCATAGGCAGTCATTTGGCAGTTCAAGTATTTTTCCTATTTTACAAGTAAGCAGAAACTCCAAATACTAGTCTTAACTGAATAAAGTCATTGCCCCTACTCCTTCTAAATGCTGAATTAAGAATTGCTGAAAATTATATAAAAGGAATGCAGTACAACCACTGAGCTTTAATCAATGTAGACACTGGTTCAGCAGAGTATTATAGGCATATTCACTTTGAGGATGTGAGTGGTCCTTCAGAAGTTCACAGGACTGTTTCAGGTGCTTACCTTGGGTAAAAACCCAAGTTAGTTCAAACTAATTAAATTAATGATTTAAGGCAAGATGAGCTTTATTTTTTTTGTTTTTTATTTGATGCCATTTGATGGCTCCTAGTCAGAGGGGATGTCAGAGGAGATTCTGCATCTTGATACCTTTGAGTAAACCTTTTGTTTATCATTGTTTCCAACACATATGAGATAGTAGCAGTCTAATGTTTTACCTGACTCTTGGTCTTAAAATAGAGATCAGTTCCGCCACCTCATCCCCTCAACCTCCGTTATCAAGCCTGCTTACTTGTGAGATCCAACTACATAGGGCTTGTATTCCAGATTTTTTTTCAAACTTAAGACACACATTCTCTCTAGAATGACTGAGGTTTGGGGTTTTTTTCTTTTCTTTAAAGCCTTGAAAAACTGTTTTCCTCCATTCCTTTGTGTAGAATCAAGGGTGAAAGAAAACTAGAAAGTTCTCAAAAATACTGGTATAGCTTAAAGATGTATGTGTGAATTATCTCTTAAAGGTAATTATTGGTAGGTTTTCCAGCAGAAGTAAATCACTGGTTTTAAAACTTTATCTTAGATTTCTTTATTGTTTCCAGAAATCCATAAAAATTCTTTCCATAAGCAAAGCTGTGGCCCCGGAACATTTATAGCACTCTCTTGCTTGTGACACAGTGTTAGATCTAATGCTGTGACCATTACATTTCTTGCTAAGTAACTGAAAGGAACTGAAACTCATAGAGTACAAGATCTCTGCATGGCAGGCACTTGCTAAGATTTTGGTGCTGTGATTCTTTTGCACATGCAAGAATTAACAAGAACTATTATTCCTCTGTTTTGATTAAAGCTATTTTTGTTTTTGAAAGTATGCATCTAAAAGGCTTATGTAGGGCAGTAAAAAACAATTTATTTTTACCTAAGGCAAAAAATATGTTCAGTATGTTCACTTGAGATACTTTTGACTTTAGTTTTAAAATGAAAGAAAAATAGGTCTCTTATAATGACTTGTAGAAAAGTCTCTAAAAGTTGAGAGTTAAGCAAGATCAAAAAAAGACCTATTAAAGTAGTCTAACATAATGATTTCTTCTCTAAGTATTACAGCTCCCTCAAGCTTAATATACTATTTATCATGTTGGTTAAATAAGTTTTAGAAATGGTCCTACTACTTCTTTCAAATATGAACAAAACCAAACTTGCAAATGCTTCTAGTATGCATCATGAGTAGATTATCTCAGGTCTTTGCAAGTGGAAAGGAGTAAAAGTGAGTTCTCTGTACATGGTGATGTGACTAATATACTCTGAGGCTTCATTTAAATAACCTTATCACCTTGAAGTTGTCTGAATGGTCACTGCATTTGTTGTTTTGAATTTAAATTGATAAAATAAATATAGTGACATCTAGAAATACATCTCATGGGGGATTCAGGAAAATGTAGTATGATGTACCAGCAAAGTTTTCAGGGCTGTGTGGTTTTCTAATAGTTTGAGGAACAATCTGCTGCGTATTATACCCATAAATGATCAAGGAGCAAGCGGCAGTTAATCTAACATTTTTTTGTGAATCTTATCACTGCGGACTTTGAGTTGCAATTCACTGTAACTTCTGTATTACATAATTCACCTCGAGATAGACATTTAAAAGCTGTGTGGTGACTGTGAAATCATTAGAGCATTTCTGCTTGCTTAAGTCATCCTTCTTACTAAAACACTCCCTTAGTATTATTCGTATAGAGGATGTTTGCCAGCCCCTATTGTATCTTTGGTTCTTCTAATAAATATCACGGAGCAGGGAATAGTGCAGATAAAATCTCACTAGAGCTACACTGAGATTTTTTGGTGCCATAGCTCTGCCAGTCATCCGGGATAAAGTTCCACCTGCATAACAAAATTAATGATTGGTTTTGCAGTCACAGGACAATAATTTCCCAACCATTTGAGAATTTTGGTCCTTCCTCTGTAGGTGGTGCCAAGTGTTCTTGTAATAATGTCTCAAGAGAGCTGTATTTTTTCACATAATTTATCACACACTGATTGTAGGTGACTTTGTTAGCAGGTGCTGAGATTTGCAGAGCATCTGGAGGTTGTTGAGAGTAAGCTATGGTTGTGACTTGGAGGCAGATATGCAGTATCTGCATGGCACAGTAAAACAGCAAGTAATGTTGGTTGATGACCTTGTAGTGGTATCACTTACTGCCATCAGACTTCTGACTAGTGATGTGGGGAAAGATAAGCATTATGTGCACCTCCCTGAGCTTTCAGTACAGATGGGAAACCTGGATTTGGCCTAATTATACCAGTTCTGAGAAAACTGCTGTCCTTTTGTAGTACTTTCATGAAATATCACTGTGGATAAACCAAAGTAAATGGTGTAATGGGACAGTCTTCCCATACTGTAATGATTAAGACTTGTTGTGGTGAGGATTCTGGTTGGAGTCCAAGGTGGAGGGACTTGGAAATGCAGACTTTTGACAAGGGTAGTAGCCAGGAAGTCAAGATACAGAAGAAATTCAGAGGAAATATGGTAAATGGTTGGAAGCCAGACCATAAGCCTGAAAACCAAAATGTTTGTGCAGTAGCACAGTCAGGAGAAAGGAGCATTTTCTCCTTTGAAGAGTCCATCTGCTTTATTCTGCTGGGTCACTAATGCAGCACCATTTTCTCAGGATTGGGTATCATACTTGTTGGCATAGACCATATGGGGGTTCCTACATTGCTACTTAGCAGAGTAAATTGTTAATGTGGTCTTCCATACGCTAGAGAAGTGTTTAAAAAATTTGTATTGACTGCCTACCATGAGCTCATGTGAACCCATGTAATCAGCGTTGGGAGAATCTGCTGTGATCTGGATGTGTTATGGGTAGAGGATACAATGCTGAAGATGGTCTCAGCAGGTGATTAGCTCACTACGTTTAGTCCCAGAGCTGCTGGTGTATGTGAATGCCCCAACATTTCATTAGCAGACATGAGCATCAAAATAGTAGCTCAGTTCTTACAGTATATTTTTAATAAAATGCAGGATTGGTGAATGCTAGAATTATTTTCAAGATAAATAATAAAATTAATCTTCTTTTCCTGAAAGTGCAAGTCTCTGCATATTTGATGTGGAAATTATTTTAATAAAATTACTTCTAAACTAAAAATGTATAAAGCTTTCAGCTTGCCTATATTTTTGTACAGGCAAAAATGTTCATTTTATCTGTGGTGACTACAAATGCTAATATTAATATAGCAGCTTAGTATTCATCACCTTTGATCTGACTGAAGTGGAAATGTGCTTCAGGAGCACTGATACTTATTCCTGTCATTTTGTATAATCTGGACTTGGGGATATAGTAGAGCCTTCCAGAAAAGTAACTGTATTTTATATGATATTTGTCATGAATCATTCTAGGTGAATACTAGCATTTCTTAATTCTAATTTAATTTCATCTTTTCAGTGTTATCTGAAAGATGATCTCCTTTGAGTTCTCTGCATATTTATCAGGTGTTTAGTCAGCTACATTAAAAACTTGAACTCCATAAGAAGTTATATAATGTAACACAAATTAATTTTACTTTTAAAATTACTTATTCTTTTGAATGTCATCCTTCTTAATTAAATTGGTAAGAAAATTTGCTTCATCCTGCAGATGCGTTTGTAAAATGATTCAAGGCTGACTTTCAGATTTTTTTAAATTTTAAGATGAAGCGTAGAAGTTGGACAAAGAAAGATAATTGGCATGCTTTGGTGAATTATCTACTTTAAATTCTGGGTCTTTTTTTTAAGTGGTTATGAAGAAATTTATGAAAAAATAATTCTTTGTGATTAGTTCAGAGTGGTGGGTTAATGTTGGCTGGCTGCCAGATGCCCACCCAGCTGCTCTGTCACCTCCTCCCCCCCACTTGCCCCACCCCCCCCAGGACAGGAGGGAAAAATAAGATGGAAAAGCTCATGGGTCAAGATAAAGACAGGGAGATCTGTCATGGCTTGACTTGGGCCAGATTAATTTATTGCCAATTAAAAATAGAGTAGGATAGTGTGGGGGGAAAAAAGGACAAAAATAAACCACCTTCCCTCACCCTCCTCTTCTTCCCATGCTCAATTTCAATCCTTCATTCACAACTCATCTACCTCCTCCCCCCGAAGCAGCACAGGGAGGTGGGGAACAGGGGTTGCAGTCAGCTCATAACACTTCATCTCTGCCACTCCATCCTCACACTTTTCCTCTGCTCCAGCATGGGCTCTTGTAGTGGGTTTATGTGGCAAGGTTTTGGGAGTGGGGGGGCTGCAGGGGTGCCTTCTGTGAAAAGATGCCAGAAGCTGCTCCTATGTCAGACAGAGCCAGTTCCAGCCGGCTCCAAAATGGACCTGCTGCTAGCCGCAGCTAAGGGAATG
>NW_008825162.1:1447098-1464229 GCF_000699105.1 Pygoscelis adeliae
AAGAGCGTGAGGAGGAAGAAGCGGCAGAGATGAAGCGTTATGAACTGACCACAACCCCCATTCCCCATTGCCCTGTGCTGTTCAGGGGGAGGAGGTAAAGGAGTTGAGAGTGAAGTTGAGGCCAGGAAAAAAGGGGGGAGGGTGAGGTCTTTTTAAATTTGTTCTTATTTTTCGTTATCCTGTTCTGTTTAATTGGCAATAAATAAAATCAGTTTCTCCAAGTCAAGTCTGTTTTGCCCGTAATGGTAATTGGTAAGAGATCTCCCTGTTCTTATCTCACCCCAGGAGCCTTTTTCATCTTATTTTATCCCCCTGTCCTACTGAGGACAAGGAGTGAGAGAGCGGCTTGGTAGGCATCTAGCATCCAGCCAAAGTTAACTCACCGCAGCTCTCCATGGGCTACTGTCCTTCACGAACTGCTCCAGTGTGAGTCTTTTCCATGGGCTGCAGTTCTTCAAGAACTGCTCAAATGTGGGTCCCTTCCACGGGGTACAATGCATAAGGAACAGACTGCTCCAAGCATGGGTCCCCCGTAGGCCACAGTTTCTGCCAGAAAACATGCTCCTGCATGGGCTTCTCTCCATGGGCTGCAGCTTCCCTCCGGGCATCTCCATCTGCTGTGGCGTAGGGCCCTCCACAGGCTGCAGTGTGGATATCTGCTCCAGCATGGTCCTCCAGGGGCTGCAGGTGGACAACCTGCTTCTCCATGGTCTCCTCCAGGGGCTGCAGGGGAATCTCTGCTCTGGAGCCTGGAGCACCTCCTCCCCCTCCTTCTTTGCTGACCTTGGTGGCTGCAGGGCTGTTTCTCTCACATTGTCCTCACTCCTGTCTCTCACACTCTACTGTGCAGCATTTTTTCATTTTCTTAAATATGCTTTCCCAGAGGGGCCATCATCTTGGCCTGATGTAACTCTACTAAAATATTTTATGGTAGTTTCTTTGACCTTAACATACAGAAAACAAAAAATAAAACACTATTGTGTCTGTTAGCTATCTCTACTATTTATATTCTTCCATAAATAATTCCAGTTTTATTCTTGTCATAGGTTAACCTTGTCTAACAGCCAAACACCCACCTAGCCACTCATTCCCTTCTCAGCAGGACCAGAGGGGGAAAAAAAAACAAAGGAAAAAATTGGAATGCAAAAGCTCATGGGTAGAGATAAAGACGGGGAGATCACTTACCAGTTACTGCCGAGGGCAAAATAGATTTGACTTGGGGAAAATTAATTCTAATTTATTACTAGTTAAAATAGATTTGGGTAGTGAGAAACAAAAAGGCAAACATTAAAACAACACCTTTCCTGCCTCTTTCCCAGGCTTAGCTTCACATCTTCACTCCTAAGCAATAGAGGGGGATGGGAAGAGGGGTGTTACAGTCAGTACACAGTGGTTCCTCCCTGCTGCTCCTTCCTCCTCACAGGTTTCCTCTGTTCTGTGGTGGGCTCTCCATGGGCCACATCTCCTTTAGGGAGTATCCATCTGCTCTGGCATGGGCTCCTCCACGGGCTGTAGTGTAGGTATCTGCTCCAGTGAAATGGACCACCTCCACCTCCTCCTTCCCTGACCTTGGTGTTTGTACTGCTGTTTCTCATGCTCGCTCTTTTCTCTCCTCTCCTCCTCTCTGTGTGTGCTGGGTTTTTGGCTTGTTTTTGCCCTTTCTTAAATTCGCTTTCCCAGAGGTGCCACCATCTTGGCTGAGGGCCTCAGCTGTGCCCTGGGTCTGTTGGAGCCGGCTGTGTCTGGCATGGGGCAGTCCTGACCTCTCCTCACCAAGACGAACCTACAGCCCCCACTGCCAGCACTGGCGTATCTGCATCCAGTACAGTGGTTTTCATTTCACAGCTAAGAACAAGTTACCGGGGATCAGGTTTTTTCCCTAACCGATTAAAATGTGAAGTTGCATGATTCTTCTTACTATGATTATCGAAACAGAAATATTACAGAATTATATATTACAGATACGTATTATATAATATTATATTATACAGAATTATATAATACAGATACAGAATACGTAATATTTCACCACAACATTGAGGTAGCATTTATGCTGCAGTGTTTCAGTCGGTGGAGTTGGGAGTTGTCACTCATACCTTATTTCAGTGAAGTGATATCTTACATAATTTAGTTTTTGCAATACTGTGTGAGAATGACATCTTAGGTGCACAGGAATGCAATATGAACTTCCATGGAATCTAGCAGTGGCCACACATCTGTGCTATTCTGTATAACTTTGGTTTAAACATTATGTTACTTTTCAGTCCAGTCTGCAAATGATTTGAAAAAAAAATTGGGGTATGGTTCAACACATATCTCAGCAGTTATCCCTCAAATCACCATCCTTATCAGAGTTAGTAGTCCTTTCAGCTTCTAGTTGTAAGCCCTGAACCAACTTTATAAAGGCTTCTGAGAACAGTTTCTTTGGCATTGTTATCAAAGAAATTATTTTTTACAAACATTTGATTGGAACAGATCACTCTCATACTGTCTGCAAAGTTTAACCAGTGATAAAAATCAGAATGTATTTTCTATAATTAAGTGTAACTGTCCATTTATTGAGGTTTTAGCCTGCTAATTCTACTTTTCTGTATGACTGGTATTAAAATAAATAGCTTTTTAGGAATCATATTCTGGTGGAAATGGGTGTTATCGAAAAGAGTAAAACTTTCTAGCTGTTGTCATGATTTGCCACTCTTTTATCTTTCTTCACGTACTTGAAAAGTGGGGAAAATAGTCCCTGTTGTCATACTGCTGAAATGTATGATAAATGAAGCTCTGTAAATAGTGAAAATATGAGGAGGGTGATTAAGTCTGACAATTCTCACGTAAAAAACTCAAGATGATAAATATCTCCTGTGATTAGTTATTAATTTAGTGCAAGGGACTAGCATCAGCCTAAACAATTTTATGAACTGTGGCATAAAAAAAATTTTGGAAGATAGGTATGCACTTGTTAAACCAAAGGAGAAATTGCTTAGACTTGATTGCTAATAATTAAAAATGGCAGACTTGACACAAATGTGGCTTGACTATTTTCTGTATGACATTGCTTACAGAAATTAAGAAAGCTTCCATGCTTCCTGAAGGCATGGAAATGACTGTGTTATAAATGTGAGTCCTTACTGCATCATGAAAACTGAAAGGTTTTGTGTATATATAATTTCTGTACAGATAAAATATTTGCAGTGTTGTAATTTGAAGTAGTACAGAAAAATAAAAAATTCAACCTACTAATGCTCAGAAAAGAAGATGTAGTCCTTATTGCAATTACCATTGCATTCTGAGGTTACAACCTGTAATTCACCATGGAGTCAGGATAGACACAGTACTCCAAAAAAAGAGAGAAGAAGGGATGGCTGTCTTAATGATTTACTGCACTGGCTATATTGTTTAGAGTCTGTCAGTATATCCATTATAAATACCATTTGAAAGGAGCGTGACCATGTTCTAAATTTGCTTTAGGCTAATCCTTGCTGCATGGCTTATAAGCTCAAAATTAAAATAATTTTGCAGTTTTTGGTTTGTTTTTTTTGTGTGTGTGTAGGTGAGCATAAGACCCATGTTATTGGTGGGATCATGCCATCATATAAACAGGAACTGTGTCAGATGCTATATGCTAATTGCTTTCAATCGTGATCAGGTTAAGTCAATGATCCCCCCTTTTTCTCTTGTTAAAACCAAAGAAGGCTGGTATATGCTGAATTGTCTATGATGTTAAATGTAGTTATTTTTGTGTGTTTAGAATTCAAGATTAGCCAATAAGTACTGACTTGTAAAGGAGATGAAAAATTAATGTACCTTTGAGAAGTTGTAGCAAGCTTGAAGAGGAAGACGGTGATGAAATCGAAGTTGAGCTGACACAATGAATGACTAGGTAGTTCTGGAATTGGCAGTGATAATGTAATAAGGAAAATAAGTAGTAACTTAAAGTGGTGATCGTGGTGATGGCTGTAGGGTATAAGCAGTGAACAAGTGAGTGATGCAAAGGAAAAAAAAATTAAAAAGGCTAAACAGTGACTTATGTTTGGATTGGAGTCTCACTGACTTCTCTGCATACCCTGTGATCATGATCTACTGATTTTCAGAACCGTGGTGAAGTGGTCTGAGGTGTCCTTCAGTCCATGCATCTAGTTTTTAATCTCGTGGATTGAGGAAGAAACTGGTATGTACTCTCTATGCTGGAAGGGAGCTGGGACTCAGCCAGCTTTACAGCTAAACTTCAGAGAGGCAGAGTTTTTCCAGGCCTCACAGTTCTAATACACACAGACAGACAGGAAACACCCTGCCTGCTCATTAAATAGAGCCTGAATTTTTTACTGGCAACCGTTTTTATAATCTGTAGTGTTCTCTGGCATTATGCCAGAGAGTACTGTGTCCATTTCTGGACTCCCCAGTACAAGAGAGACATGGATATACTGGAGAGAGTCCTGCAAAGGGCCACAAATATGATGAAGGGACTGGAGCATCTCTCCTGTGAGGACAGGCTGAGAGAGCTGGGACCGTTCAGCCTGGAGAAGGGAAGGCTCAGGGGGATGTCATCAATGTATATAAATACCTGAAGGGAGGGTGCAAAGATGACAGAGCCAGGCTCTTTTTAGTGGTGCCCAGTGACAGGACCAGAGGCAATGGACACACACGGAAAAACAGGAGGTTCCCTCTGAACATCAGAAAACTCTTTTTCCCTGTGAGGGTGACTGAGCGCTGGCACAGGTTGCCCAGAGAGGTTGTGGAGCCTCCCTCCTTGGAGACAAGGGCTCCAGGTGGCCCTGCTGGAGCAGGAGGTTGGACCAGATGACCTGCAGAGGTCCCTGCCAACCTCATCCGTTCTGTGATTCTCATACTGACACTTGTTGTCGGAGATAGTTTGTGTTCTGATTGTTCAGTTAAGAAAAGTGGAGGTAGACTAAGTAAGCTTCACCATAGCAGCCATCTTCCTTGCTGGCTCCCGATTTTTCAAGGTTTGTTATGATGTGTTTGGACAGACCATTATCTCCTGATTCTGGAAAATGTATTGGCCATCCAGGACCTAAAGAAGGTCCTCAAGGAATGTAAGACATATTGAAATCAACATCATTGGTGTTACTGCTTACAGCGAAGAGTCAGAAAAATTTAGTTTCTCCTCTCATTCTTTCCCTGTCTCCCCCAGTACCAATTACCTCTTCCTACTCTGTCTTATTTCTTGTCTTTCCTTTTCCTTGCCTTCAGATTTCATCTAATAAGAGTCTAATTTATCTAGCCAATGGCATTTAACAGATGGTTGTGAGCCTATTGTAGTTGGAGAGTTAAGAGCAATGCCAGCAGTTCTGCACTGGAACTGGTTTGCCAGGTTGC
This sequence comes from Pygoscelis adeliae, assembly GCF_000699105.1. NCBI lineage: Eukaryota > Metazoa > Chordata > Aves > Sphenisciformes > Spheniscidae > Pygoscelis > Pygoscelis adeliae. Next base: position 1,452,433 of record NW_008825162.1, read on the forward strand.
AGTCAATCCAGACTGTGGTCTGTAGTCTGCTACTGTTGCAGTATGATTGAAAACATTGTTTCCAAAGACAGTCTGTTTTCTGTATGTGACGACATACTTCCTCCCATCCTTTCCCGACCCTGACAACACTTTCCTACTTTTTCTTTAATTAAAAAAAAAAAAGAAAGAAAAAGCAGGACTAGGATCTTAGTAACATCATCAATGTCTAATCTTAAGTAGTTTTGGTTTTTGCAAAAATAGGACAGCTAATACGATTTTTATATGACCTAAAAGATTGCTGGAAAAGCAGTTTCTTTATAAATTCTCCCTGTTTCTAAAGAGGTAGAGTTAAAATAAAACTAGTTTGCAAGTACTTAGTACTTTGTATTTCAGCTTTTCATATTTTTCTCAATGAGTTTAAAACATTTTTAAAGGTGGTTATTGCCATTCACATGATCAGTCAGTATTTCTGATGAAAATCCCATCTATATTTAACGGTTTAGTTATACACAGGGTAAGCGCTGCCTTTGCTTTGCTGGGTCTATTTAGTTCTTTACAGTAGTACTTCTGTTTCCATTGTGAAAAGAGATCATGTTACATCTTGAGATGCTGCAGCTAGCTGGATTTACCAAGACCTGCCAGCTTGTCATTAGTAAAGGCTTTTTCTAGATCTTTAATGAAGCATATGGATTTCTAATAGAGGAAAAGTTCTCCTAATAAAGGGAGAAGTATCTTCTAGAGGAACAGCACTGCCAATAGTGTTTTCCTAGCTTCTTTCTTAAGTTTTCCACAGTCAGTGGGAAAGTAAGCTACAATGAAATACTAAGCTGCTTGGAAAGCTGTTTAAATTGTGTGGCTAGTAAAATAAATAGATTTTTCTTCTGTTCGCCTTTAGGACAAGAGTCATCACAAATAGAAGTGACAAGTCATTAATGATTAATACTTTAATTCCATTCCTATAAAATGAACTAATGTACTTTTAAATGAATGTTCTATAGAAGTCAGCAAAACAACAAACCATACATGATACATCTGGCATCACACAAAAAAAATTGTGTGTTAAAATAGACCTTGCACTTGTTATCCGGGGTTAGTGAAATTAAAGTTTTGGAACGATTTCTGATATATTTTGATAATTTTTCCATTTTATTTATCTTTAGTTATTTTTCTTTCAAAATGTATACATTTTAAAGTTTATGCTTTTGTTTCTTTGTTTTATTTTGTATTTTTATTGTATGTAGATGTACACATACATCTTTGAACATAGCATGCTGTGTTTCCTAGGTGGGGGATAACAGATTTTTGCATTTGTGTAGGCATGCTAAAGGTCTTGGATGAATGAATACTTCCTATTTAAGGAAGTCTAAGTCTAGATAGGAGTTACATCTAGGTAAGTTTCTAAATCTGAGTTACTATAATTTGTTTGCTTCAGGAGTAACATACCAGACAGTAGTATTTTTTAGTTGAAGCCACACTATATTCCAGTTTCAGACTTTACCAAGCATTAGGCATGCTAAACCCTTTGTGCCAAAACCTGAGGCTGGATGCAGCATCTAAAAAGCCTGGTTGCAAGAAAGATGTAGTCATTTCCTGCTTGCGGACCCTGCCCAGTACAGAATAGAGCAGAACCCAAAGGCTAATTTTGGTCATCCACCTATTATTAAACAAATGGGAATTTGTTTGTAAAACTGAATTTCAAACTTATGGATGTGTACAGTGGATTAGCTATTAATTGTTCTGCTCTTCTCTGATTCTTTCCTGCTACAAATTACTATGAGCTAAACTTTATTAAGAGTTATGCAGTACTGCCAATGCATGATGCTAAGCTCCTTGAAAGTCCTTTTCAACGCTACTGAAGTTGCACAGTTTACTTCAATCCAGAAATCAAGCCTGAGTTGACTTAAAAAGGAAAAAAAAAAAAAAGCATACTGGATTGGAAGAATACTGAGATAAATTTGATTTTCACAATACTAGCAGGAGACAAAAGGCCTTTTATAGTTCTCAATTAATTGTACACTTGGTGTACAATGCATTTATTCAGACATATTTTCAGCATGTTTATAAATCATACATTGATTGACCTAGGATCTAAGAAACTTAATTTTGTATGTTTTTGATTACTGTGACTGAGAACATACCGGTTTATATAATTCAGAGTAAAAAAGCACTCTTGAAGTATTTATTACCTTACTAGAATCTCTTCAGGTGAATTTTACTCGCAAAGTCTAGATATTCTATTGTAAAAGTTGCTTTTCCATGCTGATCTTGGCAGCTGTCTATCAACAAGGCATAACAATAAGCTTGTTAGACTGAACAGTGAATAAAATGTTACTAAGGAAGGCCTGTCAGATGGTATTCAAATATTCATAAAGTCTTTTCAGATATTAAAAGTATTTCCTTCTGCTTAAAGCAGAAGGTCTTACCTTTTGAATTTTATAGCTCTGTTGTTTACAATCTATGTATTTCTTTTGGCTGATAGTTTTCAGTGGTTTCTTTTTCTACAAATCTGTACGCAGTGGTTCTGACTTTTTTTTAAAGTGATCCTTTAAATTTTGACATATGTAGGCTAAGTTGAGAGAATGCCTTTCCTCAGGTATTTGATATAGGGTAGATGTTTTGTTATACTTGCAGTTTCAAAACTGCAGAAAAACTAAAAACATGAAATAGTTTGGTTAAAAATTCAGATGATTAATAGTGTATTATGACTGTACTTGTTGTTTTTACTGGTGTGTATGACCCAATTCACTAAAAATAGTTTATATAGGTAGTGTGAATCTGTAGTCATTTAGACTCTTCTTATATAAACACATGTAAATTCAATTTCTGGGTTCTAACAATGTTTAAAACTTTTAGCTAATAGAACAGACATGTAACTGATCATTTAAACTTTAAAGAAAGTGTTTCTCTAATCTGTATTGCAAACTGTAGTCCCATTTTTACTTTCAGCCATATCAATTAAATATTGGCCGGCTGAATTTGGCTTAGAAAGTTTGTGCCATCCTTTAGCATTTCAGCAGGGGAAAAATAAAAAGTGTGTGCTCAAGCTTTCATTCATTAGTTGTCTTCTGGCCTGGGAGACTGTGGCAGGAATTGAAAATGATATTAGACTCCCCTGGGGCAACCAAACAAGAAAGAAAATATATTCTGTGCAACATAGTTGTGCTCAGTGGTCTCCATCTGGACTGTTTTCCTGCCTGTTTCTGATCTCTTTGTTGATGACAGTAGCAGCAGAACTGCCAATATTTGTTGTAGCTTGGAGTTGACTGTAATGGACATTCCTGATTTTACATAATAGCAATAGTAGCTCAGAAATTTGAGGTTACCTTCAACCCTCGATTCATCATTGAACCACAAAAATCCATTTTAGTACTTTATAAACTTCCAGGGCAAAATAATGTCTTTTAAAAATTTAGCATTCAGAATTCAAAAGAAGAGAATTGAAATACAACTAAAAACTAGATTTTCTAGTAATACCTTACTTTCCCAAGCATTACTTGAAAACTAAGGCTCTTGCCTTTAGATAGATGCACCTCTTAAACTTCAAATCATCCCATTTGCAGTATCAGTTAATCAGTTTTAGAAATCATATTTTATGATATTTTCTGCAGCTCAGTGAATTGCAGTCTAGATGAATTACATTTCAAAGAGTGAGTATAATATAGAAATATTCTTTAGACAACTCATCAGAATAACCTCTTCTGTACTCCCTCTTCCTAGGCAAAAAGATAAAAGTTCTTACTATGAGGAGATTCTTGTGTCATTCTCTCCAAAAAAATCTGTTTGGTTATTCTGGCTACTGTATAATTGGTGTAACAAAACATACTTCGTCGCTGTGCTTGACAGATTTCATTTTCTAAGTAAAACATTATCTTGTTTTGAAAAAAGAAATTTTATCACAGTATTGAAGGCTATTAAGAATTTGCTTAAATATTTAAAATCTTGAAGTCAAATTTTAAAATAAGCATTTCAGAAGAATTTTCAATAGCACATATACTTTTATTTTTGCCTGTAACATTGTTTTGATTCATAGCTTTCCTATATAGTATTATGTAGCTCAGTAGTCAATACTGTCAAATATTTGCTGAATGAAGTTAGCAAAAATGTGTCCTGATTAACCTTGATCTAAATGTTGGTATATTAATATATCTGTGAATCTGAATACCTATGAGTTTTATGAAATAAATAGGTGAAGCAATGTGAAAACTATGATTATTTTTAAAAAGCATTACAGAAGTTAGAGTTTGAATTTTACTGTTATATCCATTTTTTGCTAATATACCGATCATAAAACATAGAAATTGGGGGGTATTATTTATTTTTTAGAAAATTATAGGTAGGTTGGTCTCTCCAAGGACTGTTCCAAACACCTCAATACAATGAATGTACAAAACTGTGCTATAACATATAGTAATATAAAGTGTGTACCTTTCCGAAATTAAAGGAATATGCTGTTTTCACATTGATTTGATTTTTGTTGTTATTTTTCCTTTTTTTGTAAAATAGTTTTCCATAATTTTGCATTACAAATGGCTGTAAGTGAAGGATAGACTTTTGTAAAAAACCTTCCTGAAGCATTTTTTCAGATGCCAAAATGGAAACTGCCAGGATAGAAATAACAACAGGTGCCGATATTTTTTTTTTTTTTTCCTTCTCTAGATTTTGCCCTAGTCTCTGATCCTTTCATTTACAGGCTTATTAAAACATTAATTATTGTTTATTCAGTTTTTACTGGCTTCAAGTCAGATTTCATTGTTTACACATCTAATGATCATATAATTTAGCCCTTACGTTCTCTAAGTTTGTCCTGAATTTCTGTGAAATTTTTCCATTTGTATAAATAACATACTGTATGGGCTTTTTGGTTTGGTTGGTTTTTTTTAGTGCATAGATGTCTTTTGGAAGAGAGATGATTAGTATGGTTATAAAGCATTATTCAAAATGTAGCTGAACAATGGACTTTTTTCCTGGTAAATTAGGACTTTTCAAACAAGTAACCATGCTTGAAACAAGAATTATATCAGGAATTAAACCATGTTGTGTTGGAGGTAGTTTCATGTTGTTAAAAATAAAAATGCACTCTCTGATCTTGAAATCACAGAGTAGCTGTGACTACTTGGCTGGACCAGAAGACAGTGACAGTGCTCCCACAGCTGGGAACAGTTTGAGGGCTAGAGTTGCACCTTGGCAGGAGCTGAGATCTGTGGGAAAGAATTGGGATGGGCTTAAGGCCACTTGGCTGCCCCCAACCACTCTGATATTATTCTATTAACTTTGTCTCTGGGCAATTTTTGCTCTCTGGTACTTGGCTTTTTCAGGCTGTCTTCATGCACTGTCCAGGTGCTTCCAGCAGCTTCACGTAATTGTCCTTTAACAAGAGTTTACTTACCAGTGATCATCCTTTCCAATTTGTTTGGACATTACCCTTTATTTGCCTTTGTTATTTTCTTTATTGTTAGTATTTTGAATCAAGCCTATGTCTCCTGTTTGTACAACATTTAACACAATCTTTAGCCCAGTCTTCATGTTGGCAAGACAATTTTCCAGCTGTATGCGCTAACTTGTAAGGGGTGAGAAGGCAGGCTGCTGTGCCTCTATGTCTTAGTAAATTTGTCGTTGCAGTCAGAAGCCGTGATTCCAGACCCTGCATGCTACTGTTGGACAGTGGATGAACAAAACTGGTGTTGTACTATAGTTCACTGGTGTGTTAGGTGATGATTTGAAGTAACCATTTCCCTAGACATTCCCAACGCATATTTTTGCAGTCCCTAGGTCCTAAGACAAGGATTCAAAAAATGAGCTTACCGCTAAAATATGTCACTGGAACTTCAATTTAATTTCAGGAAATTATTTTATCACACTTCTCTTTCAAGCTTCATTTTACATAGATACTTTGAGTATTCAAAGGGTAAAATAAAGTACTGAAGAGCAAAGTAAAGCTCCTCCTTCTGAGATTGCAAATTATGCTAGTCATTGTATCAGGAGAGAAGGCCTTATAAGCACACATCCTTCTTTGTATACTGCCTATTGCCTGTCACAATTAGTCTTTTTCAGCAAATGCCTTGAAAATAGTGGTATTAAATAGACACTTGCGTCAAAGTAACTTTTGTTACAGTAAGTCATACAATCATATAAAGATTCTTATATTTTACTCAATTGCATCTTAAAAGGGCTACAGGAAAAGCAAATAGTTAATTTTTTTAGCTACTTGGGATGACCGTCAGCTCCCAGTTTAAAGTATCTTAAAATCCACTGGTGGTATAATTTAGATAAGTAACCCCGCTATGTTCAAGTTAAAAAACACCATTTGAATAGCAATGTACTTGTAAATGTCTAGAGACAAGAGTTGCACAAAAATCCCTCCACTTTTGGAAACAGAAATTCTTTCAACAAATACACACAATTACTCTTACAAAATACTTTCAGAATGTGAGACTTGCATGTGATTTAAACCATTATTTTTACTCACACTGTGCAACTACACATGATGTTTTACAATTTTTACCATAAAGGTTTCATCATCTACTGTAATATTTTAATGTTTCCTGAAATTTCAGGATACGTTTTTTGCATTGAAATATGAAATACTGTATAACATCCATATACATAAATATATATACATGCATGCATGTTATGCAGAATTTGTTCAGGAACTTCAAAGTGAATTTTTGTACAGAATTTTCCATAAAGACTCTATGTTTGAACATAGGATAAGTTTTACTGATAAATGTACTGTGTCAAGACTTTTGAAGTCATACATCAAGATCAAATAGTATTCTAGAAATATTAGATTAAAGCTAATAATATTATATCATTAAATCTGTTTTATGAACTTATTCTCAGTCTTAGACAATTAATATGATTTCCCAAGCTCATTGTAACATCACTTTTAAAAACAGGATTAAAATCCTAATTACACTTACACATTCTATGAGAAATTCATTTCACTCTTCTCTCCCTGTCTATCTCGTGAAGTAATCCCTTCCTCAAACAGGATACTCTGTAATTTCCCATTAACAATCATGGGTATTTTGATTAATGGCATAGCAGAAAGATCAAAATATATTATTTTTTTGCCATCCCACCTTTGGCATCACACAGTAAGTACCTGCAGAGGAGAGGAAGGGGTAATGAAAAACAAGGAGACGGGTCTAATACTGAATTATGTGATGTAAAATCCAACTGTTAGGAATTGCTAAACCTTCTTGACATGCACAGGTGGTTTAGACTGTGTCTGTATAAAACTAGATACTCATTTTACTACTTACAGAACAGGGGCTCTAAGTAAGCCAAAGGATAAATGAAAGTGTGAATTGTAAGGAAAAAGCTCTTTCATTATCGTAATAGTGAAGGACACATGCTCATTTGGGACGCAGTATTTGGGAGATTGGATGATGTAAAGTATTTCTAACATATTTGTCACTTTTCATTGTAATATATGATTTAAGACAATTTTTTGCATTCCAGCTTTCACTCATGAATGCAAGTGTAAAATGCTGTTCTGCTGTAACGTCAGCATGAAAAGGTGATTGAGAATCCCGTACTTCTGCTTTTTATTTAATATGTGGGAAACGATAGGGGTGATGATTTGTCTAATTGCTCTACTGTAGTTACAATTATAGATAAAAGGTCAATCTAGTCATTGTCAATTAAATTACGAAAGAAAACACGTTTGTAGCCCTGAAGAACGATTATGTCAATTTTATGCTGTTCATCAGTGTATAACACGTTTGTTAGGATATATAAATCTTATCTTTCTCGGAATTACAGCAGACTTGCTCTATTATAGGCACTTGGTGCTGCTGAGTAGAGATAACCTTAAGTATTGTCTGTTAATTGCACATTCTTTCATTGTTGCATGTTTCTCAAGATTTATGTGCAGTAAAACCTGGCCACTTTAATGAATAGAAATGGATGTGCCAGATTACAGTTTGACCCTTCTATTTTCACATAGTTAAGACACGATGGGTGACAGGACAAGATCTGTAGCTTGTAGCTGTTATAGTTGTGTTGGCATCAACTTCAACAAATGATTAGGGGATACTTATTAAAATTGCAAATGCTCTGGTTTAGGTACCCTCCCTGTCCTTTGGGAAAGTTTAGTATCTCCTGTGGGTACTATTGTAGGGAATACTTCTTTTGTAAGGACTTTGTGTACTGTGGTTACTCTTAAATGATAGACAAGGTGATGAGCAAGCACGACAAATCAACCGCGTGAATACAAATATTAAGCGAAACTCCAACTCTTATGATTGGCCAGTAGTCATTTTGTCTTTCTGTCCTGTAATGCAGTATGATTAACGAAGTGACCCTCTTCTGATGTGTTCCTTCTCTTTTTCACTTTGCTAGTTTGTTCATGGGAAGAGTTATATCACCCAGGAGCATATTCAGGCATAATGAACAAATGCCTTTGTTGTTGTCTGCTATTCTGCTACTTTAAGCAATCCTGTTTCTGCACTTTTGGCTGTTATCTGCAGTGGCAATACCATCTCCATATTGGTCTGGCTGGCTACTGCAGCCACCTCTAACTAAAGTCAAGTTTAGCTGTATATGGGTGGACAATATAAAATGAGTTTGCTGTGCTCTGCAGCTTTAGGCAGCAATTACGATTTTTTTTCATCTCTTGTTGCTCTGCCAGGTCAAGCTTAGATCAGACCTCACAGTCAGTCTTCTCATCATAATGGTGCAGACTAACATTTTTGGATATGGAAAAGCTTGCATAACCATAGGAATAATGGGAAATAGTCATGTGGGTTCAAGTTCCATTAGAGCAAAATTTGTCATTGAAAAATGGGAGCTTGAGACGAAAAAGTTGAGTATTTTCCAGCAGTACAGTATTTTGCAGTATTGTCTGTCTCTTATGCAGCTTTTAGGAAGACTTTTTTTCAGGTGGAGGTAATAAAAATGAAGAACATGGTTTCTTTTTAGTAGCTGCATAATAAAATTTTTGTGAGTCTATTCCACAATTGCATTGAGGATGTAGTAGAGAGTAGAAACAATAAAGACCATGAAACTGTTTTTTACCTACATACTAAAATATGCAAAATAATTTGATAAACTTGTTTTTTCCTTGTTAAAGGGAATGAACAGTTTAATAGAGCCACTCTCATTGTCTTTTAAGTTATTAGTTTAGCTTCTTATAACTGAAGATGCTGTCTTCCTCACCTGCTGTCAGATTTTGTACATAAAAATGATTAAAAATTAAACCCTACAAAGACTTACTGTGTTATTACATGAGGAGATTAGATGTAGTATTTTGAAATTTAAAGGAATATTTAATAAGTTAACTAGTCTATTTCTTTCTTCCATCTGTGGTGTTTTTTTGGGGTGTGTGTTTGGTTTTGTGTAAACACAATCTTTTACACACCATTAAGGCAATATTGTGCAGGTTACTCTAGGAACAAGAACATTCAGTAGTGCAGTACTCTCTAAATGAGAGTGTACAAGAGAAAAACAACCAACCAGCTCTTGGTTAAGAATAAAATACTACCTATGTAAGTAGTAAATTTAATTCAAAATTAAACAGTAGAAGTTACTGACCATTTCATTAAATCCATCTGAATGAGAGAATAGCATTCAGTAATGCAGAGTAAATTCTATTTCAGATTCCTACTTTATTTAACAAGGTGACATTGATATGGAAACTCATGTGATGCAAATACATGCTTTTATTGCATTGTTAGAAGCTCTATTGTTTTCCTGCTTACAAAGACTTTGAGACCTCTTTAACCTATTTATTGAACTTGCATAATCTGAAATGGTTACAGAGTTACAGCAAATACCTAGATTATCATCTATTCAAAAACTCAAACTGGTCATAAGGCTAGACAAAGAGTATTTATAATGCATAGTAATGTTAAATATTGAAATACTTAACCTAATCTTGATACAGTACATATCAAAAAAGACAGCAGTATCTTAACCATAACACTGTTTTTCCTACTTTCTTTTTTTTCCCTACTCTTTTTCTTTCACTCTTGATCCTCTCCAGGATCCACACGCAAAACAGAGGTCAGTTATCAGCCTAATTCAATATAAGTACACTTCTGACAGCTATATTAAGTATGATTATGTTTCTATAGGTTGTCGTGAAAATGTGTTTTGCACTAAGAAATTGTTGAGACCATTTTTTATCCAAAAAAAGTTTCAAGGACTCAATGTACGGTAACATCTTATCTGCAAATTTTGTTCTTGCTCAAATAATCAGCAAGGAATAAATTAATTTTAAGGAAAATGTTCAGAAATGGAAGAACACTACAAGTTTCATAAAATTGGAAATAATTTCAAAGGAGTTGCACCAAAATGGATAGGTTGTTGAGGGGCAAGCTGACAGAAATGAGAACCGATTCAGTGGAAACAGAAAAAATGTTTTTTAAAGACTGACAGTTAACAATCAAGGTTAAGGTTGGTATTGAAGTTGGTATTGGTTTTCTTTGTGAAGAGTTCAGTAGAAGAACATAAAATGATATAGTAATCTATGATTAAATATTTCTACATTTGAAGTCCTAATTTCTTGTCTTCAATGGAAATGACTCAAAAAAATGTGGAAAACAGATTTCTACATTGTTGGAATATGATGAAAAAATAGTTTTTCTCCAGATAAGGCAATTCTTAATCCACATGCGTGGAAATACCCTAAGAGAAAAGCTGAGTCTTTCATCATACCTCAGAAATAAAGACTCTCACTGTGTTAGACCACAGGTTGTTTTCTTATGTTGCCAACACCTAATAGAGCTATATATGTCAAATTGGAACATCGAATCAAAATTAATAAAAAAAGCAATCTAGAAATTGACTTAACCTCTCAATTATGCCTTTAAGGTAAAGAATTATTTTGTTAACATACGATAGGAACATAGAAAATATGAACATAGGAAATATACTGTTGAAAGATGGATTGCTTTTGGGGTACATTCTCTAGCAACGTGATGGAGATACTCACAGAGGTATTCATAGCAGTGGAGCAATCCAAAATACCTAGAAGGCAAAACAGCAAATACCAAGGCACCATATTTAGAAAGAACGTGTAGAACAGTAACAAAAGACAGAGGCATAGACAGCTGCTTACAGCTGGGCCCAGAAGAACAGGAGCTGTGAGTCAATAATAAAAAAATATTTTTTTTTTATCCAGGTGTGTAGATTGGCATAATTCAAAAGAACACACTGACAGAATGGCTGTGCAGCTGCTATTTATTCTGAAGCATTTGCCCGTATGTCACCCGACTGACTGCAAGTCCTACCAGGCCCTCCATAGGTTCCTGGACAACCTTAATTTGGTATATTTCATTAGAGCAGGCTTTGGAGATCTTTCAGCATCCCGTCATTTGTTGTGTTTTGAACCAATATTTTTGCCACACGGTGCATTTTTGATCACTTCCTTTTCAGGGCTCATGGGGAAATCCTTTTGAAAGGCCAAATGAGCATTAGATGGACCATGATCTTCTCTCCTTCCATGCTCTACATACCTCTGTATAGCATCTTTTTTGGTTGTGCTATGGCTTTGTTTTGATTAAAAAAAAAAAAAAAATTGATGAAATGGTGAGATCTAATAAAGCTGGTATTACTAGGCGCTATGCCTCAGGATTGCAGGTATTTGTGGGGGTGAAGTGGGAGTGGAGTGAAGGTCTCGTCAGACTAGAGTCTCCTGCTTATTTTCCAAAAGAAAGAATGAACTGATAGTGTGTGGGGCTAGATATTATGTCTAGATATTTATATTTGTATTGATTTATGTTGTAAGTGAAATCGCAGCTGTTGTTTATCCCATTCATCCTATGTGTCTGTTACCTTCTGGTTACAGAGTCAAATACTCTGGCAGATAGAT
>NW_008825162.1:1464266-1465770 GCF_000699105.1 Pygoscelis adeliae
CAGGTTGGAGGGAGAAGTGTGCCAGCGTTGGGAGGCACTATGATCTTTGCACTTCTTTGTTGTATGGAAAACAAGGGGCAAGGTGGAAGCTGTTGAATTGATTATTATTTCATAACCTTTGAAAGGTCAGGGTATGTAGGACATTTGTTGTTTGGGGGCTTTGATAGACCTTGTAAAACAATTTTCCATTACTTTTAAGTGTGTTTCTGAGGATCTACAAAGAAGTAGAGCCTGGACACCTGCAGTGCTTGTCTTGAGCTCTTGGTACATGGAGCAGGATACTGGACTTTTGGGAGGGATTGATGGATTGAGACACTGAAATTAACAAGCTGAAACGGTGTTGTGTATGATATTCAGTAGTTCAAGTTTGACCCACACTTTTTGCTAAATGTTACTTGTTAAATAATGTATGCGCCAAAGTTATGAAACAGTAGTTGAATTTTAAAGTTTTAAATCAGTTTCACATTAAATAGCAAGTACCCGAGGAGGAGAGATTTTATTTTTAACATCATCCTGTATTGCAAGCAGAATAAACTTTATACTTAAGAGAGAGAAGAAAACATTATGTATTTCTTTGCATAATAGATTAGTTAAAAAAGAAAATTAAGAAATGCTGAGACATTTTGGGAAACTGTATGGTCCTGTGAATATGGTGTCAGAGTTGAGTACTTCAGGAATCCGATACCATACATCAGATTTGTAGTATTTGTAGCTCTGCAAGATTCTTTTCATCTCTTGAAAAAAGACTAAATGGAGTATAGTATCATTTATTTATAAAGACAGCGTTTTATAGATTAGAGATATACTGTATTTATTTTTCATTTGTGCTGCTCTTTTTCATTTCCTTCCCGAAAAAAGGAAAAAGAATCTATTAAATACTTGCAGAAAGAGATCAGAATGCATCACTTGCTGCTGTAGTACTGGGAACTCTCTAATACTTAACAGAAGCTGAGATTTGTAGCTCTTGGTATTCCCTTGCAAGGGACATAACACTTGATCGCTTGGGAAGTTTCTTCTTTCTTCTTCCTGGGTAGGCTTGTCACATTTATTTCTTTCTCAAGCAACAGGATAGGGACTAGGAAATATTTAGTTATTCATAAATTTGAACACTAGTCTAGCTTATATTTATAAATCCAATTTTTATATCCTTCAGAATGAAGTTAATATCATCTTTCTTTTACTTTAGAATCCTATTTTTTCCATGCATTTTGCTTTCTCAATTTGAACCTAGGTTGCTGTCATATATTGAAAGAGATTGGTAAGATATCAACAGTCATTCGTTATTTGTATGTATATCTTCTAAGCATATATAAAATTACAGCTGGTAAGATCTGTGGATGGTGCAAGAAGGAGGGAAGTAGTAAACAACAGTGAAGATAAACTGTTAATGCCAAGCCGTCTAGATTATTTTAGTGAACTAAGCCCATGCTGAGAAAAATGCATTTCAGCATAGCCATATACAAAATTGTATTTTTAGGAACAAAGAATGCAGAATATACCTACA
>NW_008825162.1:1465793-1472196 GCF_000699105.1 Pygoscelis adeliae
AAAACAGTGATGCTGAAACAGATTGAGGGATTATGAAGAGTAAAGTGAACTCAAGCTACTATCTAAACATGACAAAACAACATTTGTTAAAAGGAGCTAGAGTGAAGGAGCTTATTTCTTCTTTGCATATACCCTTAAAAAGGATAATATCACAATGTGACAAACAGTTCCCATATTAATATTTTTTAAAATAAAGGAATATGGTCTTTTAACATTTCAGAAAGATTCAAAGGAATTGACTTGCAAAACAGGTGTAGAAGAGTTTTAAGATAATGGTGAAATTTTTAAATCTGTAAATAGGAATGAAAGAACTTGTAAGTGGAAATAGACATTTAAAACTGACATGAAATAAATTTTAAATAATAATTATATCTTAGAATGAATTACACAGGAAAGCGAGTTCTGCTCTTTTTTTTTTTTTTTTTTTTTTTTTTCATTTTCAGATTGTAACTGACATGTCTTAAATTTTCCATAAACCACTGGCTTACTAGTATACAATATAATTAGAATAGGATCATTCAGCCTGGACATCAGGAGGTCTCTAGTCCAACCCCCTGCTCACAGCAGGATCAGCTGCGAGACCAGACCAGGACAGTCGAGTATCAAAGTCTCCTAGGACGGCATCTGCACAACCTCTCTGGGCAACCTGTGCCACTGCTTGTCTGTCCTCATGGGGAAAAAGTCTGAAGTAGACACCCAAGTTGAAACCAAATGTTTCAACTTACACAGTTTTTTCTCATTCTCCCAGCATGCACCCCTATTAAGAGCCTCGCTCTGTCCTGTTGATGACCTTGTAGGTACAGGAAAGTTGCTTTATGTCCCCCCAAAACCATCTGTCCTCCAGGCTGAAAACGCCCATCTCCCTTTGCCTCTCCTCACAGGGCCTGTGCTGCAGCTCTAGACCATCGTGGAGGGATATACTGTTGGCCTTCTTTGCTGGCAGGGTGCACTGCTGGCTCGTGTTCATTTTGCTGTCTTCCAAGTCCCCAAGTCCTTTTCTGCAGAACTATTTCCCATCCAGTCAGTCACAGTCTGTACCACTGCAAGGCATCCTTCCCCTTGCAGACAAGTGCAGATGAAGATAGTTAATAAATTTCAAATTGATTTACTGCAATTATTTCATTGTTATAAACTCTGCTGATGTTTGAAAATCCCGAGAAACGGGAATTGTTGTGTAGGATCTTAGTGTGACGTAAGTGCTTTAGGATTGCTTGCCATTTATATCAGGAGTTCAGTAGCTGCACAAATTTATCATGGGTAACCTCTCTATCCTAAGATGAGCTTGTTGAATGTTGCTCCAAGTAGTAGCACCTAGTTCAGAAAGTCATAATAGTGTCTTCTGGGAGAAAAAGAATGCCAATGGATTAACTGTTGGTACTGTGCCACAGAGCTCAAAGAGTGGGTGAATACAGAATTGTTTAGATGTATAGAATGGAAAATTTCATTTTACTAATATTCCTGAAAAGTATTCACAATTTTCCATAGCTACTGCATGCACATTCTTAGCATTTGTGGAAGTATTTTATAAATTAAAATGTTGTACAAAACTCTTCTCTGTTTTTTTTTTATCAGTAAATCCAGATTAGTTTCTACCCATTTTCTGGCTTTTTTTTAATGTAGCATGGTGCCCTAGAATAGATCCCTGCAACTTCCCTAGGACTCTCATATGCCTGCCAAAATTGGGCAAGAATACATGTAAATTATTTTATTTCTCTTCATAAACTATCTTTTTTTTTTCTTTTTTCATGTAACTGAAAGCATGACTATAGTGGGTATTGCATAACCTACAATAACCTTTAAAGAAAGTCTCATATAATGTATGCTTTAAGCGGTGATTAGCCTCATAAATTCTGGTTCACAGTACATCTGTGTAATTATTGTTAAAGCCTTAGGATATTAGCAGGACATTAAACAGGCCATGTTTTTTTCTTTACATATTGTGTAATGCTTCTGTAATGTCTCAGAAAAAAATTGGTATTTAGATATAATTAACCTAAAGAGCTTTTAAGAGATTACAAGTTGAGCCAGGCAAAAATGGCATAAGCCCTTCATGTTTTATTGAAGAGCCTTCTTGAATGGTTTGTACTGTCCCATGGCTGCAACAACTTACATGTGAGATTCTTCTTTTTTACTGGGTATAATCATGATTCTGTTTCATGTTTTATGCAAGCAATGTCTTATGTAATCTTTTGATTTGAGCCTTGTGTTTAACTTGCTCACATTTAAGGTTTTTTTTTATGGGAAAAGAAAGAAATTCAAGAAAGAAGTAACTTAAGTAATTTGTAAGAGCATATTTGAAGAGGAGATACTCAACATCAAACTGACAAGGTGTAACTGCTTATAGTAGAGTTTATGGATATGCATCTTTTCCTAAATTAAAAAAAAAAAAAGTACATTCTACTTACTGAAATACTTGGAAGGCATTGGCAAAACACTAGGTATGATGAGAAACTAAATGAATAAATGTATTTCTTGAAGAAACACTGAGAAACGCTTATTTTCAGTTTGCAACTCAAGGAATTTGTTGGTGTTATTTAGATAAGATGGGTGTAGCACCAGTAAATTTTTCTTTTTACAGGAAGAGGCTGATAGTAATAGACCAGTAAATTTTATTTATGTTTTGTGAAAAACCAGAACTTATGCACCTAATTTTAGTAGAACTCACCTTTTTAAAAAATGTGTTATTATGAAGAATATTGGTGAAGTTATGTGTGCGGATATAATTTACACAGATTTTATTAAAACCTTTAATGTTCTTTATTCTCTCTGTTAATGGAGATTAATATGATTAATACAGATAAAGCAATACTTTTGCATTTCTTCCTCTTACTGCCACTTACGTGATTAAAAAGATTTCCTGGAAAAAGCTGTCAGGATCATTTATGTATGCTTCACCCATATTAAAAATAACTAATATTGTCTATGGAACTTTAAAGTAGCATTTTTATTGCAAGTATGATGCATATCACTTGCATTGATATTGCAAGTATGATGTCTTCTTCCCCCACCTTTTTATTTTATTTAATTTCTGTCCCTCTATATTTGGAAATTAATATACATAGAAGTTGTTTAGGGCTACAGCTGCCTGAGTTTGTTTGGTTTTGGTTTTCCAGTAAATTGGATTTAGTCTTTAAATGTAATTGCAATTGCATAATAACTAAAAAAACCCAACAACAACCAAGCCCCCCAAAAAACCAGAAACCACAGAAATGGAGAACTGTACAACATTTATACTGTTATCTTTCTGTGAATGTTATATGCTCTGATGTGGGTGTATATATTGCAATGCCCAAATGTATCAGATTATTAGAAAGGGATTGTTAAAATATCTAGGAAGGAACTAAATATTTAATAAGTCGCTGCCCCATAGTTGTTGTTTATCATTCCATAACAAGCACTTAGTGCTTTAATCACTGAAATCTGCAAGCTGGCCATGTACATACTGATACTCCCTTGCAGTATAAAGGAGAAAATGTTCATTGTTGCAGCACTCAGTGGAATATTAGGTAAACTTGTTTCATTTTGGGTGGCCGAGAGCTGGCAACATGGTTGTATGCTCCTTGACTAGGCAGAGATGGTAGCTTAATATTAACGTGCCAACAGCAGTCATCTGTTCATGCCCTGTGCATAGTCTAAATGAAAAACAGTCTTTTGAACACAGAAGCTGAGCAGAGAGACTTGCCCTGAGCCCTGAAAGTGAAGGTGATTGACCAGGTCTGAGCAGAAAGAGAATACTCTCCTGATAGGTCTTTGGAAAGCAAGGCAGGAAGCTGCCTCCTGCTATGGGGCTACTCAAAATAGTGTTGCCATGTATTGCTAAGAGAGATGTTTGGTCTACCACAGAAAAAAAGAATACCAAAGTTATATTTTCTCTAGGGCTTTTAAGCAATGCCAGGAGAATAGATTGGTCTCTGCTACTATGAATGCACTTTCCAAACTAGCTCGAGCAAAATACTCCTGTGTTGCTGGTTATTGTTACTGTCTGAAGACTCTGCATATGGAACTTTTATACTCTCATTAGGTAACACCATAGATAATCATTATATAGAGTGTGTAAAAGTAAGAGCAGTGGGGGTCACTTGTTTCATGAAAAGGTGATGAGCCAAGAGCTTTATGGGTGCTGGAAAACTGTCACAGCAGGGATGTGTATGCTATTAAGAGATTCTAACAAAGTAATACTGCTATGCCTGATAGAAGTTAGAGCGCCCTCATCTGGAATAACTAATAATCTGCTGTTTTTTCTGCTTGTTTGTATATGACTCCAAGTCACAAAATTACTTAAAAATAAGCACATGAATAATCCTGTGCTTCTTTTGATTGCTGAAATCTTGCTAATCTCATTTGGATATATTGAAGTGATTAACTTGAGCACATGCTGAAATACTTTTCTGAATTGACTGTTAAATTGGGAGAGTGGAAGAAGGAGTTATAATCTCCTTGTTCTGCAGTACTTCATCTTTCACAAACTGGATTTGAATGAAGCTGCTATTGTGAGGAATATGTAAAAATCAACTTTTATTTCATTGGTGAACTGATTTAATTAAGAGAATTGCAGATGTTAGTTCAAGCACTTCACAAAGCTTTATTCCAGGATAGAAGTGCTTGACAATGACAACAAGCAAATGGTTGTGGAATATCTGTACTAGCACTTACAGTAGTTAATTTTATATTGCTTGTGAGACCATTAAAACCCAGTTAGGCATATTGAATTTTTATTTGGGG
Organism: Pygoscelis adeliae; assembly: GCF_000699105.1. Taxonomy (NCBI): domain Eukaryota; kingdom Metazoa; phylum Chordata; class Aves; order Sphenisciformes; family Spheniscidae; genus Pygoscelis; species Pygoscelis adeliae. Next base: position 1,470,516 of record NW_008825162.1, read on the forward strand.
AGACAAAGGAAGTCAGATGTACGTTAGTTCTACAAGATCCAGACGTATGTGTTTCTTCAGGGCCCAAGTCTTATGACCACAATTTTTCTTAGTTCTTACAGATCTGCATTATGTTAGTTCTGTTGGCCCCGTTCACTCATGTCCTACTTTATCTACCCTGTAAAAAACATCACAAATTCTTATTTGTCTACAGTGGATCTGCACTAGGTTCCCTCTCTGTACATCTCTGTGCCAAATAGCAGTGGGAAAGGAGAAATATTTTCTTCAGAAGTAGTTTTCTTGGTATTATTTCTCAAAAGCTTTTTTAAAAAGAAATGGTGATATGAGATTTATGAATTTTGTTTTAGCCAAAACCAGCAAATCTTGTCTTAGAGTTATATTTTAATTACACAGATACTGGATACTTAGAGGGCAAATAGTTGTTTTTTTCTTCGTAATACTGGTTGAAAAATGGCTGAAGGTATTGCAATATGCCAATTGTCATCTTACAGTGTGTGTATTCACAATAAAATCATGGCTCAGAGGAATATAGACCCTTAACTTTTATGGATGCAGTTAAACCATGCTGGTGTTTGTCGGTATGTTTGCTTGCTTTCTTTTCTTCACCAGCTGCTTCTCTGAGCTATGACACAACTGGACCATGGGGCCTTTCAGGACCTCGGAGAGCAGCTGAGGCACCCACTGACTCAGGCTCTGCCGAGCAGCATCCCCGGTAGCATCTGGGCTTCCCAATAATGGAGGATGTATATCTGGCTAAGCATATCTCCTAATGTAAGCTGGAGCTTTAATGAAATAATTAAATTTAGCAACTTAATTGGAAATGCGTGTTGACAATTTTAATGTCACTTTTCAATAAAGTGATTCCAAAAAGTTTCTAAGTTGCTGTGTGAAAACAGGTGGCCCAGAAATATGTGACGCCAAATAATTTCAGAGTCCTCCAAAGAGAAAAAAATTATTTTCTACCTTGATCTTAATGTTTCCATTTCATTCAACAAAAAGTATCAATTTTTTGTTTCATATTACATTTTCTCTACACAATACTGTGTACTAATATAGTCTGTCTACATACCTTTCATTTAGTCATCATACTATTGCATTTTTAATTCTTTCAATCACAACAAACTAACAAGAAACTACTGATGTAAAAGTTTTCTTTGTTCTTCTTTCAAATTTCAAACAAAGTATATTTCAAAAAAGCAATAATTGCAATTAAAATGCAAGCACATGTAAAATCTAGAGGCAAAAGGAGTCAACGTATTGTAACAAACTGGCATTTTAAAAAATAATTGCCCAGCATTTTGTGGATTGAGATTGTCTCTTGAGTTGCTTTGAGTTGACTTGCAAAAATGATATGGAGCATCTTGAAGTTTAAAACACAAATTGCTTATAATTCTGGAAATGAATACAGATTTGAATAATAGAATCATAGAATCATTAAGGTTGGAAGAGACCTCTAAGATCATCAAGTCCAACCGTCAACCCAACACCACCATGCCCACTAAACCATGTCCCTAAGCGCCTCATTTACCTGTCTTTTAAATACTTCCAGGGACGGTGACTCAACCACTTCCCTGGGCAGCCTGTTCCAATGTTTAACTACTCTTTCAGTACAGAAATTTTTCCTCACATCCAATCTAAACCTCCCCTGGCGCAACTTGAGGCCATTTCCTCTCGTCCTTTC
>NW_008825162.1:1472532-1477554 GCF_000699105.1 Pygoscelis adeliae
CGGCTCATGTTCAGCCGGCTGTCCACCCACCCCCCCAGGTCCTTTTCCGCCAGGCAGCTTTCCAGCCACTCTTCCCCAAGCCTGTAGCGCTGCATGGGGTTGTTGTGGCCAAAGTGCAGGACCCGGCACTTGGCCTTGTTGAAGCTCATACAGTTGGCCTGGGCCCATCGATCCAGCCTGTCCAGGTCCCTCTGCAGAGCCTTCCTACCCTCGAGCAGATCAACACTGCCGCCCAACTTGGTGTCGTCTGCAAACTTACTGAGGGTGCACTCGATCCCCTCATCCAGATCATTGATAAAGATATTAAACAGAACTGGCCCCAATACTGAGCCCTGGGGAACACCGCTCGTGACCGGCCGCCAACTGGATTGAACTCCATTTACCACAACTCTCTGGGCCCGGCCGTCCAGCCAGTTTTTGACCCAGCGCAGAGTACACCTGTCTAAGCCGTGAGCCGCCAGCTTCTCTAGGAGATCTCTGTTGGAGACGGTGTCAAAGGCCTTACTGAAGTCCAGGTAGACCACATCCACAGCCTTTCCCTCATCCACTAGGTGGGTCACCTGGTCATAGAAGGAGATCAGGTTGGTCAAGCAGGATCTGCCTCTCATGAACCCGTGCTGGCTGGGCCTGATGCCCTGGTTGTCCCGCACATGCCTTGTGAGCGCCCTCAAGATGAACCATTCCATAATCTTCCCTGGCACCGAGGTCAGGCTGACAGGCCTGTAGTTCCCCGGAACCTCCTTCTGGCCCTTCTTGTAGATGGGGGTCACACTGGCAAGCCTCCAGTCGTCCGGGACCTCCCCCGTTAACCAGGACTGCTGATAGATTTAGCTCATTAAACACCTTTTAAGCCTCACCTGCTGCTGGAATAAAGCGTGTGGGTGGGAAATTCCTGTAAAAGAGAGAGAAGGAAAACATTGACTGCAAAATAATTACAGTTACAATGTAGCCTCTAACTTTTCCATGAAGTTGTGATACAGCTTGCAAGAAAGATGCAATTCGGAAGTATACGAATAAATAAATAGAAATATTTATGAATAAAATTCTAAATATTCTTTCTATTATCTTATCTTGAGATGATAATGTTAAATCCATTGTATAAGGATCATACAGCCACAGCACATTTTGATTCTAAGCTAGATCAATGTTTCTTAAATAAAATCTTCCTGAGAAGGCACCTAACGACATAAAAATAAAATAACAACTTTGCTAAGTACAACTAAATAGAACTTTTCTAAGAATGTTTTTAAGTACAAGCTGGAAAATACTGGGAAAAGTGTCTGACAATAGAGAATTTAGGGATTAGAAAAAGGTTTCCAAGGCCTTCTGAGACATTTCATAGATTTAGATATTTGAAGAATTTGGACCTCATTGCTTCTTACGCAGTGTTATTTTACCTTTCCTAGTTTGGAATAAGACCCCTTTACCTTTCCAAGAAAGTCTTAGTTAAAATAACATTTATCTTATTTTATATTCAGGCAAGGGAAGGGGGAGGCGCAGAAGGAGGAAGGTCTGTCTAGAGGCATTCTAGACTTTCGTCTGTGCTGACAGTGCTGGATTGCTGACTTCTTTGGCTCAGACTAACTTCTACAATTAAGGATGCACAGTTAAGGCTGCAAAGGATTCTCCACACACACACTTTTATCTGTGAGAAAGTATTTGTAGGGGAAAAGCCTGTACACAAAAAACGGACTCTACTAGATGCATAACTAGATATATATGGCCTGAAACCTGTGCACATCAGTTGTGTGTTTCAACACTTCAGTCTTTCACAGCTATCTCCAAAACCTGTAAAGACCTAAAGGAACAGTCAGCAGTTATTTTGCTTGTGTCCATAGAAACCTGTGCTTTTTATTCAGTGTTTTAAAATGTAAAGCAATGATAGGCCCGTGCTGCCAAGTGCACGTGCTCTGATCTGATCTGCTTTCTGGATCTGCCAGCTGCAGACCAGCTATGCTGACCTGAGTGATGCCAGGAGTGCAGTTAGCCCTGCAGAGAGGCTCTGTGCGGACAGGCAGCAGCAGGGGGAGCTCAGATTAATGAAATCTGTTTTTCTCTGACCTCTTTTGAAGGAGTAAGGTAGGCAAGCTGGGCCCCGGTTACAGCCTGACTTGGGATCCATGTGAGAAACCGGAAATCATACATTATTTCAGTAAGAACTGAATCAATCTGTTCTGGAGTCTCTCAAGAAAGCCAGACAAAACGACTGTGTCCAGTGCTAGTTATCCTGGTGTTCTAGTTGGAGTGGTGGTAGTAGCACTGCTACAACTAATATCATATCCTTCTGTTTTGTGTCTGTATCTCTGCTGCTGTCTTTATGATTCCCATGGAAAAAGTTACGGTTGAAGCAGCTTAACTTTTCTTGCTTTATGATCTGGTGTAGGGTTTGATAAATATCTGGTTTTGAAATTCAATGTTTGAAAATAAAGAATTTTCTGCCTATCAAATCTAAGCTGAATTTTCTCCTCTCTTCCTGTCACCAGTACATTAGCAACGGAAGATGATAGAAAGGAAAGGAGGTGATGAGAGACAGAGGAGGACTGTAAACCCAACTGCATAATTAGATTCTAAATCCTTTGAGGCAGAGTGATAAGGAGGTAAAGCATAGGAACAAAACAGGTTATTCACTGATGTTACCAGAATCGCCATATTAACCTGCTGTCTCCAGAAAGCATTATAAGGGTCTAATAATTGTTTTGCACCGGTCCCTCTCCCAAATTTTTTTATTCTACTATTGATGCAATTTTTTTTCACATGTAGTCTTGGAACTTGCTGATGTTGGGGTTTTTTTTTCATATAAAAAGCATGTTGGGCTGTGAGTAACATAAATAAACGTCAAGCATGCTGCAAAGAGCAGGAATACAGTGCACCCCCAGAATAGCAGAGATATGATTGAAAGTAAACACCTTTATCATATACCCTAGCTGAAAGGCTCTGCCAGGGAACAAGCCACTTATTCTAGAGTAAGTAGAGTATGTAGTTTGCTTTGTCTTTTCTTTGCATGTTTTATACCTGGAATTCACCTGTCTTGATAAATTCTTCATTGTCTACTGGTCACATGCTGCTCCTACAGTGGAGATCAAGACTGGTAGAGGTCAAAATCAGACCTGTTAGTGCAACTTATAAATGGCTTAACCACGGTTGTAAAGGTTTCATAGAGCTATCATATGCTTCATCATTTGTATGTAATGCTTGCCCTGAATAATCTCTTTCTGTGCACATGTACAACCACCACCACCCAAAAAAAAAAAAAATTATGCCCTGAGGTACCTCTCTATATTCACAGTTTCTCTGAAAACAAGAGATAGAGAGATTTCTGTGTCGGTACATAGTGCAGTTGCACCAAATATTTTTACACTCACTTGGGAAATTGTGTGGTGTCTGTACCTTCCCAAAGCTATGACTTTGATATACGTTGCCATTGGATTAACTGCAAGCTATGAGCTTTCCTGTTGTCCTTTCTGCACTTTTTATTGACCTTAGGTATCTGAAGTCATGATTGTTTTTCTTATGCTTGTCTTTAGTTTTACAGTAAAGATGTAATTCATCCAGGAAAACTCTCCAGATGAACTGATCCTATCTTGTTAAATATCAAATAGGAAAATGTATCTTTTAAATTTGTTAATTAAACATGGATGCGGCAATTATCATTGTGATAGCATTGCTCTGGCATTATTTGATTATGCATTTTGTGAAAAGAATCTTAGTATGTTTTGTCCCTTAAATAATATATAATTAGAAAAATGTTTTTCTGAATGTATGACTTCATATTCTGAAGCTCATTTTTGGAATCATCATCAGCTGCATACTGAAGTGTCTCCCTGTTGATTCTTTTAACAAGTGATATAAGAGAGCAACATCTCATTAAATTTTAAAAATGCATTGGAATAAAATGGTACTATGGAATGTCTCATGATTTTTAGCTGTGCTTTGTAGACTTTTATTGCATTTGAAATTTTATGAGTAAGATGACAACCACCAGAAGATTTTTGATTATTCTTTTATTTTAATATTGGAACACTTAGTTGCTTCAGGGCAACTTATGATAAGGTGACAAACTAAAATCAGTGTGGTGTTAACCCTTTCAATTCTCCATTTATTTTACAATGCTTTTGATTTGATAATAAAACAGTGACCAAGCTGGTTTGGCTGCAGTGTCCAACCATTTACATCTGCAGTTATGAGATAGAAGGTGTATCCAGTACTAACCAGGTGAAACTATTCTGTCATTGCTCATATAGCAGAGCTCTAAAGGAATTTTTTTGCTTCTTTAACAGGATTATGTCTTGCTCCTACTTTAGGATGTCAGGATTTTTTTTCACGTAGTATCTGCATAATAAGACTATAAAAAAAAAAAAAGAAAAAAAAAACAGAGAGGGTGGTCAACTACTGAAACAGGCTTCCTAGAGAGGTGGTTGATGCCCTAAGCCTGTTAGTGTTTAAAAGGCATTTGGACAATGCCCTTAATAACATGGTTTAACTTTTGGTCAGCCCTGAAGTGGTCAGGTAGTTGGACAAGACGATCATTGTAGGTCCCTTCCAACTGAACTATTATATTCTATTCCAGTTCTATTCTATTCTATTCCAATTCTATTCTATTCATTTCTGTCTCCTGTAAAACTTGCTTACAGACATTACATCTCATATAAACCCAACCAGTGCTAGGTAAATTCTTTGATTTGATTAGAGGACTCCTAGACTGAGCAACAAGTTAAGCTCCCCAAATTCCGCAAGACTGTTATGGCTTTTACAGCTTTGAGTCTCTCAGACAACATCTAGGAGATCAGGTGGTATGGATCTGCTCTGAGGGTCTTATGTATTCCCATTCACAGAGTCACAGAATGGTTGAGGTGTGCAGGGACTTCTGGAGGTCATCTGGTCCAATCCCCCTGCTCAAGCAGGGTCACCTAGAGCTGGCTGCCCAGGACCATGTCCAGACGGCTTTCGCGTTATCTCCAAGGATGGAAACTCTACCACCTCTCTGGGCAACCTGTGCCAGTGCTCGGTCACCCTCACAGTTTG
>NW_008825162.1:1477919-1481905 GCF_000699105.1 Pygoscelis adeliae
CTTGTCCACCTGGGTGCCCACCGGGCCCCCCAGGGCCTTTCCTGCCAAGCTGCTTTCCAGCTGGGCAGCCCCCAGCCTGTACTGGTGCCTGGGGTTGTTCCTCCCCAGGTGCAGGACTTTGCACTTCCCCTCGTTGAACAGCATGAGGCTCCTGTCAGCCCATTTCTCCAGCCTGTCCAGGTCCCTCTGGATGGCAACATGACCCTCTGGTGTATCGCCCCTCCTCCCAGTTTGGCATCATCTGCAAACGTGCTGAGGGTGCACTCTGCCCCATCATCAAACTCATTAATGAAGATGTTCAACAGGACCCAATATTGTCTGCTGGGGTATACCTGTAGTTACCAGCCTCCAACTAGACTTTGTGCCACTTACCGTCACTCTCTGGATGTGGTCATTCAGCCAGTTTTCAGTTCATTTCACTGTTTGCCCATCCGGCCCATACGTCACCAGCTCCTCTATGAGGCTCTTGCAGGAGGCAGTGTCGAAAGCCTTACTGAAGTCAAGGTAGGTGATATCCACTGCTTTCCCCTCATCTACCAAGCCAGTTGCTTCATCATAGGTGGTGACAAAGTTGGTCAAGCATGACTTGCCCTTAGTGAACCCATGCTGACTAGTCCTGATGACCTTACTGTCCTTCATGTGCCTGGAGATGGTTTCCAGGATTAGCTGCTTCATCACCTTCCCAGGGATCAAGGTGAGGCTGACCAGCCTGCAGTTTCCTGGATCATCTTTCTTGTCCTTCTTGAAGATAGGAATGAGGTTTGCTTTCCCTGAGTCCTCATGTACTTCTCCCATTTGCCATGATCGGTCAAAGGCTGTTGAGAGTGACCTTGCAGTGACATCTGCCAGCTCCCTCAGCACTCATGAATGCATCCCATCAGCACCCATGTACTTATTTATGGCCAGTTTGCTTAAATATTCTTAAGTACCTTCCACCAAGGACATATCTTCCTTGCTCCAGAATTTCCCCCTGATCTCTGGGACCTGGGATTCATAACAGCCTGCTAGTACAAACTGAGGCGAAGAAGGCATTCAGCACCTCAGCTTTTTCCATGTCCTGTGTCCCCCACTTCATTCAGCAGAGGGCCCAGATTTTTCGTAGCCTTTCTTTTGCTATCTGTGTTCTTACAGAAGCCCTTTCTGTGGTCTTTGACATCCCTGGCCAGAATCATTTCCATTTGGGCTTTGCCTTTCCTAACCACATCCCTGGATGCTTGGACAATGTTTCTGTATTTCTCCCACATTACCTGTCCCTGCTTCCACCTTCTGCATGTTTTCTTCTTGTGTTTGAGTTCTGCCAGGAGCTCAAATTCCTATTTCTCTTGTAGAAAAGACCTACAGAGAATTGCTGGTATTCTTCCTGCTCATACAGATGATTAAACAATTATCAGAGGATTTAAGCAAGCATACTTTATTCCAGTTCTTTCCAAGAGGAAAGAATATTCCACTTGCTGCAGGAGAAATATTGGGAACCAACACCTTTGTCTGCTACATGAGGTGTTGAATTTCCTGAGGCAGATTTATCAAACTTTTATATAAATGTCTCTGTGTATGAGATTTCTTTGTTTAGTGTCTGGGACTCTATTTTATATTCTTGAGTATCTCAGCTTCTTTGTATTGATCATAGGAAGTTGTGTGGGAGCTCATTTGAAATGTAGAACGGTATCAGAAAACTATGTATTTTTTCCTTTGAAGACTTTTCTATTTCTTTGCATGGCTGGACGAAATCTTGAGGCTCTTAATGCCAGCCAATTTTCAGGAGTATGTAACTATTTTCCAGAAAGTGAGCATGAGGGGTAATAGTGTCTCATTTCTGAGAGCTTGACTCTTATTCATGTAGTGGGAACTCGTTTTAAGTTTTCTTTGACCCCTTGAGAGGGCTTCATTTTCTCCAGCACCACACATGTGGGCATTTAGTTTGGATGTTTTTGGCCAGTTATTCTTTTACTGTTGTTTATGTGTTTCTCCATTCCATACAGACAGTTCGGTTCATATGGATAGTACTGAAAACATCTTTATCAGACTGTAAAAATAAAATGTTGGTGAGTGTAATGACTTATAAATGAAGACTATCTAGCAATATTATGCGCAGGGGTTTTGGTTTGGTTTGTTTTTTTCCCCCAGGATATCAACCAATGTAATAGACCGCTGTAGCTGGGACAGTTTCCTGAACAAGCTACGTCTGTGGGAAAAGAGTATTTACAGTTTTTAAAAATTATGAGCTTTCTACAGCTGTATTGGCTAGATTTTGTGTTGTCAGCAAGTGGAATATTGTTTTCAGTTCTTTGTCTTTTAAATACTGCTCAGGGACTTACATAGAGTATAATTGATAGACACAGAAAGACTTAGAATTTTATATTCTTTAGTTTGCCACACTTATGTGGAATAGAAGAATGAGGCTGGGAAAGATATTTTCCCTGAAATGATACAGATTATTGCCTGAATGTTTACACCTCCTAAACCTTTTTTGCAGTATATTTTCATACAGAGCTGGTTATGTAGCCAAGATGATGTTGTAGAATAATATTTTAGGACAGAAAAGACCCTTACAGTTGTTTTGTTAATACAGTTTTAACACAAATCAGATTTATTTATGCTATTTTGCTCATAAAATTATAAAAGGTATTTTGGGACAAGAGACACTATGCAACCATTCCTTGCCCACTGAGGTCATTGATTTGTACCACATAAAGACCTCATAGTTCTGCTAACAAACCATAAACCCTTATATTGCCACACAGTTGTTTTCAGTAGATGATCTGCTTAAGGGAATAGATATATAGCATATGTGTGTAGGGAGCAAATGATGTCTTCTCTTCTTAAGGCATTTAAGCTTCATAACAAAAGGCATTCCCTTACTCCATTGTCAGGAAGCATGTAAAGGTTTGTCAGGATGTGAAAAGAGAAAAAAGAACAGTTACTAATTAACAGAATCCTTTGCCCATGCTAAGAAAAATTTCTTAAGATACTTGAATGCATTGCATATATGTGTGCGAGAGTGAGTGGATTTGTGTGTATATATAGAAAGTATTTCATTCCTTTAATAATATCATAGAATCATAGAATCATTAAGGTTGGAAGAGACCTCCAAGATCATCGGGTCCAACCGTCAACCCAACACCACCATGCCTACTAAACCATGTCTCTGAATTGCATAGGAATTTCCCTGCAAGTAAGTTCAGTGCTTTTGCAGTACATCGGGGTGATATACTGTTTTCAAAATGCTCCCCTCAAGGGCAATACAAACATCGAGAGTTCAAAGGCAAGTTTAGCTGAGTTCTGTGCCATGAAGTACAGACAGTGGAGTCTTTGGTATTAGGATTGGTATGTTCTTCCTTCAGTAACCTGTTGTTACATGTATGTCCCATTGCAAAGAGAATCGATATGACATCCTGGCAGGATTAAAGTGTCTAGAATAGAATGTAGATACACTGAAAGTATATTCATAGAATGGAATCATAGAATCATTAAGGTTGGAAAAGACCTCTAAGATCATCGAGTCCAACCGTCAACCCAACACCACCATGCCCACTAAACCATGTCCCTAAGCGCCTCATTTACCCGTCTTTTAAATACCTCCAGGGACGGTGACTCAACCACTTCCCTGGGCAGCCTGTTCCAATCTTTAACCACTCGTTCAGTAAAGAAATTTTTCCTCACGTCCCATCTAAACCTCCCCTGGTGCAACTTGAGGCCATTTCCTCTCGTCCTACCACTAGTTACTTGGGAGAAGAGACCAACACCCACCTTGCTACAACCTCCTTTCAGGTAGTTGTAGAGAGCGATGAGGTCTCCCCTCAGCCTCCTCTTCTCCAGGCTAAACAACCCCAGTTCCCTCAGCCGCTCCTCATAAGACTTGTTCTCCAGACCCTTCACCAGCCTCATTGCCCTTCTCTGGACACGCTCCACCACCTCAACGTCCTTCTTGTAGTGAGGGGCCCAAAGCTGAACACAGTATTCGAGGTGCGGCCTCACCAGTGCCGAGT
>NW_008825162.1:1482047-1488911 GCF_000699105.1 Pygoscelis adeliae
CCTTTTCCGCCAGGCAGCTTTCCAGCCACTCTTCCCCAAGCCTGTAGCGCTGCATGGGGTTGTTGTGGCCAAAGTGCAGGACCCGGCACTTGGCCTTGTTGAAGCTCATACAGTTGGCCTGGGCCCATCGATCCAGCCTGTCCAGGTCCCTCTGCAGAGCCTTCCTACCCTCGAGCAGATCAACACTGCCGCCCAACTTGGTGTCGTCTGCAAACTTACTGAGGGTGCACTCGATCCCCTCATCCAGATCATTGATAAAGATATTAAACAGAACTGGCCCCAATACTGAGCCCTGGGGAACACCGCTCGTGACCGGCCGCCAACTGGATTGAACTCCATTTACCACAACTCTCTGGGCCCGGCCGTCCAGCCAGTTTTTGACCCAGCGCAGAGTACACCTGTCTAAGCCGTGAGCCGCCAGCTTCTCTAGGAGAATGCTGTTGGAGACGGTGTCAAAGGCCTTACTGAAGTCCAGGTAGACCACATCCACAGCCTTTCCCTCATCCACTAGGCGGGTCACCTGGTCATAGGAGGAGATCAGGTTGGTCAAGCAGGACCTGCCTCTCATGAACCCGTGCTGGCTGGGCCTGATCCCCTGGTTGTCCCGCAACAGTCTAGCAGGACTGATAGAAAATAATACACGGTAGAAAGGACTTAGCAGGTACACATAGAACCCACGATATCAAATGTAAACCTAAGTACTGTGACACAAACAGAAAGACTTGCATCTGTACACTGGCCCAATTCCTTTAAATATTTTTCTCATGTTGAGCTGAGATGATATAGATAAGGCACTTTGATATTAATGAAGAGGAAACAAAATAATAAACTTGGTATGTCATATACGAATACAGAAACAGATGCTCGTTTTCTAGAGGGGGAGAGAATAAGTAAGCATCTTTAGTCAAGTCAGACCACACTGTGACACATCACTCAATGTTTCATCGTGGCTTTTGTCTCTCCTCCTTTGAATGTTCCCTCAAAGTGTACTAGCAGAGAATAATGTACTTGAGACTACTTTAAGTGAGTTCTAGGCTTCTTATGTATTTATTTTAAAATTTTAGCCAGAGCAATACACCGTACACCAGCTAAGGAGTTAGGTGGTTCAAAACCAAAGTAAATGTAGCTAACAGAACTAGATGAAAGAATTGTAGGATGGAATGATAGAAAGCACTGAATTAAGATATTATTTATTTAATGCTTTATAGAGAGGTTTTTTCAGAGATAAAGAAGCATAATGGACTAATATGTAGGTTTTAGGTTCACAATGACAGCTTTCGTATTCTAGTAGTTAGGTGGAGTAAAATCATTCTGCAGCAGAAACCGCTTGGCTTATACATGGAGGCATCACACTGCACTTTCCAGCACTGAATTTTCAGTGTTACTCTCCCTCATATTGAAAAGTAAGTGTCACAAAAAAGAATTTGTTCTCTTCTACCTTTTCTACTAAGCTTATTGGTGAAGATGAGTATGGATTTTTAATTTATAGAAGTTACAATTACCTCTGTTTTTCTACACTAGACATAGGTTCTTTCCCCCCATACTGGAAATGAGTTGTACAAGAAAATAGTCTTATTTGTGAATTTATGACCAATTCCCAAAGTTCCAGTGAAGAGGTTGTCTGGTCTCCTGTAATGCACTGCCATTTCACACTAAAGAAGTTTAAACCAGTTTGGATAGTTCTCAGTTCAGGAAAATATTCCTGTTCAGCAAAGCAAGCAAGCTTCAATGTAAATGCAGTAACCTAAAGTCAAGTACTTAATTCGATGCTTTGCTGAACAAGGATGAACTTAAACATTGTGCTTTCCTGATTTCTTCCTCACATGAACCAGCAGATCAATGTATGACCATGTTTTTGTAATTCCACAATGTCCGGTACTTCTACTTTCTTAAGTGTTTGGCCTATGTTTCTTCAGTTAATGTCTGTATTTCTTTATTGCATCTTTGCAATGTTGGCTCATTTCCTAGGTTATATATTCTGATCCTTTTATGAGCCTACATTGTCCCTTGTCTTCACATATAGTAAATGAAGGTGTCTTTCCCAATTTCCTCCTCCTATTTGTAAGTTTAAAGCGCACTCAGCTGATTGCAGGTAGTCATATAAAACAAGTCTGTCAAGAACAATCTTCTTTTTTGTGTCTCCCAAATGCTGAACTTGCAAAAACCCCACGTTTTGAGTTTTATAAATTTGTCAATTTTTCCTACCTCCTGTAAGAGTGGGAAGCATCTCCTATCATCAAGGAGTTTGTGTGTTACAGTGCTAATTTTAGGCTTAGATTCTTTATCTTTCATGCTACAGCATAAAATGGATTGATTACAGTTTGATTTTCATATTAGAGGATACATTTGTAGTCTTGCAATAATTTTTAATTATTTGTAAAGTGACCAAAATTGTGAAATCTGCTAAAAAAAATGATTGAAAGCCATTATGCCATTGTATGTAATCAGATTAGAGTATTATCATTCTCTAGATTATGAGAAGATTTCATAAAATGGAATTTTGTGCTTTAGTATTACCTACTTTGTGTAGTCTCTTTACATTATCTCCAACCCAAAGGGAAAAACAAAAAGAAAAGAGAAAAAACCCTAATATATGAACAAGCAATACCATCTTTCTCTGCCATTTATGAACTCAGCATCATAAATTTTCAGCAGTGTTAAGTGTGGGATATTGACTTCACACTCTAAGTTCAATAAAACATCATGAGACCTGTGTACCACTGGGAATTTAAGAAGGAAGGAGGGAGTACCTGAACAGAGTTGAGAGTATGATATTACTACTTTTTAAAGTATAATGTTCCTGGAAACCACATTAGACTATGTTGTAAAGAAGTATCCCATACTGCTGCACTCCTGATAGCAGGCATTGGGAAAAGGAATTTTTATGTTCTCAACACAGATAGAACTGTTACAGCTCCTTGTACTCTTCCCACAGCCTATGTGTTTTCTCTTGAACAGCTGTGCCTGTATGAGCAGTGTTCAGCAAATTGTTAGTCATATGCTTTCAGACTCAGGGAATCCAGTCAAAATCACAGTAGATTGAAGCCTCCCAGTTTGTATAGACACAAAAGTTCTGTTACACTTGTATACGGCAGCTTGTTAGTATTGCAGATTGGATCCCCTTCATATTTCTGTCATCTTCTACAAAGCAAGTGTATGTATAAGAATAGCTTTAAAGTGTTTCTATCTTACCTAAGTATCTGTTAAGAACTGTAGACGTTTGAATATAACAGCTTTATTTCCTATTATAGGCTATAAAATTATTTTCTTGCCTAATTTGCTTCAGTCAGACGTTTAGTGATGCGTGTATAGTTGTCCTTCAATAACAAATTCAGATATGATAAATGATGATTTATATTTCATTTTCATTAATTTTCATACTGAATTTATAATAATTTTAAAATCAAAGACCTTAACTTATTTGGAACGTAATGCAATGGAATGACTCACTAACAAGTGAAAAGCATCTTAAAAGTAAGCAAATTTTAAAGGTTGCAATGCCACTGAATATTTAAAGGACACAATAAATCAATAAGCAATAGTACAGTTTCTTAGAGGGGGTAGGCAAAATTTAATGAATTTTTAATTGCATCATGAAGTGCCAACTCTTCTGTTAGATGTATCATTGAGTGTTTGCTACAGTAGGAACAATCAGAAAATCAATTAACTGGCCTTCTCATTTAGCATTAGTTTATGGGAATTGTTGTATTTGCTGTTCAATGCAGATTCTTCAGGAAAAAGCAGAATGTAACTAAGAGAGAGAGTTTGATTGAAACAACATTAATCAATAGGCATGGGTGATTACAGTAAGATATCCTGTGATAACAATACAACTCAGATATTTGTATAACACATTGGCTCGAATTTAGGGTCATCTGTTTTTGTATCCTTGGAATAAAGTCTTTTTTTTTTTTAGGGTATTTTGAGTCTTCATATAATCAGAATGCATAGTTTTTTAAAATGAGCTGAGTATGTCTTGGCTAAAGCTGTTTGTTGGGAAGTATATAATGTATTTCAAAAAATATATAATCCAGCCTGAATTGAAGCTTACATTTTTACAGCTTTAAAATATCTGCAGGTAATTTTTTTTCCTTTCTAGAAAAGGTTTTTGTCTTAAGATAAATTGAAAATAGAGATAGGGACAATGTTTATTTTAAGAGTAAATCTAATATGTTAACATAGCTTTAAACCAACTTTTAAATATTTTTTAATCAAACCTGTGAACAAATACAGACTTCGGGCTTTTTTCGTGTTCGAAGAAGACATGTTTTAATACTTCAGATAATTACAGCATTCTGAGAAAGACATACTGAATAAAACGATTATTTTTTTCTAACTTAGTACTATAATTTGTTGTGGAAGGCACGATACTACTACATTAGCTCAAATTCTCATTTTGTATTTTCATTGATGTGTGTTAATTGCTTAAGACAAGTAATTGAAATTATTGTAAAAATCTTATAAGATGAAATCAATAATGAAGGACATCACGACTTCTATTTTTCATTTCAGACAGTTGAGAACTAAGCTATTCTTTGATTAGGTTTTAGTCCCTTAGCCCTTTTTGGCTTGTTTCTGTCTGTGTTTTGAAAATCACTGTCTGCAGATAGTTGTTTATATGTATACATTCACTGGTTCATTCTTGTGTGAAACGGGTCGTTCTGGAACGGTGAGAAATGTTACTGAATTTCAAGCAGTTTTTGCTGTTCAAATGGCTCTGCTGAAAATGAGAAGAGCTTAGATTAGCACTTGTTTTAGGTTGCTTCATTGTCAAAGCTAGGAACCTAATGCTCGTATGAATTGTCACCTGACTGTATATGCGCTATAAAAAAAATAAACTGTTGTAACCAGAATAATTGACTAGAATAATTTTAGAAGGATTAAAATGTCATCCGAAGTTTTGAATTTTTCATTTTGATTTTCAAAGGAAAATACATGCCAAACTTTGATGCTTCCAGTTTCTGTGTTTTCTCCTAATTTTGACCCTCTAGTTTACAGCACCTTTTGAAGAATTGAGCCCATGTCATCTGCATAATTAAACCTCTTACTTGAGTCCTGATTTTGCCTTTCTTAATGTTAGAAGTCATTGTGCCTCATTTTGAAATGCATGATAATTAAGTTTGTGCTTTTTATTTTATCAGTATATGCTTCTGTGTGCCTCTTCTGCCTGTGTTATTTGTGCATATGAACTTGAGAGTGGGAGGAGAGGATAGTAGTCTACATGAGTGGGTCTCTTCGTTTCAGTCATGCTGTGGTCAGCATGAGCACCTCAACTCAGCATTTCTTATTAAGCTAGAGACCTAAAAGACTATGTGGTACACTATCCGCCAATAAGCTGTCCTGTAAGCAAAAGCCTGTAGCCTCTCACTACTAAGCAGAGAATACTGAAAGCAGATCAGGGACTGTGATGCAAGAAAGAATTTGAGAAATTTAAAATATTTTGAACTTTATTTTCAGATTCACGAGCTAATCTTAGGGGAGAAGGCGATTGACTATCAATCAAATAATAAGGTACAAATCGTGCCAGTTGTATAAACATTTATTTTGCCAGCAAATTAATTAAACGCTGCTTATTCCTCATAGGACATGAAGATGCATCCAGGAAACATATTAGTAGCCACATTACACACATTCAGATACTAAATAAAGTATACAGTGTTCTGTTCTCTTTTCTATTTTCAGTTAGATGTAAAGGGATTCACTTATACCAATTTGGTGGTTCATTTGGGCTATGCTTATTCACTTAAAAGTTCTGAGTAAGGAAAACTAATATGTTGCTTACTTGTAAATTACAGATTTGGAGATTTTTGTAGGATCCTCAAATATGATACAGAATAATAATCTGACTGCCTTTTTCCTAAGGAGTATCCTGACAGCCTACCAAAATTAAGTAAAATCATAATGAAGAGCAAGTGAATAGAGACTTTTCATGTCTTCTTTCACTGGAATTACTCATTTCTTTTTCCATAATTGGATCAAATATATTTTTAAAATACAAAAATGGAAGCATTATTAAGAATCTGGAAACCAAATCCTTAAAAGTCAAGAAGCCCTTAATACCGTATATGAATTTCTGCCCTAATTGATTTGCTTGTGCTTATCCTCTAGGGAATTACTTTTGTTTGTGAAATGAATATTGTCCAAGTTCTGCATTTTAGTCATATGCCTGCTTCTTTTAAACAGTGCATGAGTAAAGCATATATTTTGTCTTTCATAGTATCACATCTAAAGCTGCACATAATGCAAATTTAAATATATAAATTAAAATGTAAGTGATGCAAACTTAATGAAACTTTTCCCTTCTGAAATTTGAAATGGACAATCTTTTGTTATTTCAGTCTTAACATTGGATTAATTGTAGAATTCTTTCATCTTTGTTTTATTGTCATGACTTTTTTGAAGGGAATGAAAGAGGTGAAACAAAACCACAAAAACTCAAACACAGAAAGGAAGCCTACAGAGGGTGGAAGCAAGGACAGGTAGCCTGGGAGGAATACAGAGAAATTGTCCGAGCAGCCAGGGATTAGGTTAGGAAAGCTAAAGCCCTGATAATCTGGCCAGAGACAACCAGGGCAACAAGAAAAGATTCTATAGGTACATTGAGGATAAAAGGAAGACAAGGGAAAACATGGGCCCTCTCCAGATCAAAATGGGAGACCTGGTTACCCGGGATTGGAGAAGGCTGAGGTACTCAATGACTTTTTGCCTCAGTCTTCACTGGCAAGTGCTCAAGCTACACACCCCAAGCCACAGAAGGGACAAAGGCAGGGACTGGGAGAATGAAGAGCCACCCACTGTAGAAGATCAGGTTCGAGACCATCTAAGGCACCTGAAGGTGCACAAGTCCATGGGACCTGATGAGAT
>NW_008825162.1:1489585-1509530 GCF_000699105.1 Pygoscelis adeliae
GGGATGCCATCCAGAGGGACCTGGACAAGCTCAAGAAGTGGGCCTGTGTGAACCTCATGAGGTTTAAAAAGGCCAAGTGCAAGGTCCTGCACCTGGGTCAGGGCAAGCCCCAGTATCAATACAGGGGGATGAAGGGATTGAGAGCAGCCCTGCCGAGAAGGACTTGGGGGTACTGGTGGATGAAAAGCTGGACATGAGCCAGCAATGTGCGCTCGCAGCCCAGAAGGCCAATCGTACCCTGGGCTGCATCAAAAGAAGCGTGGCCAGCAGGTGGAGGGAGGTGATTCTGCCCCTCTACTCTGCTCTGGTGAGACCCCACCTGGAGTACTGCGTCCAGCTCTGAAGACACAGACCTGTTGGAGCGGGTCCAGAAGAGGGCCACAAAAATGATCAGGGGGATGGAACACCTCTCCTATGAAGAAAAGCTGAGAGAGTTGGGGTTGTTTAGCGTGGAGAAGAGAAGGCTTTGGGGACACCTTATTGCGGCCTTTCAATACTTAAAGGGGGCTTATAAGAAAGATGGGGACAGACTTTTTAGCAGGGCCTGTTGCGATAGGACAAGGGGTAATGGTTTTAAACTAAAAGAAGGTAGAGTCAGACTAGATATAAGGAAGAAATTTTTTACTCTGAGGGTAGTGAAACACTGGCCCAGGTTGCCCAGAGAGGTGGTGGATGCTCCATCCCTGGAACCTCCAAGGCCAAGTTGGACTGGGCTCTGGGCAAGCTGATCTAGTTGAGGATGTCCCTGCCCATGGCAGGGGGGTTGGACTAGATGAGCTTTAAAGGTCCCTTCCAACCCAAACTATTTTGTGATTCTATTCTATAAGAATTCAGTTTAGATGCTGTCGTCAGCAGATCTTCTACATAAAATACTCTGATCTGGAAATTTCAGCATGAAGTCTTCTTTCCCAACCATCTCTGACTTAGAGAACTTCCAGAACCCAATCTGTAAGATAGATTACTTGTAGTTACGTTTCAGATCTGTACAAATCTGAGGCTTTTTCAGAAATGAGATGGTAGAGAGCTGTGGCTTTGAATTGAGCTAAAGTATGAGGGTTTCAAGGTGACAGATTTAGATATCCCAAACTTTTAAAAACTACTAAGCTTCCTCAGATTGCTTTAGTTTGTTCTCATTTTTTCAAGTCTTACTGACACGCATCAACACAATCAACACTGAATATTCTAATTATCTGATGAACTGAATTTACCAAGGACAACTTCAAACTTCACTTGAATTATATTTGCTTGATGTTGGAAAGTAATTTTTAGGTTTAGACTAAAATGGAGTACTTCCATGGCAAACAAAGTTTGGACATTCCAAATAATTGGTTAGGATAGACTGTAATTTGGAGCTCAGCTGTAAGCAGACACAATTCATTTCTAGTTTACTGGTGGCACTTTTTAGCACCATTTCTAATTTCTATTCAATAAATATAGTTTCAGAACTTAAAAGTTAGTCAGATTGCTGTGCAGGGTACTGTGTGGGATTTTTATTACCCCATTTCTCCAGCTGATAATACAGAAATGATCTGGTGCAAACTTTAGGGCCGGGCTGAGAAGTTACCAGTGTGGGTGTTAACATATATCCCTTTCAAATACCAGGAATATATTTTTGAAAGAGAAAGGAAGGAAACTGTCAATCTTCTCTAGATCACACAAAACTATATACTGTACTCTCTGTATACAGTAGTGCATAGTATATGTAACTTATTTTATATTTGTCCTGATAGTATATGAGTTTTCATTTTCCACAGCCCCTTCTGTACTGCAGAACAAGTTAAAAGTTAATTTTTTTAGGATAAAACTTCTGTTTTCTAATTCCGTAATTAAGTATTTCCCCACTTACGCTGGGTGATACTGAAGTTCAAGAGAAAAGTAACTTGATGTAGTTCAAAAGCCACTTCATAAATCAGGAGAATTAACTAGGAACAGTACTACATTAGCACATTATGCCAGCGGCTGAGCTCTGCATACAAAACACTGGCTCATGTGCTCCTTGAGCTCCTTTGATTGGACCTAGCATTCAGCTTGCACTAAATGAGCTCTGGCTGAAGCCTGGCAGGAACCAGAGAGTGTTAGTATGTGTTGTAATGAATAGTGGACATGGAAAGGCTCAAGTGTGTTGGCAGAACCAATGTCTCAGTATGATGAGCTAAACGTATTGTTCACTGAGAAATCTGTGTGTCTTTTAGAAATTAAGTCTTGGCCAGTGAGCATTAGGTCTTGTGTACACATACTGAATTTATTTGTCTTTAGACTGTGATATTTCATTCATACTTAAATGTTTAAAGCAAAGTTCTAAAGAGGTTCTTGAATGTATCATCCGTCAGCTATGCCCTGAAACAAGTTGTTGATTTAAGGATGACATAGTCTTCTCCCTTTATTTGGTAGCATTCTTCAATTCAATTCAATTCAATTCAATTCAATTCAATTCAATTCAATTCAATTCAATTCAATTCAATTCAATTCAATTCAATTCAGTTCAGTTCAGTTCAGTTCAGTTCAGTTCAGTTCAATTCAATTCACATCAAAAGCTTTAAGAACAAACTTACTATATTATCTACATTTGCTGCTACAAACTAGCATAGAAATTTATGACTGTTGGTATTATAGTGCTTACAAATTCTGTAGTAAAAATGAAATTTGCAATTAAAAATGTAATGTACAGCACATTTGTATCCTGAATAGCCCTGAATTTGCAGTCACACTTCCAAACCCACCTGAGAATAAATTTGAAGAACCCATCTTCTAACAGAAGTCTGCTTATGAGTGCAGAAGAATATGAAAAAGAAGTTATTGTCTAAGGTTGTGAAAACTGATCTGGCTATCGCTTCTAAAATTCTCCTCCTTGAACATTTTCAGCACTGTTCTTGTCTCCTGAATTTAGTAGCTTAGCAGTATAAGAGATAGTTGAGAAAAACAGTCAGGTTAATGAATACAGGCCTTTTACCATGCATTTCACATGACTCACTATTGTGTTTAGTGGTTCTGCAGTCATGTAATTGTTTGTGGAAAGTGTCAGTCTTCACTAGATCATGCAAAACTCTCTAGATCATAGAAAAGATATTAACATTATTTAAAGAAACATAGATCATTACTATGCGTAACTTTTGAACTCTGAGCTAACTTCATAGTGGGAAGGTATTTGAATGTTTAGCAACTGTTCTTATAAGAAACAGTAATACTTCTTTATGAAATAAATACACTTTTACAAAATGTGCCAAATATGTATTCTCCAGAGCCTTACTGAGTAAGTAGCTGAGGCATGGAAGTCACACAGATACATTTATATTGTTAAATGCCTCAAGAGTATTTTTAAGTTGTGTAGGAAATGTTGCTGGACTTTGTTACTTTAAGCAAAAATATATTTGCCTTGCAATGCTTGCTGTGTAAATTCTTACAGTTGAACAGTAATCCAGACAAATAAATAATTTGTGTTTATACTTCTTTTTTTACATATTGGAAAAATAGTAGTCAAATTTAGTGATCTTCCATGAATTTCACATCTCACAACTGCTTTCTGAAGTGCACCTTGCAGATTTCAAGTTTTTTTAATACTTGCCATGCATTTGTTTTATTTTCACTGAATAAACCTGTAATATCTGAAGAAACATATGAAGAAGAACTTACATACACTGTAGAGTGTCGACATCACATTAAATGCCTAATACCCAGTATTTCAGTTGAAATTCTATTGATACTTAACTCCTGCTTTCCTCTTCCCTTAATCATTCTAAAACATCATGTTATAGCAAACTCCTCTCTTTGGCCTGTCTTCAACATTCAGCCAACATGTCTTCACATCATTTAAAGTAGTGTTTTCCAAAGCAACATGAGTTCATTATGGCCAAATTTTGTATTATGAGTAGTTCAGGATATTGTAGCACTGAGAATCTGTGTGGTTTAACCCCTCTGTTTTTTTTTGAGTTAAACTGCCCCTGTGTAAGGTTATTTTCATAAGCTGCATAGCACAGAAAGAAGAAACGAACGTTCTGTGTGTCTAACTCTGTAATCTTCCTTTACACTGTAGTACTTGCATGAGAATATTGTGACTCAGTTATGATGCCTGTGTTTTATAATAGATGAAGTACTTACTAGGAGAGTACTGTTGCAAGTGTACACCTGCCAAAAGTTGTTCTGACGCATTTATTTAATTGCAGTCTAGCAAAATTAGCAATGTTGGATCAGTGCAATGCATATTAAGGGTGAATTCTAATTGACAGCATTCTTCTTGGTCACACAAAGTGACATTCTTTATAGACTTTGAAAATTATGTTATTTACTTATTTGTGGACAAAAAAGTTGCTAGAGTGAAATTCTGTTGTGAATTTCTTTCCATTTTGAAAGCAAAGTTTGTTTTTCTAACAGTAAATGGAAAACTATGATTTTTAACAGTGTTTTGTAATCATAAATTTATAAATGGCATTTGCAGAGATTAAACTGATAGTTTAAAATACTGTGGAGTTCAACAAAGATAGTTGGTTGCACTATAATAAAAAAAACCCTAGACTCAGTGTTGGCAATCCTTTCACATGTATGGTGGAAAAATGTGTGCCTGACATGTTCAGCTAGGAATGAAGAACAATCATTTTTGTGAACAATTTTCTTCTTATAAAACCATTTTATAAGTATTACAGATATTACTGGGTTTTACTAATATTTTCCCTAACTATTTACCAAGTTCATAGCTTCTCAGGCTTTGTAGAAGATTCAAACAATCACCAATAAGTCTATAAGTCATTTTGTGCTTAAAAAAGTCTAGAGGTACTTTTAACTTGTTTATGCAGGAGTGTGTTTCCCTTGTGGTTTGAGTCTCTTCTTTAACTCCGTAGTCTCATGGCACTCAGTTTGTACAGAATAATGGGTGGCGGAAAAGTATGTTTGAGTATTAGAGGTTAGTTTATCAGACCTGTGCTTTAATGATGTGAGTCGAGAATTTTTATAAATGTCTGTTATTGAATGGTTCCAGATTGGCAGTACAATACCATAAATTCCTTACAAAACATGATATATTTCTTCTAATTTACTCACCATTTCTGGTAAAATGGGCTGCCTATATGATTGTAACACGGAACTTGGGCATTAATAGGTAATATTAGTATACTGAGTCATTTGTGCTTTCCACTTTATCTAATAATCTGTGCTTTGTTATTGAGCACAAATGGAAATTTAAATACTCATTTTAGGAGCACTGTATGTCTTTTCATATGTTGCCTAGTGATTCTGATTTCATGTTTATTTAGTGTACCGCAAACAGTTCAACTGGGTTAGCTCATAGAGCCTTTAAGTTACATATAAAATAAAATGAACTTTAAGAGGGTGCATTTGCTTTTTCCATGCTACCTGCTCGTCTGCAATGTGACATCTGTATGCCCTGAGATGTTTAAAATAGAGACATGCTCAGAGTTTAGGGTTTGAGAGCTTGTTGAACTTTATTACAGTTAAATATATTTGTGCTTTTGGGTTACAGGTTGCTCTGTATAGTCTCTTATTAATCAAAATGCAGCAAGAGTGCTATTTTGGAAGATGTTTTAAGTTGTCAGTACAGCACTTATGAAAAGTTGTGAAAATAATCCTGTAAGAAGTTAAAAGTTGTTAGACTTAATTATTGGCGGGGGGTATGTGAAGAGAGACTAACACTCAATGTAGCAAAAGTATTTATAATTTAAGAGTATGTAGCAGTGCAAGTTGTGTTTGTGGCTTTTAGATAAGTTGCAAGATGAGTTTCATATTCAAATTCAAAGCAAATATTTTTACCATCTTACATCAGTGTGTTCTATTTGCATCTTTCATATTTTTTCTTACCATGTCAGATACTTAAAAAAAAAGAACTGGCATGCTTTTTTACTTTGTTGTAGAACAGGGTAGCAATTCTAAGAAACAACAGAAACCTTTTGCACTTGCATTATTTGGATCATATTTGTTTAAAGCGTAACAGTAGCAAATTACTATATAGTAGCAGGATGAATGGAAAAAAGGTTGAAAATTTTTTAGCCTTGTTTCAGCTGTTCATGGTTTTAATTGAAGTCAAAGGTGGTTGTTAGCTGCATTTATTTATTTTTTCTTCTAAAATACATTTTAAAATATATTCCAGTCCATCAATAATACTGTGTTACCAGTCTTATTCCAGTGAAATGCCTCAGGATAACAATTACTTTGCTGAAAATTGGGAAAAAAAAAAATTTTAATTAGATTTTAAAAGATTCAGTTTGTCAGTATACTTCAAAATTGGAAAATAGCTTTTAACATAATTCAAACTTTTCAGGCTTTCTTTTTAGAAAAAAAATTTTCTTCAAATGTCAGTGCAATTTATGTTAGATCATTAAATGTGCTTTTACATTCTGGTTTACTAAACTTCCTGCAAAAAGATTAAATCATCCATCTATATGGGTACAGTAAACACAGTTAAGGACTCCTAAAAGCATACTTCGAGATCAACATGGAGCAAGTGAATTATCCTATGGTTTCTATGCAAAAGACAACATATCTTAACTGAGCCTCAATATGGGATGCACAAGAGATATCTCTCTCTCCCTTCCCAGAATAATATGAAGGTTTGAAAAAAAGTGTGTAGAAAGGGCAGTATTCCATTACTGGATTCCAGTGGAGAAATTACGGAATATAGAGCCAATACATGTGCTGTATGGATACATTTTATTTTGTAATCTTTTTTACTAAGTCTATTTTGTATGTTTCAAGTATACATCACTATAGATGAATGACAGAAGGTATTAATTACAATATGGGCAGAAGGAATGTTATCACATGCAGAGTTTTAAGGAGTAGTGGTAATGAGTGACCACAAGTCAAGCAGGTTTTAATAACAGCACTTACTGAATTGATTGAAAATGTTTAAGGGGACATGTAAGAATATAATCCATTGTAACCTGGTATAATGATACTTAAAAATATAATTTTATTTCTCTGTTAAAAAAATGTCATAACAAGTGGATGAGATTGCAAGCTTATTCAAACTTATTAATTATACTAGATTTTTAGTTTTAATTAGAGTAGCTCTTTTGAGACGAAACCTTTTACCATTAGGCCATTTGAAACCTATGAGATAAAAAGGAAGAGTTCTTTCCGAATATTATTTACATGATTTTAATTAATGATTATAATCTCCATGGTCATTTTTGAAAAAGAGCATTTAATCCCTTAACCAGTTTTCATGATTTGCATTTTGCAAAAACATGTAAGCCCTGCAGGCTTATTGTTTCTGACTTTTTTCAAACCAAACTTACTTTTAGAGAATTTTATTTTCTTCCTGCTCCAAGTCCCATTTCCTGTCGTAACACCTGTTTCTCATGCAGAGTGAACTGATTGGTAGAAAAGTAAAGTTTGCTTCCTTTTGCCAAGACAGAACATAGCCCTTGGCAAGGTTACCTTTGAAAACAGTTTTTCATGCAGAGACCATATACAAGTACTACTGCTGTTGCCATGGTCATCTGACTAATGAAGGGTTGGAGCAATAATGTATTCTTTCTCGTTTCTGGCAGCATGTATATGTAGCATTTCTTCTGAGAAAAGGCACTCTGGTGTTTCAAACAGAAACTAGAAGTTTAACCTTCTAGGAGGATGGTCAGTGTTAGTTTTTATTGATAACATAGAAGAAAGCAACTATAAAGGAATATGAAAGACAAATTCTATGGCAAGCTGAAACTCTTAAAAAGAATGAGTTTTCAAACGGTTTTTAACAAAAATCAGTTTGAAAACTTCCATGTTTACAAAGTTACTTCTTTGAATCTCAGAGCAGGCTTATGCTTAAGTGTTTCATGTTGATGATTTGGGGAACTGATTCCTAACTAGGAAGGATCAGCATATAGACTGAATTTAAAGGTCAGAACTTCAGGAGCTTACTTACAGATTAATTTTTTTCTTTTTTCCACTTAATGGAAAAATGTGTAGCCAAAAATATGGAATATTCCTCTTAGTACCAATTATGTTTAGAAACCCTGGCTATTATTAAAATTCCATTTTTTCCAATGTATGCAGCAAATAATCATTTCTGTGGCATAGAATGAATACTAGGTATCGTCAACTCAGATTTTTAAATAAAAGCTTCCAGTAAAACTTATTTAAGATGGATAGGCTGTAATCTATTAAGAAGCCAGGAATTTGTAAAGTGAAATTTTAATTAAAATATGAAGTGTCTCACAGCTACAGAAATATAGAGTAAGTATATATTCTAGCAACAAATGAGCAAATGAAAACAAGATGAGGGACGTTACTTCAGATAACCAAATTAGTAGCTACTCTGCGGATGTCCTCAGAGAGTTAATAAAAGATCTTAACTCTCAGGAAGTTTCTAGTGAACTTCTTGTGTATTACGATTCTTAAGAAACCATAGTAGTCTGTTCACATGGAGCACTCTTCAGGATGAGGTCCTTAGTTAACTTAGCAGCAGCACAGTGGTTAGAATTGGCTGCATATTAACAGCAACTAAACTCCCTTTTTATAACTGTCTTTTCTCAGAAAGTTAACTAATTTCTGGGAAAAACTTCTGTGTCTTATGTCTTAGATTACACTTAACTGATTGCAGGAGACATTATTTTCTTTTTTTTCTTTGTGTGATACCATTATGTGGCATAAAAAATATTTTTTTTTCGTTCTCCTGAGTATACATTGCTATACTTCAGCTTGATAGAAATTACTTTGATTGTAATAACTTATAATAACTTATTTTCATTGCAAATACATTTTTTAAGTAATCAAAGCATCCCTGTCATGTATCTTAGCCTTAAATAATAATTGTGCTTTGAAATTTACACTTAAAATATATTTTTGTAAGGAAACTTTGCTTTTTTTAATTGATATTTCACTTTTTAATTAAAGATCAGCACTGAATGTGTAAACTGAGGAGTTCCTATGAGATACAATTTTGATACTGCACCTCTTCAAGTCATTACAGATATTGTCATTTTTGCTTTCAGATACAGGTTCACTCACACTCTTTGGCTCGTTGCACAGAAGCAGCACAGCAGACAGACAAGCTAAATTTTTTGCCTTCTTTTAAATTGCCAATGTAGTGAAAGTGTAAACATCCCATCAAGCTACCCAGCTTGCATGTATAGACACACAGTGAAATTAACTGAAAACAAGAAGTTACCATCTTTGAACAATGGTAACCACCACTCAATAGTCCTGTGGGAATATGCTTTAAGATTTGTTGTTTAAGGGACAAAAAGGCATGCTAACAGAGACAGCAATAGCCCTCCTTACCACGGCAAGTCTGTGGCTGCAGTCGTGTTGAAAACAATAGTATATGTCATTACAAAGCTGAAAGACATAAACTTTTTAAATTCTTTGACAATCTAGTGGTTTTGAACTGGAGTGCTGCCTTTTCTATTACGTTTTAACAGGCCCTTATATATGGGAAATTTGAAATGCCCTGTGTTGTTCTGTTAGCATTACTGGAGACCACAAAGATCTCATTGAATGGTATTCATAAATCTATCCTATTCATCTGTCTGTCCTAGAGAGGGTAATAGCTCAGTACCCCAAATGTAGGTAGCCACTACTGAGAAAGTCCTCCAGAGAGAAATTCAAAACTCAAAACTCAAAGCTTGGATGGTCAGTGTCTCTCCCTTACCTCTTACTGATTATAGAGGCCAGGAAACTTGGCCTTGCTGAAGTTAAGCTTTGTGAATATCCCTCATGATACTCATATTCTTGCAGGACCAATATTCAAAATGCATTTTTTAACTAAACACCTTAAGGTGCATATTTCAAGATTCATAAAATTGCTTACATACTCATTTTATGTAACTTGTAATTTTATGGAAGATGTGGTAAAATTTGCCCATGTAGTAGAAATTGAACCCATGTTTTTAGATGCAAAGTGAATGCAACCCTTATTAAGAAGCTGCAGGATGCTGTTTTTCTTTCTTCAGGCTTGTCATTTATTCTTTCAAAACAAGGAACATCTCTTGTTCTGATTAAATAAAACTGTTTAATAACAAGGTCATGGATTGGCTGTTGTATTTAGTTACTTCATTGAACCATGTGCCAGTGGTTTGAAACTGTCTCTTCTATGTTAACTTGACATGTACATATCACAAACAGAGTTAAGTGTGTCTAAGATAATTTTGAAGCTTCCTTTGTGTGCTAGTAATGATCTTCCTAATTAAGTTGACTTGGGTCTTGACTGGCAGGATAATTAGTTAATCCTTTCAGGTTTTTTCAGACAGAGTTTGGTATATGTTTTCAAAATCAGTACATTTCCTTGCTTCATCATCAGTGGTGCAGCAGACACAAAGTGCTTGCTTACAGTAAGGCAGATATATATTCTGTTACGTGTATAAAAAATTGTACTGTAGAATCTTGAGCTTAATATCAGCATCTTGACTTCAGATTTTAATTGGGTGTTTACTCTTGGGGCATGAGGCTGACGCGAACAACACCATAGGAAAAACACTGTTTTTTGGGCAAAGTTAATTAATCTTTCTCCAGTTTTCTTAAGTCACTTCTGAGTAATTGTTGTGTAAATTGTACCCATTGCTATACCTGTGTGATAAACAAGGTACCACCCATTATTGTATAAGATATGATGTACCGCACACTTGATAATTCTCAAACCTTAATGTGATAACTGATAAAATCTCTGCATTTATACAAACAAGTAGCAGGATGAGTTGATTATATAGTTCTAGTCATTGAATTAGATACTAAATTTTGTCACTAAACGTTTGTGGTAGTAGTTTTACATTTTCAGTAAGTTTTCTCATACTGAGTACACTACACAACAAGTTTTTACCAATCTGGAATGCCAATAACTACCTAAAAGATATTTCCCCATCAACCCTACAGAACAAAAATAAATATGTGCAATCCTAACAGAGAAATAACAGACTGAGGAAATCTTACGGAAACTGGATAGTTTGTTAGTTTGGTACTTTGCAGAAATCACTTATCTTCATGACTGTGTCATTTCCCCACTAGCAAGTTGAGGTATGACCATCTTGGCTTCAAACAGCAGCTCGTCTGTCAATTATTTAAGAGAATCTGAGAGGTTTGGACCACAACCACTGAAATTATCCAAGTAATCACTCAGCTGATGAGGAATTCCTTACGTGAGATTGGTGGTCTGTCCTTGGATAATCGGTAGTTCATTTTTTTACAAATCCCTTCTTGATGCTTCTCTGACAAATTAAAAACTCTTAACTTTTACAGTTTCATTACATTATAGTATAGATGTGTGCATGAGCTGATACTCTTTCAGCTATTCACTTGCTTATCTAGTGACCTTATTTACCCTAACATAGCAAATATGTGACTTGGAGTAAGTTGTAGCAGTCTAACTGAAAAACCCAAGCAACAGAAAAAAAACCCTAATTATTTGGTTCCTTATTTCACACTTTAAAATATAGAAGCAACACTGGAAGCACTTTCTTCTTTTACATATTTTAACATTTTCTGCAAGCTTGTTCAACATAACACATTTGATAACCAAGGCAGACAGTTAAACTGAGGTTTGCAATGGAGAGGTCACTGTTCTGAATTTAATACGGAATCACAGAAAAGTCTATGCACCAGGGGTCTGTGGTGATCACCTGGTCCTATCTGCTTCTGAAAGCAGGGCCATAGTTAGGTTATCAAGAGCCCCGTCAGGCCAAGTCTTGAGTATTTCTACTGGGGAAGATTCCACCACTTTTGGGAAACCCACTCCCATGTTTAAGTGCTCTCAGGGTTGTCTTAGTCTCTTCCCAGTGGAAGACTGAAAAAAAGTACAGAGGAAGGAGAGAGGAAGCTGTGAGTTTTAGCTCATTCCCCACCCTTCCCATACCTGCTGCCCCACTGAAGGAAAAATCCTAAATTATAAAACTCTAACAATTAGCTAAAATGCAGTCCAGAGGAAGCAGATTGCTTTAATATTTCATTTGATTCTGATTAAAGTTGCAGTCAAGAACTGGAGCTTGTGTGTTGGTTTAGTCCTTTATGTCAGCAATGACAAGTTCAATCATACTTTCTGTCATCTTTTAATTGTTAGCAATTCATCAAAGAAAAATCACTACTCTGAACTTTGAACAGCAGTTTTTCAGAGAATTTGCTGAGATGTTCCCAATTTCAAACAGTATTGAATACCTCCTGTTGAAAAACTGATTATTAGATCTTTTTCCATTGTGTTTACAGGGCAGCCAAAAATACTAATCAATTTTGAAAAATGTAGGTCATAAAAACTATTATTTTACACTTAACATTATTCGAACATGATTTCTTATTGCTAAACATATAATACAAATACAGCTTTGAAAAATTAGTTTTTCTATATTTAAAAGCAGCAAAAAAGACCAATTCTAACTTAATACATAATTTTTTACTGATGAAAGTCTAATTCTGTGTTTTTTTCCAGAAAGAACTAGTGTCTTAAGATTCAGTCTTTTAAACTTTATCATGCAGAGTAGGACACCAATGAACTAACTAATATTAAAGCTGATTTGACCAGAACTTTGCACTCTTGCTAATACTGTATATAACATTTTCAATTTGTAAATTATATTTTTAGAGTGAAAATCCATTTATATCTTTTATATGTTAATCTTCCTAGATATTTCTTTACCAAATTAAGCAGTACCAATACATTTTTTGTTGTTTTTAAGCTTCATTTTATAAAAGAAAAACACATTTTTGAGTTGGAAGAAAAATGCTACTAATGCAGCTAGTATTCAGTAACTCATTTGGAAGAGTTTCATTCTTGAGCACTTTGGTGTTAGAAACCATATGCTTTTACATGGTATTCTCAAGTGGAATATCAGCCATAGCTCAAGTATTTGTAAAATAGGCTTTATGCTTAGAACAATTTAACATTGCTTTTGAAAGATGTTTTGTTTTTTAATAGAAAATTGCTTGTTAAGAAGTACTGTTTTTATAATTACCTAATTATAAAATTATATAATTACCAGTCTTCCTATTCAAGAATTCATTTACTGCACTAAACTGTAAAAAAAGTTTATTGATGAAGTCATTGGTTCATTTTACCAGTTTCTCTGTAAATAAGCATCATGTTTAGAAGCTCTTGATCTTAAGGTTTGTTTATACTGTTCTAGCTTACCCCTTCATAAGCCCTTTCTCCATAATGCTTTCTGAGGATTCTTGTTGAGAAGCTGCTTTTATTACAGTTCAGATCCCTGCTATGCTCCCACATTTTGACATAATCTTTAAGAGATTTTTCACAAGATAACTGAACAAGGCCTGACTAATCAAGTCCAATTTATGATACTGCTTCTAAAACAAATCATATACAACTCTGGAAGCTTGTTCTGACCTCCTAATCTCCAGATAAATTCTCTAGCATTCATGTTAAAATTTTATGGAAAGTCTGTATGTCCTTTTTAAAGCTTGTTGATCCCTTGTCTTCATAGGGTGGTCTTACAAGATTTTGTATAATGAAATGGCTCACTACCACAACTTTTCAGCTAATTTTTCATACTTTAGCATCACAGCACTATGCTGGTCTTCTTCAGCCCACTATTGTTGTACTCCTGTATTCAAACAAGTGCGACATATTCTAATGCACTCTCCACAGCACCACTGATATACCTTATTGTGTTGCTTTCTCAAATAAAACCTACCGAGAACAGCCCAGTCATCCGTGTTTTTTTCCCTGCAGCTATTTTTAGCTTGGATTTATGTATAAATCTGAGGGGCAGACTCGGGGATAAACTCCGATAGCTTCAGTAGTCAATCAGAAGACAGCAGTTGAGGCCAATGGGCAACGGGAGCTTGGTATTTGCAGCTGCAGTGTATGAGCAGGCAAAAACAAGTATGAAGTTAATACAAGTACTGGATATTTTGCACAAGATAGGCTAGTTATCAGGGCATGAAAGGCAGGATAAAAGAGGTTTGGGAGTAGTAACCATTGGGTGAGACTGGCTGTTGGGCTCTGACCTGATTTAGGGACTCATTCTAAAGGCAAATTCAGACCAAGGGGTTGGAAGGATTGGGAATGTCAGGTTAATGCTTAGACAGTTTTCCTGTGGTGAGGTCTGTGCTAAAGAGGCCAGGTGGAATGAACATGGGAGTCACTTAGTTGAGCTGTACACAGCTGTGTCTCTGCCTTAACTGCAGCTAGGCATTCTGTTGGTTTGTTAACACTGCATGAAAACCTTGCCTACCTGTCATTTTTAACTTGTGATGTGGGATAGTGCTAAAATAATTCTTAATCTAGATGATCATTCAGTATGTTCTCGTATGGTACATAAAATATTAGTGAGGTTCGAATTTCTATTGTGAGAGAAAGAAAGGCCTGCTTACGATGTTTTCTCTGCCATTTTGTACTTGCTCTATTACTCGCTTCTTGTCTGCCTCACATTTTCCTGTTGAATTCTCTCATCCTTCCTCCTCTCCTTCCTAAACCTTGTGCTACAGCAATAAGAGTGTTTAAAAACGCACAACAAACACGGGTGTGCTTCTACATGTTTTATGATTTTCCCTGCACAATAGAGTGATTGTGGAAGTCTTCTACAAATGTGAAGTGACAGAAGCCAAAGCACTGATACCTCTTCAGCAGCAGCATAATGTTCTGTACCTTGTGGCGTCTTCCAGATGTTTTCAGAGCTGTATGCCTGTAGACTGCCACAGAGACATAGAAGACAAGGCTTGAAATTCATCTCTGGTTGGAAGTATCCTGATGTATCTGGATCTGTCCTGTTCTTAAAAATTCCCTTGGTGAAGATTTCGCTTTATTCCTAGACAATCTATTGCAGTGTCTTATTTTCTCACCAGTGGAAATCTTACGTTAACATACAAAATGAATATTTCTTACTGCAACTCAGGACCACCTCACCATTGATCAGAAGCAGACAGTATAGTATATCGTGTTCCTGTTTGCTTCGAGTAGATGAGTATGTTTAAGTCTCCTCTCCCAAAAACTCTGGTTTCAGTCCCTGCAGATCATGATTTCTAGACTTTTGATCACTCTTCCTGCTTTTCTCTCATCTCTAGAGCAATTGGTCCACAACTTTCTTGAAGTGCAGGGCTCCAAATTTGCTATGATACTCTTTATCAACAGCACTGAGTAAAGAGAAAGAATTAGTTCACAAGTCTTAAAAGCTGTAGTTATTCAGGTTATACAATCTTACATGATGATTGCCTGTTTTACAACATCCTAGTATTCATTCATCTTCAGTTTATTACAAATTATAGTTTACAGATTTTTATAGTTAGTTCAAGACTTGGAATACTTGGAATGTAACCAGTTCATAGTGACTTTGATTTGACCTCTTATGTCATAATAACTTTCATTAATTTGTCTTCAACTTTACATTCTCAGCCCTGTAGTTAAAATGTGTCCTAAAAGGTCTCAGTTCTAGTTGCCTCCTTCATAAAAAATAGCCACAAGCACATTACAAAACATTTGGGAATTGTCTGTTGTTTTCTGCAGTTGACTGAAGTCTCAGGTCTCTTAATTCAGATCATCTGTTTCATAAAAAAACCTTATTTGTGATGTTGCTCTCTAGCAAGTTCTTCCCATGAAAATGCAAAGTCCTTGCCCACTCTGATTCTGTACTTCAGAAGGTTTCAACTGAATAGTCCTCATTATAGCTAGTATTACTGAGTTTTTTTCGGTAACATTAAATATTTTTAGAATTTGGAAATTACTTATTACCTTATAAGCTCAAAACATTTTATTCAGGGAAAAAAAGCATGTATGTCCACAGTTACTGACATAACTTTTTATATGCTTTTAAACCCATTTCAGATACAGCATAAGGTAATACCATAGCTTACTACATACATACTTGTAATTGTTGCTCTCTTATGTTCTTTATAACCAGTGAAAATCAGTATTTAATAGCCTATCTTAGTATGATGATTAACCTTAAGTAAATAAGAATGTGGCATCTTACTCAAGTTAGCAGAAAGTTGTTGATAAGGCTGGTCTCACTAATGGAATCTATATTAAATACTAATTAAATAACTGTGTGAGATGGCCCTAATATTGTGAAAGTACAGCTAGGAAGCTCCTTTTGATTCCAGCATTAGTGAAATGTGATAGTTTTACATTTCCGTAAGAAAGGCGTTATTCATCTTTAACATAGTTTGTGTGTTAATGCATTTTCTCTTTCATGTAGGCGTAAATATAATAATTATCTCCTAAATAATAAAATAAGTCTTTTTGCAGTTAAGAGATTGTAGATACTTTTTTTTTTTCCCACAGATGATTTCATAGCAAAATTTCTACTGGCATTTCTCAATCTAACATAGTGCACTCAGTGATTATTTTGCCGGGGTTCTATCATAGTGGTGAAACTTAAATTCTTATAATACATACTCTATATTTAATTGCTTTGAGAAGAAACTTCATCAGGTCTTTATGAAACAATGTCCTGGAGTAAAATGCTATTTGGGTTTTAAATTTAAAATACCTATGTAGAAGAATATGCCACCCAAAGCTTATAATAAAACTTTTTTCAATGCCCTTACTTACAGGGATATTTTTTTCATATATATCCAGATACAAAACAGTTGTTCTTAAGTGGAAATTGTTAATTATTGAAGGGTTTCTGCCATTACATAATACAGGATTGAAACAAGTGAGTATCATTCTCCTTGAATTTAGAGGCTCTTTATGTTATGAAAAGGGTATCCTCAGGATGTTTTATGTATTACAAAGCATTGAATTAAATTATAAATTAAATAAAACCATTATGTGTGCCTTAGTCACACAGTAAAACTGATCTGTCCAACAAACCAGTCAATATGGCTGAATGCTGGTACAGTAAGTGTTTTTTAACTAAGTTATACATATGTTTCAACGAGTAACTCAGTTACAGCATAATATTTTTCTGTGCTGTTATTTAAGATAATGCAAGTTCCATCTTGTTAAGCTTTGTGAAATTAGGAATTAGAGATTACAGAGGCTGGATTTTAAAAATTCATTTAATGTAAAATTTGGACTGTTTTACAGTTCAAAAACACTGCAAAGGACTAAAAATGTGTCTATGCATATAAACACTGTATATTCTTGTATGTATGTATAAAAGCAGAAATTTAAAACAGTGGCCAGTGGACTGGCGGTGGTTCAATATATTTCTGCTAACTGCTTTCTGAAGGAACTTTTTGTCCGTTACTGACAGCATCCCAGAGTCAGAGAAATTGCTTCCCAGATAGGCAGCTTGGGAGAATCACTAGTAAGGCAGGAGGGGATGTCACAGAGCTGCACAGCAGTGTTGCAGCCTATGTGAGCAAGGCTCCTCCTGCTGCAGGGTGCAGAACAGGGCTCAATCCTGCATCACCGCCTGCAGCAGTCATGGTGCAGCAACCCGGGACCTCCATGAGGGAGAGGTGCTTTTGGCACGGCGAGCGGACACTGTGCCACAGGTTGGTTGTCCCCAGCTCCCTGGAGCTGCAGTGGCAGCTGAGGTGCTGGAGTTACAGTGACACTGCGCTGCCATGCTCATGGTGAGGATGCAAGACAGAGGCTACTGGGAATGAACTGGTACACTTGTGCCAGTTCAGATTTCCATGCTACAGTCAACAAGGATAGCGAGTTTTATCTGGAGGTGTAAATGTATCATCACTGTCTTTTCCTTTCCAGAAAAGTTTTTGCTTACTTTCAAAGCAAATACAGTATTTTCATACTGTTATTTTATACTCCTTCTAAGTTTATTATTAGCCTTAAAGATCGTGCAGAGGTCAGGTATTTGATCTGGGACGCATAACATTTGAATGTTGAATCTGATAGATAGGTTAGGAAAAAATGTCCAGAAGGACAGCAGGGTGCAGGAGGAATTTTTGTTTAGTCATATGTCATGATGATCCAAATAGCTTCAGTGTACTAAATAACTTTAATATATTCTAGTGTAACTACGTATATATGTTTGTGAAGAGGCAAAACAACTAGGGAAGCTAAGAAAAACGTATCTCAGTTAGTCTGTAAGAATTTGTATGAAGCTTGTAATGGAGAACATCAAGTTCAGTGATGCTGTTAGTGAAGGAGCAGAGGTATCCCGAGGTGTTGTCAGCATAGGCAGGGAGGCTGGCCCAACGTGGTCCTGCTAGTGACAGGTGTACCAGCCTCCCCCTCCCCAGGGCTTCAGAGATGTGCTTCCAGTCTCCCTGCCCTCCTTTCCTCCACTTTGTAATGAGTTTCCCCTAATAGCTCCTGCCTGTGAGAGAGAACCACCCCAGGTCAGTGTCATGCCTTTCTTGTGCTAAGGCAGTCTTTAGAGTTTCTATGGAACAGTGCTACAGGGAGCAGTCTTCCTTTTATCCCTCTTTAAAGCTTCAAGGGCTAAAGCCTTGCCTTGAAGGGAATCCACGCTGAGGCTCTTACTGCGTTGTGGTGTTTGTGCAACAGAACTAGCAGGAAACAGGAAAAAAAAAGTTTTAAGAAATTATTTAAATTATAGTAAATGGGGTGATAGAGGGCACTGTATTTATTATTATTGTGTGCCATAGGTGCACAGTAATAAACAGAATATAATTATGGAAGTCTTAATGTGATATTAACTATGTAGTTTCATTTATTTTGTACTGTAGCATAATTTTGTATTCAGGAACCCCTTCAGAGACATTGCCTTCAAACTTTTAAATTTTTATACACATTGAGATTAAAAATAAAAACAATTTATTTCCATAGTTACTAAATTTCTAATGCTTCAGGTATCCCTGGAACTTCCTATACCACTGCCTCATAAGTATATAGCACTGATACATAGCAATAAAAAAGGAAAAATAGAGTAATACCATTTTCTCCAATTGAAGGCAATGTTACCATTAAGAGAATCTGCCCCAAAGGTTGTACACATTTCTACATGAGTTACAGATACATTTTGTGTTGAACATGTTTCTGTAGAACAGTAAAATACTGATTTTGCCTCTGGCTTTCTTGGGGTTGACTTTTCATCCCCAGAGTTAATGTTAAAAATAATATTGGTTAAAGGCCACCTCATGGTCTCTTCTTTTAATTGTACATCTGGGTACACCAACTTACACTTTTAATGTCTAAGTTGCAGTGTGGTTACCTCTGTCTAAAATATTAACCAGATAAGTCACTTCTAACCCTATACTAGCAACACAATGGTCTGTCTCTTTTGATGAAATACAAAATTAAAACCATTACTCAAGACAGAGCTGCAATAACAGCATGTATCATTTGACATAAAGTGCTCAAACTTTGTAAAGTGCAGAAGTAATATCCCTCTTTGGTCTTCGTTTAACAATCGTGTGCTTTCACAGGCTTTTCAAGAGAACATTTTAGACACTGGAAGTGCCTGGAAATCAAATCTTTATTAAATATTTATGGGGGAGGACACCTAATGACTTCTAGGGGACCCTGCAAAGAGATTCAGTATCCATAGAGTGCACTTATCATTGTTTGTTGTTATTATTGTTGTTGTTATTAATTATTTAAGTGCTGGCAATTTGCGCAAAGCTGTACAAGACACAAAAAAATATTATTCCAGCCTTTAAAAACTTTGTCTCAATCAAACCAATGCGTAAAGTACACTAACTCACTATAGAACAGACACTTCTGAAAAGCAAGCCTGGTTACTGAGCACCTTTTCACATTGCCTCACATTGCCTCTTCTTTCCTTCTGCCATCCTCGCTTATCTGCCTTGCAAGAGCAGAAGTTGCTGCAGGAGGCAGATGCTGTTGGAGAAGGAGTAAACGAAGGCCACTGTTTGCTTCCTCGCATCTACAGTAACTGCAGGGACAGCTCTTTTGCTTTTTTCATTTCCCCTGTGACATCTTGCTAGAGAAGATGGGAAGGGGCACTGTTACCGTCTCCTGAAAGAGGAGGCCTGTGTACCCAAAGGCTTCGTGGACCTAAGGTGGATCAAGACAAAAAAAAATGGGGCCAGAGTTCTTTGTGGACTGGGCACTTCTAGACTCCCTTTTCTACCAGAATAGCAGGGATCGGTTGTTTCTCTTTAAAAGCTGATACATTTAGTATGCTGTGCATACACTGGCAGTTTCGGGGGGGGGGGGGGGGGGATA